>NW_027478164.1:4376893-4679924 GCF_051020975.1 Osmia lignaria lignaria
GCTATGGCAAAATGTTAAGAGAACTTTTTTGTAGAGAATTATGTTTCCTACAATTTATGTTCTATGATATTTTTTGATCAGAAGCGTAGTTTTCGAGATATATCGAGATATTTAAAAGTTCCGAAGCCGCACCAACATAATAGAGATACAGAAACACCGTGGCCCCTTTCTTTGAGATAACTCTGCACTAGTGCGAGCCGCAAATGCCACTTCCAGCTTAGCTGTGCAGAAGAAGAACAAGAAGAAGAAGAAATATCTCGAAATATGTCCGTTAGGCCCCTTCCCTTGAGATAAACCTGCAAATATCTCGGAAACGAAGCGAGGTATGGCAAAATGTTAAGAGACCGTTTTTGTAGACAATTAAGTTT
This sequence comes from Osmia lignaria lignaria, assembly GCF_051020975.1. Classification (NCBI taxonomy): domain Eukaryota; kingdom Metazoa; phylum Arthropoda; class Insecta; order Hymenoptera; family Megachilidae; genus Osmia; species Osmia lignaria. Next base: position 4,377,262 of record NW_027478164.1, read on the forward strand.
CCTACTTTTTATGTTCTATGATATTTTTTGATCAGATGCGTAGTTCTCGAGATATATCAAGATATTTAAAAGTTCCGAAGCCGCACCAACATAATAGAGATACAGAAACACCGTGGCCCCTTTCTTTGAGATAACTCTGCACTATTGCGACCTGCAAATGCCACTTCCAGCTTAGCTGTGCAGAAGAAGAACAACAAGAATAAGAAATATCTCGAAATATGTCCGTCAGGCCCCTTCCCTTGAGATAAATCTGCAAATATCTCGGAAACGAAGAGAGCTATGGCAAAATGTTAAGAGACCATTTCTGTAGAGAATTAAGTTTCCTACTTTTTATGTTCTATGATATTTTTTGATCAGATGCGTAGTTCTCGAGATATATCAAGATATTTAAAAGTTCCGAAGCCGCACCAACATAATAGAGATACAGAAACACCGTGGCCCCTTTCTTTGAGATAACTCTGCACTAGTGCGAGCCGCAAATGCCACTTCCAGCTTAGCTGTGCAGAAGAAGAACAAGAAGAAGAAGAAATATCTCGAAATATGTCCGTTAGGCCCCTTCCCTTGAGATAAACCTGCAAATATCTCGGAAACGAAGCGAGCTATGGCAAAATGTTAAGAGACCTTTTTTGTAGAGAATTAAGTTTCCTACTTTTTATGTTCTATGATATTTTTTGATCAGATGCGTAGTTTTCGAGATATATCGAGATATTTAAAAGTTCCGAAGCCGCACCAACATAATAGAGATACAGAAACACCGTGGCCCCTTTCTTTGAGATAACTGTGCACTAGTGCGAGCCGCAAATGCCACTTCCAGCTTAGCTGTGCAGAAGAAGAACAACAAGAAGAAGAAATATCTCGAAATATGTCCGTCAGGCCCATTCCCTTGAGATAAATCTGCAAATATCTCGGAAACGAAGCGAGCTATGGCAAAATGTTAAGAGACCGTTTTTGTAGAGAATTAAGTTTCCTACTTTTTATGTTCTATGATATTTTTTGATCAGATGCGTAGTTCTCGAGATATATCAAGATATTTAAAAGTTCCGAAGCCGCACCAACATAATAGAGACACAGAAACACCGTGGCCCCTTTCTTTGAGATAACTCTGCACTATTGCGACCTGCAAATGCCACTCCCAGCTTAGCTGTGCAGAAGAAGAACAACAAGAATAAGAAATATCTCGAAATATGTCCGTCAGGCCCCTTCCCTTGAGATAAATCTGCAAATATCTCGGAAACGAAGAGAGCTATGGCAAAATGTTGAGAGACCTTTTTTGTAGAGAATTAAGTTTCCTACTATTTATGCTCTATGATATTTTTTGATCAGATGCGTAGTTCTCGAGATATATCAAGATATTTAAAAGTTCCGAAGCCGCACCAACATAATAGAGATACAGAAACACCGTGGCCCCTTTCTTTGAGATAATTCTGCACTATCGCGAGCTGCATATGCCACTTCCAGCTTAGCTGTGCAGAAGAAGAACAACAAGAATAAGAAATATCTCGAAATATGTCCGTCAGGCCCCTTCCCTTGAGATAAATCTGCAAATATCTCGGAAACGAAGAGAGCTATGGCAAAATGTTGGGAGACCTTTTTTGTAGAGAATTAAGTTTCCTACTATTTATGTTCTATGATATTTTTTGATCAGATGCGTAGTTCTCGAGATATATCAAGATATTTAAAAGTTCCGAAGCCGCACCAACATAATAGAGATACAGAAACACCGTGGCCCCTTTCTTTGAGATAACTCTGCACTAGTGCGAGCCGCAAATGCCACTTCCAGCTTAGCTGTGCAGAAGAAGAACAACAAGAAGAAGAAATATCTCGAAATATGTCCGTCAGGCCCCTTCCCTTGAGATAAATCTGCAAATATCTCGGAAACGAAGCGAGCAATGGCAAAATGTTAAGAGACCTTATTTGTAGAGAATTATGTTTCCTACAATTTATGTTCTATGATATTTTTTGATCAGAAGCGTAGTTTTCGAGATATATCGAGATATTTAAAAGTTCCGAAGCCGCACCAACATAATAGAGATACAGAAACACCGTGGCCCCTTTCTTTGAGATAACTGTGCACTAGTGCGAGCCGCAAATGCCACTTCCAGCTTAGCTGTGCAGAAGAAGAACAACAAGAAGAAGAAATATCTCGAAATATGTCCGTCAGGCCCCTTCCTTTGAGATAAATCTGCAAATATCTCGGAAACGAAGCGAGCTATGGCAAAATGTTAAGAGACCGTTTTTGTAGAGAATTAAGTTTCCTACTTTTTACGTTCTATGATATTTTTTGATCAGATGCGTAGTTCTCGAGATATATCAAGATATTTAAAAGTTCCGAAGCCGCACCAACATAATAGAGATACAGAAACACCGTGGCCCCTTTCTTTGAGATAACTCTGCACTATTGCGAGCTGCAAATGCCACTTCCAGCTTAGCTGTGCAGAAGAAGAACAACAAGAATAAGAAATATCTCGAAATATGTCCGTCAGGCCCCTTCCCTTGAGATAAATCTGCAAATATCTCGGAAACGAAGAGAGCTATGGCAAAATGTTAAGAGACCTTTTCTGTAGAGAATTAAGTTTCCTACTTTTTATGTTCTATGATATTTTTTGATCAGATGCGTAGTTCTCGAGATATATCAAGATATTTAAAAGTTCCGAAGCCGCACCAACATAATAGAGATACAGAAACACCGTGGCCCCCTTCTTTGAGATAACTCTGCACTATTGCGTGCTGCAAATGCCACTTCCAGCTTAGCTGTGCAGAAGAAGAACAACAAGAAGAAGAAATATCTCGAAATATGTCCGTCAGGCCCCTTCCCTTGAGATAAATCTGCAAATATCTCGGAAACGAAGCGAGCTATGGCAAAATGTTAAGAGACCTTTTTTGTAGAGAATTAAGTTTCCTACTTTTTATGATCTATGATATTTTTGGATCAGATGCGTAGTTCTCGAGATATATCAAGATATTTAAAAGTTCCGAAGCCGCACCAACATAATAGAGATACAGAAACACCGTGGCCGCTTTCTTTGAGATAACTCTGCACTATTGCGAGCTGTAAATGCCACTTCCAGCTTAGCTGTGCAGAAGAAGAACAACAAGAAGAAGAAATATCTCGAAATATGTCCGTCAGGCCAGTTCCTTTGAGCTGAATCTGCAAATATCTCGGAAACGAAGCGAGCTATGGCAAAATGTTAAGAGACGTTTTTTGTAGAGAATTATGTTTCCTACAATTTATGTTCTATGATATTTTTTGATCAGAAGCGTAGTTTTCGAGATATATCGAGATATTTAAAAGTTCCGAAGCCGCACCAACATAATAGAGATACAGAAACACCGTGGCCCCTTTCTTTGAGATAACTCTGCACTAGTGCGAGCCGCAAATGCCACTTCCAGCTTAGCTGTGCAGAAGAAGAACAAGAAGAAGAAGAAATATCTCGAAATATGTCCGTTAGGCCCCTTCCCTTGAGATATACCTGCAAATATCTCGGAAACGAAGCGAGCTATGGCAAAATGTTAAGAGACCTTTTTTGTAGAGAATTAGGTTTCCTACTTTTTATGTTCTATGATATTTTTTGATCAGAAGCGTAGTTTTCGAGATATATCGAGATATTTAAAAGTTCCGAAGCCGCACCAACATAATAGAGATACAGAAACACCGTGGCCCCTTTCTTTGAGATAACTCTGCACTAGTGCGAGCCGCAAATGCCACTTCCAGCTTAGCTGTGCAGAAGAAGAACAAGAAGAAGAAGAAATATCTCGAAATATGTCCGTTAGGCCCCTTCCCTTGAGATAAACCTGCAAATATCTCGGAAACGAAGCGAGGTATGGCAAAATGTTAAGAGACCGTTTTTGTAGACAATTAAGTTTCCTACTTTTTATGTTCTATGATATTTTTTGATCAGATGCGTAGTTCTCGAGATATATCAAGATATTTAAAAGTTCCGAAGCCGCACCAACATAATAGAGATACAGAAACACCGTGGCCCCTTTCTTTGAGATAACTCTGCACTATTGCGACCTGCAAATGCCACTTCCAGCTTAGCTGTGCAGAAGAAGAACAACAAGAATAAGAAATATCTCGAAATATGTCCGTCAGGCCCCTTCCCTTGAGATAAATCTGCAAATATCTCGGAAACGAAGAGAGCTATGGCAAAATGTTGAGAGACCTTTTTTGTAGAGAATTAAGTTTCCTACTATTTATGCTCTATGATATTTTTTGATCAGATGCGTAGTTCTCGAGATATATCAAGATATTTAAAAGTTCCGAAGCCGCACCAACATAATAGAGATACAGAAACACCGTGGCCCCTTTCTTTGAGATAACTCTGCACTAGTGCGAGCCGCAAATGCCACTTCCAGCTTAGCTGTGCAGAAGAAGAACAAGAAGAAGAAGAAATATCTCGAAATATGTCCGTTAGGCCCCTTCCCTTGAGATAAACCTGCAAATATCTCGGAAACGAAGCGAGCTATGGCAAAATGTTAAGAGACCTTTTTTGTAGAGAATTAAGTTTCCTACTTTTTAGGTTCTATGATATTTTTTGATCAGATGCGTAGTTCTCGAGATATATCAAGATATTTAAAAGTTCCGAAGCCGCACCAACATAATAGAGACACAGAAACACCGTGGCCCCTTTCTTTGAGATAACTCTGCACTATTGCGACCTGCAAATGCCACTTCCAGCTTAGCTGTGCAGAAGAAGAACAACAAGAATAAGAAATATCTCGAAATATGTCCGTCAGGCCCCTTCCCTTGAGATAAATCTGCAAATATCTCGGAAACGAAGAGAGCTATGGCAAAATGTTGAGAGACCTTTTTTGTAGAGAATTAAGTTTCCTACTATTTATGCTCTATGATATTTTTTGATCAGATGCGTAGTTCTCGAGATATATCAAGATATTTAAAAGTTCCGAAGCCGCACCAACATAATAGAGATACAGAAACACCGTGGCCCCTTTCTTTGAGATAATTCTGCACTATCGCGAGCTGCATATGCCACTTCCAGCTTAGCTGTGCAGAAGAAGAACAACAAGAATAAGAAATATCTCGAAATATGTCCGTCAGGCCCCTTCCCTTGAGATAAATCTGCAAATATCTCGGAAACGAAGAGAGCTATGGCAAAATGTTGGGAGACCTTTTTTGTAGAGAATTAAGTTTGCTACTATTTATGTTCTATGATATTTTTTGATCAGATGCGTAGTTCTCGAGATATATCAAGATATTTAAAAGTTCCGAAGCCGCACCAACATAATAGAGATACAGAAACACCGTGGCCCCTTTCTTTGAGATAACTCTGCACTAGTGCGAGCCGCAAATGCCACTTCCAGCTTAGCTGTGCAGAAGAAGAACAACAAGAAGAAGAAATATCTCGAAATATGTCCGTCAGGCCCCTTCCCTTGAGATAAATCTGCAAATATCTCGGAAACGAAGCGAGCAATGGCAAAATGTTAAGAGACCTTATTTGTAGAGAATTATGTTTCCTACAATTTATGTTCTATGATATTTTTTGATCAGAAGCGTAGTTTTCGAGATATATCGAGATATTTAAAAGTTCCGAAGCCGCACCAACATAATAGAGATACAGAAACACCGTGGCCCCTTTCTTTGAGATAACTGTGCACTAGTGCGAGCCGCAAATGCCACTTCCAGCTTAGCTGTGCAGAAGAAGAACAACAAGAAGAAGAAATATCTCGAAATATGTCCGTCAGGCCCCTTCCTTTGAGATAAATCTGCAAATATCTCGGAAACGAAGCGAGCTATGGCAAAATGTTAAGAGACCGTTTTTGTAGAGAATTAAGTTTCCTACTTTTTACGTTCTATGATATTTTTTGATCAGATGCGTAGTTCTCGAGATATATCAAGATATTTAAAAGTTCCGAAGCCGCACCAACATAATAGAGATACAGAAACACCGTGGCCCCTTTCTTTGAGATAACTCTGCACTATTGCGAGCTGCAAATGCCACTTCCAGCTTAGCTGTGCAGAAGAAGAACAACAAGAATAAGAAATATCTCGAAATATGTCCGTCAGGCCCCTTCCCTTGAGATAAATCTGCAAATATCTCGGAAACGAAGAGAGCTATGGCAAAATGTTAAGAGACCTTTTCTGTAGAGAATTAAGTTTCCTACTTTTTATGTTCTATGATATTTTTTGATCAGATGCGTAGTTCTCGAGATATATCAAGATATTTAAAAGTTCCGAAGCCGCACCAACATAATAGAGATACAGAAACACCGTGGCCCCCTTCTTTGAGATAACTCTGCACTATTGCGTGCTGCAAATGCCACTTCCAGCTTAGCTGTGCAGAAGAAGAACAACAAGAAGAAGAAATATCTCGAAATATGTCCGTCAGGCCCCTTCCCTTGAGATAAATCTGCAAATATCTCGGAAACGAAGCGAGCTATGGCAAAATGTTAAGAGACCTTTTTTGTAGAGAATTAAGTTTCCTACTTTTTATGATCTATGATATTTTTTGATCAGATGCGTAGTTCTCGAGATATATCAAGATATTTAAAAGTTCCGAAGCCGCACCAACATAATAGAGATACAGAAACACCGTGGCCCCTTTCTTTGAGATAACTCTGCACTATTGCGAGCTGCAAATGCCACTTCCAGGTTAGCTGTGCAGAAGAAGAACAACAAGAAGAAGAAGTATCTCGAAATATGTCCGTCAGGCCCCTTCCCTTGAGATAAACCTGCAAATATCTCGGAAACGAAGCGAGCTATGGCAAAATGTTAAGAGACCTTTTTTGTAGAGAATTAAGTTTCCTACTTTTTATGTTCTATGATATTTTTTGATCAGATGCGTAGTTTTCGAGATATATCGAGATATTTAAAAGTTCCGAAGCCGCACCAACATAATAGAGATACAGAAACACCGTGGCCCCTTTCTGTGAGATAACTGTGCACTAGTGCGAGCCGCAAATGCCACTTCCAGCTTAGCTGTGCAGAAGAAGAACAACAAGAAGAAGAAATATCTCGAAATATGTCCGTCAGGCCCCTTCCCTTGAGATAAATCTGCAAATATCTCGGAAACGAAGCGAGCTATGGCAAAATGTTAAGAGACCTTTTTTGTAGAGAATTAAGTTTCCTACTTTTTATGATCTATGATATTTTTTGATCAGATGCGTAGTTCTCGAGATATATCAAGATATTTAAAAGTTCCGAAGCCGCACCAACATAATAGAGATACAGAAACACCGTGGCCCCTTTCTTTGAGATAACTCTGCACTATTGCGAGCTGCAACTGCCACTTCCAGGTTAGCTGTGCAGAAGAAGAACAACAAGAAGAAGAAGTATCTCGAAATATGTCCGTCAGGCCCCTTCCCTTGAGATATATCTGCAAATATCTCGGAAACGAAGCGAGCTATGGCAAAATGTTAAGAGAACTTTTTTGTAGAGAATTATGTTTCCTACAATTTATGTTCTATGATATTTTTTGATCAGAAGCGTAGTTTTCGAGATATATCGAGATATTTAAAAGTTCCGAAGCCGCACCAACATAATAGAGATACAGAAACACCGTGGCCCCTTTCTTTGAGATAACTCTGCACTAGTGCGAGCCGCAAATGCCACTTCCAGCTTAGCTGTGCAGAAGAAGAACAAGAAGAAGAAGAAATATCTCGAAATATGTCCGTTAGGCCCCTTCCCTTGAGATATACCTGCAAATATCTCGGAAACGAAGCGAGCTATGGCAAAATGTTAAGAGACCTTTTTTGTAGAGAATTAAGTTTCCTACTTTTTATGTTCTATGATATTTTTTGATCAGATGCGTAGTTTTCGAGATATATCGAGATATTTAAAAGTTACGAAGCCGCACCAACATAATAGAGAAACAGAAACACCGTGGCCCCTTTCTTTGAGATAACTGTGCACTAATGCGAGCCGCAAATGCCACTTCCAGCTTAGCTGTGCAGAAGAAGAACAACAAGAAGAAGAAATATCTCGAAATATGTCCGTCAGGCCCCTTCCCTTGAGATAAATCTGCAAATATCTCGGAAACGAAGCGAGCTATGGCAAAATCTTAAGAGACGGTTTTTGTAGAGAATTATGTTTCCTACTTTTTATGTTCTATGATATTTTTTGATCAGATGCGTAGTTCTCGAGATATATCAAGATATTTAAAAGTTCCGAAGCCGCACCAACATAATAGAGATACAGAAACACCGTGGCCCCTTTCTTTGAGATAACTCTGCACTATTGCGACCTGCAAATGCCACTTCCAGCTTAGCTGTGCAGAAGAAGAACAACAAGAATAAGAAATATCTCGAAATATGTCCGTCAGGCCCCTTCCCTTGAGATAAATCTGCAAATATCTCGGAAACGAAGAGAGCTATGGCAAAATGTTGAGAGACCTTTTTTGTAGAGAATTACGTTTCCTACTATTTATGCTCTATGATATTTTTTGATCAGATGCGTAGTTCTCGAGATATATCAAGATATTTAAAAGTTCCGAAGCCGCACCAACATAATAGAGATACAGAAACACCGTGGCCCCTTTCTTTGAGATAATTCTGCACTATCGCGAGCTGCATATGCCACTTCCAGCTTAGCTGTGCAGAAGAAGAACAACAAGAATAAGAAATATCTCGAAATATGTCCGTCAGGCCCCTTCCCTTGAGATAAATCTGCAAATATCTCGGAAACGAAGAGAGCTATGGCAAAATGTTAAGAGACCTTTTCTGTAGAGAATTAAGTTTCCTACTTTTTATGTTCTATGATATTTTTTGATCAGATGCGTAGTTCTCGAGATATATCAAGATATTTAAAAGTTCCGAAGCCGCACCAACATAATAGAGATACAGAAACACCGTGGCCCCCTTCTTTGAGATAACTCTGCACTATTGCGTGCTGCAAATGCCACTTCCAGCTTAGCTGTGCAGAAGAAGAACAACAAGAAGAAGAAATATCTCGAAATATGTCCGTCAGGCCCCTTCCCTTGAGATAAATCTGCAAATATCTCGGAAACGAAGCGAGCTATGGCAAAATGTTAAGAGACCTTTTTTGTAGAGAATTAAGTTTCCTACTTTTTATGATCTATGATATTTTTGGATCAGATGCGTAGTTCTCGAGATATATCAAGATATTTAAAAGTTCCGAAGCCGCACCAACATAATAGAGATACAGAAACACCGTGGCCGCTTTCTTTGAGATAACTCTGCACTATTGCGAGCTGTAAATGCCACTTCCAGCTTAGCTGTGCAGAAGAAGAACAACAAGAAGAAGAAATATCTCGAAATATGTCCGTCAGGCCAGTTCCTTTGAGCTGAATCTGCAAATATCTCGGAAACGAAGCGAGCTATGGCAAAATGTTAAGAGACGTTTTTTGTAGAGAATTATGTTTCCTACAATTTATGTTCTATGATATTTTTTGATCAGAAGCGTAGTTTTCGAGATATATCGAGATATTTAAAAGTTCCGAAGCCGCACCAACATAATAGAGATACAGAAACACCGTGGCCCCTTTCTTTGAGATAACTCTGCACTAGTGCGAGCCGCAAATGCCACTTCCAGCTTAGCTGTGCAGAAGAAGAACAAGAAGAAGAAGAAATATCTCGAAATATGTCCGTTAGGCCCCTTCCCTTGAGATATACCTGCAAATATCTCGGAAACGAAGCGAGCTATGGCAAAATGTTAAGAGACCTTTTTTGTAGAGAATTAGGTTTCCTACTTTTTATGTTCTATGATATTTTTTGATCAGATGCGTAGTTTTCGAGATATATCGAGATATTTAAAAGTTCCGAAGCCGCACCAACATAATAGAGATACAGAAACACCGTGGCCCCTTTCTTTGAGATAACTCTGCACTAGTGCGAGCCGCAAATGCCACTTCCAGCTTAGCTGTGCAGAAGAAGAACAAGAAGAAGAAGAAATATCTCGAAATATGTCCGTTAGGCCCCTTCCCTTGAGATAAACCTGCAAATATCTCGGAAACGAAGCGAGCTATGGCAAAATGTTAAGAGACCGTTTTTGTAGAGAATTAAGTTTCCTACTTTTTATGTTCTATGATATTTTTTGATCAGATGCGTAGTTCTCGAGATATATCAAGATATTTAAAAGTTCCGAAGCCGCACCAACATAATAGAGATACAGAAACACCGTGGCCCCTTTCTTTGAGATAACTCTGCACTATTGCGACCTGCAAATGCCACTTCCAGCTTAGCTGTGCAGAAGAAGAACAACAAGAATAAGAAATATCTCGAAATATGTCCGTCAGGCCCCTTCCCTTGAGATAAATCTGCAAATATCTCGGAAACGAAGAGAGCTATGGCAAAATGTTGAGAGACCTTTTTTGTAGAGAATTAAGTTTCCTACTATTTATGCTCTATGATATTTTTTGATCAGATGCGTAGTTCTCGAGATATATCAAGATATTTAAAAGTTCCGAAGCCGCACCAACATAATAGAGATACAGAAACACCGTGGCCCCTTTCTTTGAGATAACTCTGCACTAGTGCGAGCCGCAAATGCCACTTCCAGCTTAGCTGTGCAGAAGAAGAACAAGAAGAAGAAGAAATATCTCGAAATATGTCCGTTAGGCCCCTTCCCTTGAGATAAACCTGCAAATATCTCGGAAACGAAGCGAGCTATGGCAAAATGTTAAGAGACCTTTTTTGTAGAGAATTAAGTTTCCTACTTTTTATGTTCTATGATATTTTTTGATCAGATGCGTAGTTTTCGAGATATATCGAGATATTTAAAAGTTCCGAAGCCGCACCAACATAATAGAGATACAGAAACACCGTGGCCCCTTTCTTTGAGATAACTGTGCACTAGTGCGAGCCGCAAATGCCACTTCCAGCTTAGCTGTGCAGAAGAAGAACAACAAGAAGAAGAAATATCTCGAAATATGTCCGTCAGGCCCATTCCCTTGAGATAAATCTGCAAATATCTCGGAAACGAAGCAAGCTATGGCAAAATGTTAAGAGACCGTTTTTGTAGAGAATTAAGTTTCCTACTTTTTATGTTCTATGATATTTTTTGATCAGATGCGTAGTTCTCGAGATATATCAAGATATTTAAAAGTTCCGAAGCCGCACCAACATAATAGAGACACAGAAACACCGTGGCCCCTTTCTTTGAGATAACTCTGCACTATTGCGACCTGCAAATGCCACTTCCAGCTTAGCTGTGCAGAAGAAGAACAACAAGAATAAGAAATATCTCGAAATATGTCCGTCAGGCCCCTTCCCTTGAGATAAATCTGCAAATATCTCGGAAACGAAGAGAGCTATGGCAAAATGTTGAGAGACCTTTTTTGTAGAGAATTAAGTTTCCTACTATTTATGCTCTATGATATTTTTTGATCAGATGCGTAGTTCTCGAGATATATCAAGATATTTAAAAGTTCCGAAGCCGCACCAACATAATAGAGATACAGAAACACCGTGGCCCCTTTCTTTGAGATAATTCTGCACTATCGCGAGCTGCATATGCCACTTCCAGCTTAGCTGTGCAGAAGAAGAACAACAAGAATAAGAAATATCTCGAAATATGTCCGTCAGGCCCCTTCCCTTGAGATAAATCTGCAAATATCTCGGAAACGAAGAGAGCTATGGCAAAATGTTGGGAGACCTTTTTTGTAGAGAATTAAGTTTCCTACTATTTATGTTCTATGATATTTTTTGATCAGATGCGTAGTTCTCGAGATATATCAAGATATTTAAAAGTTCCGAAGCCGCACCAACATAATAGAGATACAGAAACACCGTGGCCCCTTTCTTTGAGATAACTCTGCACTAGTGCGAGCCGCAAATGCCACTTCCAGCTTAGCTGTGCAGAAGAAGAACAACAAGAAGAAGAAATATCTCGAAATATGTCCGTCAGGCCCCTTCCCTTGAGATAAATCTGCAAATATCTCGGAAACGAAGCGAGCAATGGCAAAATGTTAGGAGACCTTATTTGTAGAGAATTATGTTTCCTACAATTTATGTTCTATGATATTTTTTGATCAGAAGCGTAGTTTTCGAGATATATCGAGATATTTAAAAGTTCCGAAGCCGCACCAACATAATAGAGATACAGAAACACCGTGGCCCCTTTCTTTGAGATAACTGTGCACTAGTGCGAGCCGCAAATGCCACTTCCAGCTTAGCTGTGCAGAAGAAGAACAACAAGAAGAAGAAATATCTCGAAATATGTCCGTCAGGCCCCTTCCTTTGAGATAAATCTGCAAATATCTCGGAAACGAAGCGAGCTATGGCAAAATGTTAAGAGACCGTTTTTGTAGAGAATTAAGTTTCCTACTTTTTACGTTCTATGATATTTTTTGATCAGATGCGTAGTTCTCGAGATATATCAAGATATTTAAAAGTTCCGAAGCCGCACCAACATAATAGAGATACAGAAACACCGTGGCCCCTTTCTTTGAGATAACTCTGCACTATTGCGAGCTGCAAATGCCACTTCCAGCTTAGCTGTGCAGAAGAAGAACAACAAGAATAAGAAATATCTCGAAATATGTCCGTCAGGCCCCTTCCCTTGAGATAAATCTGCAAATATCTCGGAAACGAAGAGAGCTATGGCAAAATGTTAAGAGACCTTTTCTGTAGAGAATTAAGTTTCCTACTTTTTATGTTCTATGATATTTTTTGATCAGATGCGTAGTTCTCGAGATATATCAAGATATTTAAAAGTTCCGAAGCCGCACCAACATAATAGAGATACAGAAACACCGTGGCCCCCTTCTTTGAGATAACTCTGCACTATTGCGTGCTGCAAATGCCACTTCCAGCTTAGCTGTGCAGAAGAAGAACAACAAGAAGAAGAAATATCTCGAAATATGTCCGTCAGGCCCCTTCCCTTGAGATAAATCTGCAAATATCTCGGAAACGAAGCGAGCTATGGCAAAATGTTAAGAGACCTTTTTTGTAGAGAATTAAGTTTCCTACTTTTTATGATCTATGATATTTTTTGATCAGATGCGTAGTTCTCGAGATATATCAAGATATTTAAAAGTTCCGACGCCGCACCAACATAATAGAGATACAGAAACACCGTGGCCCCTTTCTTTGAGATAACTCTGCACTATTGCGAGCTGCAAATGCCACTTCCAGGTTAGCTGTGCAGAAGAAGAACAACAAGAAGAAGAAGTATCTCGAAATATGTCCGTCAGGCCCCTTCCCTTGAGATAAATCTGCAAATATCTCGGAAACGAAGAGAGCTATGGCAAAATGTTGAGAGACCTTTTTTGTAGAGAATTAAGTTTCCTACTATTTATGCTCTATGATATTTTTTGATCAGATGCGTAGTTCTCGAGATATATCAAGATATTTAAAAGTTCCGAAGCCGCACCAACATAATAGAGATACAGAAACACCGTGGCCCCTTTCTTTGAGATAACTCTGCACTAGTGCGAGCCGCAAATGCCACTTCCAGCTTAGCTGTGCAGAAGAAGAACAACAAGAAGAAGAAATATCTCGAAATATGTCCGTCAGGCCCATTCCCTTGAGATAAATCTGCAAATATCTCGGAAACGAAGCGAGCTATGGCAAAATGTTAAGAGACCGTTTTTGTAGAGAATTAAGTTTCCTACTTTTTATGTTCTATGATATTTTTTGATCAGATGCGTAGTTCTCGAGATATATCAAGATATTTAAAAGTTCCGAAGCCGCACCAACATAATAGAGACACAGAAACACCGTGGCCCCTTTCTTTGAGATAACTCTGCACTATTGCGACCTGCAAATGCCACTTCCAGCTTAGCTGTGCAGAAGAAGAACAACAAGAATAAGAAATATCTCGAAATATGTCCGTCAGGCCCCTTCCCTTGAGATAAATCTGCAAATATCTCGGAAACGAAGCGAGCAATGGCAAAATGTTAAGAGACCTTATTTGTAGAGAATTATGTTTCCTACAATTTATGTTCTATGATATTTTTTGATCAGAAGCGTAGTTTTCGAGATATATCGAGATATTTAAAAGTTCCGAAGCCGCACCAACATAATAGAGATACAGAAACACCGTGGCCCCTTTCTTTGAGATAACTGTGCACTAGTGCGAGCCGCAAATGCCACTTCCAGCTTAGCTGTGCAGAAGAAGAACAACAAGAAGAAGAAATATCTCGAAATATGTCCGTCAGGCCCCTTCCTTTGAGATAAATCTGCAAATATCTCGGAAACGAAGCGAGCTATGGCAAAATGTTAAGAGACCGTTTTTGTAGAGAATTAAGTTTCCTACTTTTTACGTTCTATGATATTTTTTGATCAGACGCGTAGTTCTCGAGATATATCAAGATATTTAAAAGTTCCGAAGCCGCACCAACATAATAGAGATACAGAAACACCGTGGCCCCTTTCTTTGAGATAACTCTGCACTATTGCGAGCTGCAAATGCCACTTCCAGCTTAGCTGTGCAGAAGAAGAACAACAAGAATAAGAAATATCTCGAAATATGTCCGTCAGGCCCCTTCCCTTGAGATAAATCTGCAAATATCTCGGAAACGAAGAGAGCTATGGCAAAATGTTAAGAGACCTTTTCTGTAGAGAATTAAGTTTCCTACTTTTTATGTTCTATGATATTTTTTGATCAGATGCGTAGTTCTCGAGATATATCAAGATATTTAAAAGTTCCGAAGCCGCACCAACATAATAGAGATACAGAAACACCGTGGCCCCCTTCTTTGAGATAACTCTGCACTATTGCGTGCTGCAAATGCCACTTCCAGCTTAGCTGTGCAGAAGAAGAACAACAAGAAGAAGAAATATCTCGAAATATGTCCGTCAGGCCCCTTCCCTTGAGATAAATCTGCAAATATCTCGGAAACGAAGCGAGCTATGGCAAAATGTTAAGAGACCTTTTTTGTAGAGAATTAAGTTTCCTACTTTTTATGATCTATGATATTTTTTGATCAGATGCGTAGTTCTCGAGATATATCAAGATATTTAAAAGTTCCGAAGCCGCACCAACATAATAGAGACACAGAAACACCGTGGCCCCTTTCTTTGAGATAACTCTGCACTATTGCGACCTGCAAATGCCACTTCCAGCTTAGCTGTGCAGAAGAAGAACAACAAGAATAAGAAATATCTCGAAATATGTCCGTCAGGCCCCTTCCCTTGAGATAAATCTGCAAATATCTCGGAAACGAAGCGAGCAATGGCAAAATGTTAAGAGACCTTATTTGTAGAGAATTATGTTTCCTACAATTTATGTTCTATGATATTTTTTGATCAGAAGCGTAGTTTTCGAGATATATCGAGATATTTAAAAGTTCCGAAGCCGCACCAACATAATAGAGATACAGAAACACCGTGGCCCCTTTCTTTGAGATAACTGTGCACTAGTGCGAGCCGCAAATGCCACTTCCAGCTTAGCTGTGCAGAAGAAGAACAACAAGAAGAAGAAATATCTCGAAATATGTCCGTCAGGCCCCTTCCTTTGAGATAAATCTGCAAATATCTCGGAAACGAAGCGAGCTATGGCAAAATGTTAAGAGACCGTTTTTGTAGAGAATTAAGTTTCCTACTTTTTACGTTCTATGATATTTTTTGATCAGACGCGTAGTTCTCGAGATATATCAAGATATTTAAAAGTTCCGAAGCCGCACCAACATAATAGAGATACAGAAACACCGTGGCCCCTTTCTTTGAGATAACTCTGCACTATTGCGAGCTGCAAATGCCACTTCCAGCTTAGCTGTGCAGAAGAAGAACAACAAGAATAAGAAATATCTCGAAATATGTCCGTCAGGCCCCTTCCCTTGAGATAAATCTGCAAATATCTCGGAAACGAAGAGAGCTATGGCAAAATGTTAAGAGACCTTTTCTGTAGAGAATTAAGTTTCCTACTTTTTATGTTCTATGATATTTTTTGATCAGATGCGTAGTTCTCGAGATATATCAAGATATTTAAAAGTTCCGAAGCCGCACCAACATAATAGAGATACAGAAACACCGTGGCCCCCTTCTTTGAGATAACTCTGCACTATTGCGTGCTGCAAATGCCACTTCCAGCTTAGCTGTGCAGAAGAAGAACAACAAGAAGAAGAAATATCTCGAAATATGTCCGTCAGGCCCCTTCCCTTGAGATAAATCTGCAAATATCTCGGAAACGAAGCGAGCTATGGCAAAATGTTAAGAGACCTTTTTTGTAGAGAATTAAGTTTCCTACTTTTTATGATCTATGATATTTTTTGATCAGATGCGTAGTTCTCGAGATATATCAAGATATTTAAAAGTTCCGAAGCCGCACCAACATAATAGAGATACAGAAACACCGTGGCCCCTTTCTTTGAGATAACTCTGCACTAGTGCGAGCCGCAAATGCCACTTCCAGCTTAGCTGTGCAGAAGAAGAACAAGAAGAAGAAGAAATATCTCGAAATATGTCCGTTAGGCCCCTTCCCTTGAGATAAACCTGCAAATATCTCGGAAACGAAGCGAGCTATGGCAAAATGTTAAGAGACCTTTTTTGTAGAGAATTAAGTTTCCTACTTTTTATGTTCTATGATATTTTTTGATCAGATGCGTAGTTTTCGAGATATATCGAGATATTTAAAAGTTCCGAAGCCGCACCAACATAATAGAGATACAGAAACACCGTGGCCCCTTTCTTTGAGATAACTGTGCACTAGTGCGAGCCGCAAATGCCACTTCCAGCTTAGCTGTGCAGAAGAAGAACAACAAGAAGAAGAAATATCTCGAAATATGTCCGTCAGGCCCATTCCCTTGAGATAAATCTGCAAATATCTCGGAAACGAAGCGAGCTATGGCAAAATGTTAAGAGACCGTTTTTGTAGAGAATTAAGTTTCCTACTTTTTATGTTCTATGATATTTTTTGATCAGATGCGTAGTTCTCGAGATATATCAAGATATTTAAAAGTTCCGAAGCCGCACCAACATAATAGAGACACAGAAACACCGTGGCCCCTTTCTTTGAGATAACTCTGCACTATTGCGACCTGCAAATGCCACTTCCAGCTTAGCTGTGCAGAAGAAGAACAACAAGAATAAGAAATATCTCGAAATATGTCCGTCAGGCCCCTTCCCTTGAGATAAATCTGCAAATATCTCGGAAACGAAGAGAGCTATGGCAAAATGTTGAGAGACCTTTTTTGTAGAGAATTAAGTTTCCTACTATTTATGCTCTATGATATTTTTTGATCAGATGCGTAGTTCTCGAGATATATCAAGATATTTAAAAGTTCCGAAGCCGCACCAACATAATAGAGATACAGAAACACCGTGGCCCCTTTCTTTGAGATAACTCTGCACTATTGCGAGCTGCAAATGCCACTTCCAGCTTAGCTGTGCAGAAGAAGAACAACAAGAATAAGAAATATCTCGAAATATGTCCGTCAGGCCCCTTCCCTTGAGATAAATCTGCAAATATCTCGGAAACGAAGAGAGCTATGGCAAAATGTTAAGAGACCTTTTCTGTAGAGAATTAAGTTTCCTACTTTTTATGTTCTATGATATTTTTTGATCAGATGCGTAGTTCTCGAGATATATCAAGATATTTAAAAGTTCCGAAGCCGCACCAACATAATAGAGATACAGAAACACCGTGGCCCCCTTCTTTGAGATAACTCTGCACTATTGCGTGCTGCAAATGCCACTTCCAGCTTAGCTGTGCAGAAGAAGAACAACAAGAATAAGAAATATCTCGAAATATGTCCGTCAGGCCCCTTCCCTTGAGATAAATCTGCAAATATCTCGGAAACGAAGAGAGCTATGGCAAAATGTTAAGAGACCTTTTTTGTAGAGAATTAAGTTTCCTACTTTTTATGATCTATGATATTTTTTGATCAGATGCGTAGTTCTCGAGATATATCAAGATATTTAAAAGTTCCGAAGCCGCACCAACATAATAGAGATACAGAAACACCGTGGCCCCTTTCTTTGAGATAACTCTGCACTATTGCGAGCTGCAAATGCCACTTCCAGGTTAGCTGTGCAGAAGAAGAACAACAAGAAGAAGAAGTATCTCGAAATATGTCCGTCAGGCCCCTTCCCTTGAGATAAATCTGCAAATATCTCGGAAACGAAGAGAGCTATGGCAAAATGTTGAGAGACCTTTTTTGTAGAGAATTAAGTTTCCTACTATTTATGCTCTATGATATTTTTTGATCAGATGCGTAGTTCTCGAGATATATCAAGATATTTAAAAGTTCCGAAGCCGCACCAACATAATAGAGATACAGAAACACCGTGGCCCCTTTCTTTGAGATAACTCTGCACTAGTGCGAGCCGCAAATGCCACTTCCAGCTTAGCTGTGCAGAAGAAGAACAAGAAGAAGAAGAAATATCTCGAAATATGTCCGTTAGGCCCCTTCCCTTGAGATAAACCTGCAAATATCTCGGAAACGAAGCGAGCTATGGCAAAATGTTAAGAGACCTTTTTTGTAGAGAATTAAGTTTCCTACTTTTTATGTTCTATGATATTTTTTGATCAGATGCGTAGTTTTCGAGATATATCGAGATATTTAAAAGTTCCGAAGCCGCACCAACATAATAGAGATACAGAAACACCGTGGCCCCTTTCTTTGAGATAACTGTGCACTAGTGCGAGCCGCAAATGCCACTTCCAGCTTAGCTGTGCAGAAGAAGAACAACAAGAAGAAGAAATATCTCGAAATATGTCCGTCAGGCCCATTCCCTTGAGATAAATCTGCAAATATCTCGGAAACGAAGCGAGCTATGGCAAAATGTTAAGAGACCGTTTTTGTAGAGAATTAAGTTTCCTACTTTTTATGTTCTATGATATTTTTTGATCAGATGCGTAGTTCTCGAGATATATCAAGATATTTAAAAGTTCCGAAGCCGCACCAACATAATAGAGACACAGAAACACCGTGGCCCCTTTCTTTGAGATAACTCTGCACTATTGCGACCTGCAAATGCCACTTCCAGCTTAGCTGTGCAGAAGAAGAACAACAAGAATAAGAAATATCTCGAAATATGTCCGTCAGGCCCCTTCCCTTGAGATAAATCTGCAAATATCTCGGAAACGAAGAGAGCTATGGCAAAATGTTGAGAGACCTTTTTTGTAGAGAATTAAGTTTCCTACTATTTATGCTCTATGATATTTTTTGATCAGATGCGTAGTTCTCGAGATATATCAAGATATTTAAAAGTTCCGAAGCCGCACCAACATAATAGAGATACAGAAACACCGTGGCCCCTTTCTTTGAGATAACTCTGCACTATTGCGAGCTGCAAATGCCACTTCCAGCTTAGCTGTGCAGAAGAAGAACAACAAGAATAAGAAATATCTCGAAATATGTCCGTCAGGCCCCTTCCCTTGAGATAAATCTGCAAATATCTCGGAAACGAAGAGAGCTATGGCAAAATGTTAAGAGACCTTTTCTGTAGAGAATTAAGTTTCCTACTTTTTATGTTCTATGATATTTTTTGATCAGATGCGTAGTTCTCGAGATATATCAAGATATTTAAAAGTTCCGAAGCCGCACCAACATAATACAGATACAGAAACACCGTGGCCCCCTTCTTTGAGATAACTCTGCACTATTGCGTGCTGCAAATGCCACTTCCAGCTTAGCTGTGCAGAAGAAGAACAACAAGAAGAAGAAATATCTCGAAATATGTCCGTCAGGCCCCTTCCCTTGAGATAAATCTGCAAATATCTCGGAAACGAAGCGAGCTATGGCAAAATGTTAAGAGACCTTTTTTGTAGAGAATTAAGTTTCCTACTTTTTATGATCTATGATATTTTTTGATCAGATGCGTAGTTCTCGAGATATATCAAGATATTTAAAAGTTCCGAAGCCGCACCAACATAATAGAGATACAGAAACACCGTGGCCCCTTTCTTTGAGATAACTCTGCACTATTGCGAGCTGCAAATGCCACTTCCAGGTTAGCTGTGCAGAAGAAGAACAACAAGAAGAAGAAATATCTCGAAATATGTCCGTCAGGCCCCTTCCCTTGAGATAAATCTGCAAATATCTCGGAAACGAAGCGAGCTATGGCAAAATCTTAAGAGACGGTTTTTGTAGAGAATTATGTTTCCTACTTTTTATGTTCTATGATATTTTTTGATCAGATGCGTAGTTCTCGAGATATATCAAGATATTTAAAAGTTCCGAAGCCGCACCAACATAATAGAGATACAGAAACACCGTGGCCCCTTTCTTTGAGATAACTCTGCACTATTGCGACCTGCAAATGCCACTTCCAGCTTAGCTGTGCAGAAGAAGAACAACAAGAATAAGAAATATCTCGAAATATGTCCGTCAGGCCCCTTCCCTTGAGATAAATCTGCAAATATCTCGGAAACGAAGAGAGCTATGGCAAAATGTTGAGAGACCTTTTTTGTAGAGAATTACGTTTCCTACTATTTATGCTCTATGATATTTTTTGATCAGATGCGTAGTTCTCGAGATATATCAAGATATTTAAAAGTTCCGAAGCCGCACCAACATAATAGAGATACAGAAACACCGTGGCCCCTTTCTTTGAGATAATTCTGCACTATCGCGAGCTGCATATGCCACTTCCAGCTTAGCTGTGCAGAAGAAGAACAACAAGAATAAGAAATATCTCGAAATATGTCCGTCAGGCCCCTTCCCTTGAGATAAATCTGCAAATATCTCGGAAACGAAGAGAGCTATGGCAAAATGTTGAGAGACCTTTTTTGTAGAGAATTAAGTTTCCTACTATTTATGTTCTATGATATTTTTTGATCAGATGCGTAGTTCTCGAGATATATCAAGATATTTAAAAGTTCCGAAGCCGCACCAACATAATAGAGATACAGAAACACCGTGGCCCCTTTCTTTGAGATAACTCTGCACTAGTGCGAGCCGCACATGCCACTTCCAGCTTAGCTGTGCAGAAGAAGAACAACAAGAAGAAGAAATATCTCGAAATATGTCCGTCAGGCCCCTTCCCTTGAGATAAATCTGCAAATATCTCGGAAACGAAGCGAGCAATGGCAAAATGTTAAGAGACCTTATTTGTAGAGAATAATGTTTCCTACAATTTATGTTCTATGATATTTTTTGATCAGAAGCGTAGTTTTCGAGATATATCGAGATATTTAAAAGTTCCGAAGCCGCACCAACATAATAGAGATACAGAAACACCGTGGCCCCTTTCTTTGAGATAACTGTGCACTAGTGCGAGCCGCAAATGCCACTTCCAGCTTAGCTGTGCAGAAGAAGAACAACAAGAAGAAGAAATATCTCGAAATATGTCCGTCAGGCCCCTTCCCTTGAGATAAATCTGCAAATATCTCGGAAACGAAGCGAGCTATGGCAAAATGTTAAGAGACCGTTTTTGTAGAGAATTAAGTTTCCTACTTTTTACGTTCTATGATATTTTTTGATCAGATGCGTAGTTCTCGAGATATATCAAGATATTTAAAAGTTCCGAAGCCGCACCAACATAATAGAGATACAGAAACACCGTGGCCCCTGTCTTTGAGATAACTCTGCACTATTGCGAGCTGCAAATGCCACTTCCAGCTTAGCTGTGCAGAAGAAGAACAACAAGAATAAGAAATATCTCGAAATATGTCCGTCAGGCCCCTTCCCTTGAGATAAATCTGCAAATATCTCGGAAACGAAGAGAGCTATGGCAAAATGTTAAGAGACCTTTTCTGTAGAGAATTAGGTTTCCTACTTTTTATGTTCTATCATATTTTTTGATCAGATGCGTAGTTCTCGAGATATATCAAGATATTTAAAAGTTCCGAAGCCGCACCAACATAATAGAGATACAGAAACACCGTGGCCCCTTTCTTTGAGATAACTCTGCACTAGTGCGAGCCGCAAATGCCACTTCCAGCTTAGCTGTGCAGAAGAAGAACAACAAGAAGAAGAAATATCTCGAAATATGTCCGTCAGGCCCCTTCCCTTGAGATAAATCTGCAAATATCTCGGAAACGAAGCGAGCAATGGCAAAATGTTAAGAGACCTTATTTGTAGAGAATTATGTTTCCTACAATTTATGTTCTATGATATTTTTTGATCAGAAGCGTAGTTTTCGAGATATATCGAGATATTTAAAAGTTCCGAAGCCGCACCAACATAATAGAGATACAGAAACACCGTGGCCCCTTTCTTTGAGATAACTGTGCACTAGTGCGAGCCGCAAATGCCACTTCCAGCTTAGCTGTGCAGAAGAAGAACAACAAGAAGAAGAAATATCTCGAAATATGTCCGTGAGGCCCCTTCCTTTGAGATAAATCTGCAAATATCTCGGAAACGAAGCGAGCTATGGCAAAATGTTAAGAGACCGTTTTTGTAGAGAATTAAGTTTCCTACTTTTTACGTTCTATGATATTTTTTGATCAGATGCGTAGTTCTCGAGATATATCAAGATATTTAAAAGTTCCGAAGCCGCACCAACATAATAGAGATACAGAAACACCGTGGCCCCTTTCTTTAAGATAACTCTGCACTATTGCGAGCTGCAAATGCCACTTCCAGCTTAGCTGTGCAGAAGAAGAACAACAAGAATAAGAAATATCTCGAAATATGTCCGTCAGGCCCCTTCCCTTGAGATAAATCTGCAAATATCTCGGAAACGAAGAGAGCTATGGCAAAATGTTCAGAGACGTTTTTTGTAGAGAATTAAGTTTCCTACTATTTATGTTCTATGATATTTTTTGATCAGATGCGTAGTTCTCGAGATATATCAAGATATTTAAAAGTTCCGAAGCCGCACCAACATAATAGAGATACAGAAACACCGTGGCCCCTTTCTTTGAGATAACTCTGCACTAGTGCGAGCCGCAAATGCCACTTCCAGCTTAGCTGTGCAGAAGAAGAACAACAAGAAGAAGAAATATCTCGAAATATGTCCGTCAGGCCCCTTCCCTTGAGATAAATCTGCAAATATCTCGGAAACGAAGCGAGCAATGGCAAAATGTTAAGAGACCTTATTTGTAGAGAATAATGTTTCCTACAATTTATGTTCTATGATATTTTTTGATCAGAAGCGTAGTTTTCGAGATATATCGAGATATTTAAAAGTTCCGAAGCCGCACCAACATAATAGAGATACAGAAACACCGTGGCCCCTTTCTTTGAGATAACTGTGCACTAGTGCGAGCCGCAAATGCCACTTCCAGCTTAGCTGTGCAGAAGAAGAACAACAAGAAGAAGAAATATCTCGAAATATGTCCGTCAGGCCCCTTCCCTTGAGATAAATCTGCAAATATCTCGGAAACGAAGCGAGCTATGGCAAAATGTTAAGAGACCGTTTTTGTAGAGAATTAAGTTTCCTACTTTTTACGTTCTATGATATTTTTTGATCAGATGCGTAGTTCTCGAGATATAGCAAGATATTTAAAAGTTCCGAAGCCGCACCAACATAATAGAGATACAGAAACACCGTGGCCCCTTTCTTTGAGATAACTCTGCACTATTGCGAGCTGCAAATGCCACTTCCAGCTTAGCTGTGCAGAAGAAGAACAACAAGAATAAGAAATATCTCGAAATATGTCCGTCAGGCCCCTTCCCTTGAGATAAATCTGCAAACATCTCGGAAACGAAGAGAGCTATGGCAAAATGTTAAGAGACCTTTTCTGTAGAGAATTAAGTTTCCTACTTTTTATGTTCTATGATATTTTTTGATCAGATGCGTAGTTCTCGAGATATATCAAGATATTTAAAAGTTCCGAAGCCGCACCAACATAATAGAGATACAGAAACACCGTGGCCCCCTTCTTTGAGATAACTCTGCACTATTGTGTGCTGCAAATGCCACTTCCAGCTTAGCTGTGCAGAAGAAGAACAACAAGAAGAAGAAATATCTCGAAATATGTCCGTCAGGCCCCTTCCCTTGAGATAAATCTGCAAATATCTCGGAAACGAAGCGAGCTATGGCAAAATGTTAAGAGACCTTTTTTGTAGAGAATTAAGTTTCCTACTTTTTATGTTCTATGATATTTTTTGATCAGATGCGTAGTTCTCGAGATATATCAAGATATTTAAAAGTTCCGAAGCCGCACCAACATAATAGAGATACAGAAACACCGTGGCCCCTTTCTTTGAGATAACTCTGCACTAGTGCGAGCCGCAAATGCCACTTCCAGCTTAGCTGTGCAGAAGAAGAACAACAAGAAGAAGAAATATCTCGAAATATGTCCGTCAGGCCCCTCCCCTTGAGATAAATCTGCAAATATCTCGGAAACGAAGCGAGCTATGGCAAAATGTTAAGAGACCTTATTTGTAGAGAATTATGTTTCCTACAATTTATGTTCTATGATATTTTTTGATCAGAAGCGTAGTTTTCGAGATATATCGAGATATTTAAAAGTTCCGAAGCCGCACCAACATAATAGAGATACAGAAACACCGTGGCCCCTTTCTTTGAGATAACTGTGCACTAGTGCGAGCCGCAAATGCCACTTCGAGCTTAGCTGTGCAGAAGAAGAACGACAAGAAGAAGAAATATCTCGAAATATGTCAGTCAGGCCCCTTCCCTTGAGATAAATCTGCAAATATCTCGGAAACGAAGCGAGCTATGGCAAAATGTTAAGAGATCGTTTTTGTAGAGAATTAAGTTTCCTACTTTTTATGTTCTATGATATTTTTTGATCAGATGCGTAGTTCTCGAGATATATCAAGATATTTAAAAGTTCCGAAGCCGCACCAACATAATAGAGATACAGAAACACCGTGGCACCTTTCTTTGAGATAACTCTGCACTATTGCGAGCTGCAAATGCCACTTCCAGCTTAGCTGTGCAGAAGAAGAACAACAAGAATAAGAAATATCTCGAAATATGTCCGTCAGGCCCCTTCCCTTGAGATAAATCTGCAAATATCTCGGAAACGAAGAGAGCTATGGCAAAATGTTAAGAGACCTTTTCTGTAGAGAATTAAGTTTCCTACTTTTTATGTTCTATGATATTTTTTGATCAGATGCGTAGTTCTCGAGATATATCAAGATATTTAAAAGTTCCGAAGCCGCACCAACATAATAGAGATACAGAAACACCGTGGCCCCCTTCTTTGAGATAACTCTGCACTATTGCGAGCTGCAAATGCCACTTCCAGCTTAGCTGTGCAGAAGAAGAACAACAAGAAGAAGAAATATCTCGAAATATGTCCGTCAGGCCCCTTCCCTTGAGATAAATCTGCAAATATCTCGGAAACGAAGCGAGCTATGGCAAAATGTTAAGAGACCTTTTTTGTAGAGAATTAAGTTTCGTACTTTTTATGCTCTATCATATTTCTTGATCAGAAGCGTAGTTTTCGAGATATATCGAGATATTTAAAAGTTCCGAAGCCGCACCAACATAATAGAGATACAGAAACACCGTGGCCCCTTTCTTTGAGATAACTCTGCACTAGTGCGAGCCGCAAATGCCACTTCCAGCTTAGCTGTGCAGAAGAAGAACAACAAGAAGAAGAAATATCTCGAAATATGTCCGTCAGGCCCCTTCCCTTGAGATACATCTGCAAATATCTCGGAAACGAAGCGAGCTATGGCAAAATGTTAAGAGATCGTTTTTGTAGAGAATTAAGTTTCCTACTTTTTATGTTCTATGATATTTTTTGATCAGATGCGTAGTTCTCGAGATATATCAAGATATTTAAAAGTTCCGAAGCCGCACCAACATAATAGAGATACAGAAACACCGTGGCACCTTTCTTTGAGATAACTCTGCACTATTGCGAGCTGCAAATGCCACTTCCAGCTTAGCTGTGCAGAAGAAGAACAACAAGAATAAGAAATATCTCGAAATATGTCCGTCAGGCCCCTTCCCTTGAGATAAATCTGCAAATATCTCGGAAACGAAGAGAGCTATGGCAAAATGTTAAGAGACCTTTTCTGTAGAGAATTAAGTTTCCTACTTTTTATGTTCTATGATATTTTTTGATCAGATGCGTAGTTCTCGAGATATATCAAGATATTTAAAAGTTCCGAAGCCGCACCAACATAATAGAGATACAGAAACACCGTGGCCCCCTTCTTTGAGATAACTCTGCACTATTGCGAGCTGCAAATGCCACTTCCAGCTTAGCTGTGCAGAAGAAGAACAACAAGAAGAAGAAATATCTCGAAATATGTCCGTCAGGCCCCTTCCCTTGAGATAAATCTGCAAATATCTCGGAAACGAAGCGAGCTATGGCAAAATGTTAAGAGACCTTTTTTGTAGAGAATTAAGTTTCCTACTTTTTATGTTCTATGATATTTTTTGATCAGATGCGTAGTTCTCGAGATATATCAAGATATTTAAAAGTTCCGAAGCCGCACCAACATAATAGAGATACAGAAACACCGTGGCCCCTTTCTTTGAGATAACTCTGCACTATTGCGAGCTGCAAATGCCACTTCCAGGTTAGCTGTGCAGAAGAAGAACAACAAGAAGAAGAAATATCTCGAAATATGTCCGTCAGGCCCCTTCCCTTGAGATAAATCTGCAAATATCTCGGAAACGAAGCGAGCTATGGCAAAATGTTAAGAGAACTTTTTTGTAGAGAATTATGTTTCCTACAATTTATGTTCTATGATATTTTTTGATCAGAAGCGTAGTTTTCGAGATATATCGAGATATTTAAAAGTTCCGAAGCCGCACCAACATAATAGAGATACAGAAACACCGTGGCCCCTTTCTTTGAGATAACTCTGCACTAGTGCGAGCCGCAAATGCCACTTCCAGCTTAGCTGTGCAGAAGAAGAACAACAAGAAGAAGAAATATCTCGAAATATGTCCGTCATGCCCCTTCCCTTGAGATAAATCTGCAAATATCTCGGAAACGAAGCGAGCTATGGCAAAATGTTAAGAGACCTTTTTTGTAGAGAATTAAGTTTCCTACATTTTATGTTCTATCATATTTTTTGATCAGATGCGTAGTTCTCGAGATATATCAAGATATTTAAAAGTTCCGAAGCCGCACCAACATAATAGAGATACAGAAACACCGTGGCCCCTTTCTTTGAGATAACGCTGCACTATTGCGAGCTGCACATGCCACTTCCAGCTTAGCTGTGCAGAAGAAGAACAACAAGAAGAAGAAATATCTCGAAATATGTCCGTCAGGCCCCTTCCCTTGAGATAAATCTGCAAATATCTCGGAAACGAAGCGAGCTATGGCAAAATGTTAAGAGACCTTTTCTGTAGAGAATTAAGTTTCCTACTTTTTATGTTCTATGATATTTTTTGATCAGATGCGTAGTTCTCGAGATATATCAAGATATTTAAAAGTTCCGAAGCCGCACCAACATAATAGAGATACAGAAACACCGTGGCCCCCTTCTTTGAGATAACTCTGCACTAGTGCGAGCCGCAAATGCCACTTCCAGCTTAGCTGTGCAGAAGAAGAACAACAAGAAGAAGAAATATCTCGAAATATGTCCGTTAGGCCCCTTCCCTTGAGATAAACCTGCAAATATCTCGGAAACGAAGCGAGCTATGGCAAAATGTTAAGAGACCTTTTTTGTAGAGAATTAAGTTTCCTACTTTTTATGTTCTATGATATTTTTTGATCAGATGCGTAGTTCTCGAGATATATCAAGATATTTAAAAGTTCCGAAGCCGCACCAACAAAATAGAGATACAGAAACACCGTGGCCCCTTTCTTTGAGATAACTCTGCACTATTGCGAGCTGCAAATGCCACTTCCAGCTTAGCTGTGCAGAAGAAGAACAACAAGAAGAAGAAATATCTCGAAATATGTCCGTCAGGCCCCTTCCCTTGAGATAAATCTGCAAATATCTCGGAAACGAAGAGAGCTATGGCAAAATGTTAAGAGACCTTTTTTGTAGAGAATTAAGTTTCCTACTTTTTATGTTCTATGATATTTTTTGATCAGATGCGTAGTTCTCCAGATATATCAAGATATTTAAAAGTTCCGAAGCCGCACCAACATAATAGAGATACAGAAACACCGTGGCCCCTTTCTTTGAGATAACTCTGCACTATTGCGAGCTGCAAATGCCACTTCCAGCTTAGCTGTGCAGAAGAAGAACAACAAGAAGAAGAAATATCTCGAAATATGTCCGTCAGGCCCCTTCCCTTGAGATAAATCTGCAAATATCTCGGAAACGAAGAGAGCTATGGCAAAATGTTAAGAGACCTTTTTTGTAGAGAATTAAGTTTCCTACTTTTTATGTTCTATGATATTTTTTGATCAGATGCGCAGTGCTCGAGATATATCAAGATATTTAAAAGTTCCGAAGCCGCACCAACATAATAGAGATACAGAAACACCGTGGCCCCTTTCTTTGAGATAACTCTGCACTAGTGCGAGCCGCAAATGCCACTTCCAGCTTAGCTGTGCAGAAGAAGAACAACAAGAAGAAGAAATATCTCGAAATATGTCCGTCAGGCCCCTTCCCTTGAGATAAATCTGCAAATATCTCGGAAACGAAGAGAGCTATGGCAAAATGTTAAGAGACCTTTTTTGTAGAGAATTAAGTTTCCTACTTCTTATGTTCTATGATCTTTTTTGATCAGATGCGTAGTTCTCGAGATATATCAAGATATTTAAAAGTTCCGAAGCCGCACCAACATAATAGAGATACAGAAACACCGTGGCCCCTTTCTTTGAGATAACTCTGCACTATTGCGAGCTGGAAATGCCACTTCCAGTTTAGCTGTGCAGAAGAAGAACAACAAGAAGAAGAAATATCTCGAAATATGTCCGTTAGGCCCCTTCCCTTGAGATAAACCTGCAAATATCTCGGAAACGAAGCGAGCTATGGCAAAATGTTAAGAGACCTTTTTTGTAGAGAATTAAGTTTCCTACTTTTTATGTTCTATGATATTTTTTGATCAGATGCGTAGTTCTCGAGATATATCAAGATATTTAAAAGTTCCGAAGCCGCACCAACATAATAGAGATACAGAAACACCGTGGCCCCTTTCTTTGAGATATCTCTGCACTATTGCGAGCTGCACATGCCACTTCCAGCTCAGCTGTGCAGAAGAAGAACAACAAGAATAAGAAATATCTCGAAATATGTCCGTCAGGCCCCTTCCCTTGAGATAAATCTGCAAATATCTCGGAAACGAAGAGAGCTATGGCAAAATGTTAAGAGACCTTTTCTGTAGAGAATTAAGTTTCCTACTTTTTATGTTCTATGATATTTTTTGATCAGATGCGTAGTTCTCGAGATATATCAAGATATTTAAAAGTTCCGAAGCCGCACCAACATAATAGAGATACAGAAACACCGTGGCCCCCTTCTTTGAGATAACTCTGCACTAGTGCGAGCCGCAAATGCCACTTCCAGCTTAGCTGTGCAGAAGAAGAACAACAAGAAGAAGAAATATCTCGAAATATGTCCGTTAGGCCCCTTCCCTTGAGATAAACCTGCAAATATCTCGGAAACGAAGCGAGCTATGGCAAAATGTTAAGAGACCTTTTTTGTAGAGAATTAAGTTTCCTACTTTTTATGTTCTATGATATTTTTTGATCAGATGCGTAGTTCTCGAGATATATCAAGATATTCAAAAGTTCCGAAGCCGCACCAACATAATAGAGATACAGAAACACCGTGGCCCCTTTCTTTGAGATAACTCTGCACTATTGCGAGCTGCAAATGCCACTTCCAGCTTAGCTGTGCAGAAGAAGAACAACAAGAAGAAGAAATATCTCGAAATATGTCCGTCAGGCCCCTTCCCTTGAGATAAATCTGCAAATATCTCGGAAACGAAGAGAGCTATGGCAAAATGTTAAGAGACCTTTTTTGTAGAGAATTAAGTTTCCTACTTTTTATGTTCTATGATATTTTTTGATCAGATGCGTAGTTCTCCAGATATATCAAGATATTTAAAAGTTCCGAAGCCGCACCAACATAATAGAGATACAGAAACACCGTGGCCCCTTTCTTTGAGATAACTCTGCACTATTGCGAGCTGCAAATGCCACTTCCAGCTTAGCTGTGCAGAAGAAGAACAACAAGAAGAAGAAATATCTCGAAATATGTCCGTCAGGCCCCTTCCCTTGAGATAAATCTGCAAATATCTCGGAAACGAAGTGAGCTATGGCAAAATGTTAAGAGACCTTTTTTGTAGAGAATTAAGTTTCCTACTTTTTATGTTCTATGATATTTTTTGATCAGATGCGCAGTTCTCGAGATATATCAAGATATTTAAAAGTTCCGAAGCCGCACCAACATAATAGAGATACAGAAACACCGTGGCCCCTTTCTTTGAGATAACTCTGCACTAGTGCGAGCCGCAAATGCCACTTCCAGCTTAGCTGTGCAGAAGAAGAACAACAAGAAGAAGAAATATCTCGAAATATGTCCGTCAGGCCCCTTCCCTTGAGATAAATCTGCAAATATCTCGGAAACGAAGAGAGCTATGGCAAAATGTTAAGAGACCTTTTTTGTAGAGAATTAAGTTTCCTACTTTTTATGTTCTATGATCTTTTTTGATCAGATGCGTAGTTCTCGAGATATATCAAGATATTTAAAAGTTCCGAAGCCGCACCAACATAATAGAGATACAGAAACACCGTGGCCCCTTTCGTTGAGATAACTCTGCACTATTGCGAGCTGGAAATGCCACTTCCAGTTTAGCTGTGCAGAAGAAGAACAACAAGAAGAAGAAATATCTCGAAATATGTCCGTCAGGCCCCTTCCCTTGAGATAAATCTGCAAATATCTCGGAAACGAAGCGAGCTATGGCAAAATGTTAAGAGACCTTTTTTGTAGAGAATTAAGTTTCCTACTTTTTATGTTCTATGATATTTTTTGATCAGATGCGCAGTTCTCGAGATATATCAAGATATTTAAAAGTTCCGAAGCCGCACCAACATAATAGAGATACAGAAACACCGTGGCCCCTTTCTTTGAGATAACTCTGCACTATTGCGAGCTGCAAATGCCACTTCCAGCTTACTGTGCAGAAGAAGAACAACAAGAAGAAGAAATATCTCGAAATATGTCCGTCAGGCCCCTTCCCTTGAGATAAATCTGCAAATATCTCGGAAACGAAGCGAGCTATGGCAAAATGTTAAGAGACTTTATTTGTAGAGAATTAAGTTTCCTACTTTTTATGTTCTACGATATTTTTTGATCAGATGCGTAGTTCTCGAGATATATCAAGATATTTAAAAGTTCCGAAGCCGCACCAACATAATAGAGATACAGAAACACCGTGGCTCCTTTCTTTGAGATAACTCTGCACTATTGCGAGCTGGAAATGCCACTTCCAGTTTAGCTGTGCAGAAGAAGAACAACAAGAAGAAGAAATATCTCGAAATATGTCCGTTAGGCCCCTTCCCTTCAGATAAATCTGCAAATATCTCGGAAACGAAGAGAGCTATGGCAAAATGTTAAGAGACCTTTTTTGTAGAGAATTAAGTTTCCTACTTTTTATGTTCTATGATATTTTTTGATCAGATGCGCAGTTCTCGAGATATATCAAGATATTTAAAAGTTCCGAAGCCGCACCAACATAATAGAGATACAGAAACACAGTGGCCCCTTTCTTTGAGATAACTCTGCACTATTGCGAGCTGCAAATGCCACTTCCAGCTTAGCTGTGCAGAAGAAGAACAACAAGAAGAAGAAATATCTCGAAATATGTCCGTCAGGCCCTTTCCCTTCAGATAAATCTGCAAATATCTCGGAAACGAAGCGAGCTATGGCAAAATGCTAAGAGACCTTTTTTGTAGAGAATTATGTTTCCTACAATTTATGTTCTATGATATTTTTTGATCAGAAGCGTAGTTTTCGAGATATATCGAGATATTTAAAAGTTCCGAAGCCGCACCAACATAATAGAGATACAGAAACACCGTGGCCCCTTTCTTTGAGATAACTCTGCACTAGTGCGAGCCGCAAATGCCACTTCCAGCTTAGCTGTGCAGAAGAAGAACAACAAGAAGAAGAAATATCTCGAAATATGTCCGTCAGGCCCCTTCCCTTGAGATAAATCTGCAAATATCTCGGAAACGAAGCGAGCTATGGCAAAATGTTAAGAGACCTTTTTTGT
Organism: Osmia lignaria lignaria; assembly: GCF_051020975.1. NCBI lineage: Eukaryota > Metazoa > Arthropoda > Insecta > Hymenoptera > Megachilidae > Osmia > Osmia lignaria. The sequence continues at coordinate 4,409,125 of NW_027478164.1, forward strand.
AGAGAATTAAGTTTCCTACTTTTTATGTTCTATGATATTTTTTGATCAGAAGCGTAGTTTTCGAGATATATCGAGATATTTAAAAGTTCCGAAGCCGCACCAACATAATAGAGATACAGAAACACCGTGGCCCCTTTCTTTGAGATAACTCTGCACTAGTGCGAGCCGCAAATGCCACTTCCAGCTTAGCTGTGCAGAAGAAGAACAACAAGAAGAAGAAATATCTCGAAATATGTCCGTCAGGCCCCTTGCCTTGAGATAAATCTGCAAATATCTCGGAAACGAAGCGAGCTATTGCAAAATGTTAAGAGACCTTTTTTGTAGAGAATTAAGTTTCCTACTTTTTATGTTCTATGATATTTTTTGATCAGATGCGTAGTTCTCGAGATATATCAAGATATTCAAAAGTTCCGAAGCCGCACCAACATAATAGAGATACAGAAACACCGTGGCCCCTTTCTTTGAGATAACTCTGCACTATTGCGAGCTGCAAATGCCACTTCCAGCTTAGCTGTGCAGAAGAAGAGCAACAAGAAGAAGAAATATCTCGAAATATGTCCGTCAGGCCCCTTCCCTTGAGATAAATCTGCAAATATCTCGGAAACGAAGAGAGCTATGGCAAAATGTTAAGAGACCTTTTTTGTAGAGAATTAAGTTTCCTACTTTTTATGTTCTATGATATTTTTTGATCAGATGCGTAGTTCTCCAGATATATCAAGATATTTAAAAGTTCCGAAGCCGCACCAACATAATAGAGATACAGAAACACCGTGGCCCCTTTCTTTGAGATAACTCTGCACTATTGCGAGCTGCAAATGCCACTTCCAGCTTAGCTGTGCAGAAGAAGAACAACAAGAAGAAGAAATATCTCGAAATATGTCCGTCAGGCCCCTTCCCTTGAGATAAATCTGCAAATATCTCGGAAACGAAGTGAGCTATGGCAAAATGTTAAGAGACCTTTTTTGTAGAGAATTAAGTTTCCTACTTTTTATGTTCTATGATATTTTTTGATCAGATGCGCAGTTCTCGAGATATATCAAGATATTTAAAAGTTCCGAAGCCGCACCAACATAATAGAGATACAGAAACACCGTGGCCCCTTTCTTTGAGATAACTCTGCACTAGTGCGAGCCGCAAATGCCACTTCCAGCTTAGCTGTGCAGAAGAAGAACAACAAGAAGAAGAAATATCTCGAAATATGTCCGTCAGGCCCCTTCCCTTGAGATAAATCTGCAAATATCTCGGAAACGAAGAGAGCTATGGCAAAATGTTAAGAGACCTTTTTTGTAGAGAATTAAGTTTCCTACTTTTTATGTTCTATGATCTTTTTTGATCAGATGCGCAGTTCTCGAGATATATCAAGATATTTAAAAGTTCCGAAGCCGCACCAACATAATAGAGATACAGAAACACAGTGGCCCCTTTCTTTGAGATAACTCTGCACTATTGCGAGCTGCAAATGCCACTTCCAGCTTAGCTGTGCAGAAGAAGAACAACAAGAAGAAGAAATATCTCGAAATATGTCCGTCAGGCCCTTTCCCTTCAGATAAATCTGCAAATATCTCGGAAACGAAGCGAGCTATGGCAAAATGCTAAGAGACCTTTTTTGTAGAGAATTATGTTTCCTACAATTTATGTTCTATGATATTTTTTGATCAGAAGCGTAGTTTTCGAGATATATCGAGATATTTAAAAGTTCCGAAGCCGCACCAACATAATAGAGATACAGAAACACCGTGGCCCCTTTCTTTGAGATAACTCTGCACTAGTGCGAGCCGCAAATGCCACTTCCAGCTTAGCTGTGCAGAAGAAGAACAACAAGAAGAAGAAATATCTCGAAATATGTCCGTCAGGCCCCTTCCCTTGAGATAAATCTGCAAATATCTCGGAAACGAAGCGAGCTATGGCAAAATGTTAAGAGACCTTTTTTGTAGAGAATTAAGTTTCCTACTTTTTATGTTCTATGATATTTTTTGATCAGAAGCGTAGTTTTCGAGATATATCGAGATATTTAAAAGTTCCGAAGCCGCACCAACATAATAGAGATACAGAAACACCGTGGCCCCTTTCTTTGAGATAACTCTGCACTAGTGCGAGCCGCAAATGCCACTTCCAGCTTAGCTGTGCAGAAGAAGAACAACAAGAAGAAGAAATATCTCGAAATATGTCCGTCAGGCCCCTTGCCTTGAGATAAATCTGCAAATATCTCGGAAACGAAGCGAGCTATTGCAAAATGTTAAGAGACCTTTTTTGTAGAGAATTAAGTTTCCTACTTTTTATATTCTATGATATTTTTTGATCAGATGCGTAGTTCTCGAGATATATCAAGATATTCAAAAGTTCCGAAGCCGCACCAACATAATAGAGATACAGAAACACCGTGGCCCCTTTCTTTGAGATAACTCTGCACTATTGCGAGCTGCAAATGCCACTTCCAGCTTAGCTGTGCAGAAGAAGAACAACAAGAAGAAGAAATATCTCGAAATATGTCCGTCAGGCCCCTTCCCTTGAGATAAATCTGCCAATATCTCGGAAACGAAGAGAGCTATGGCAAAATGTTAAGAGACCTTTTTTGTAGAGAATTAAGTTTCCTACTTTTTATGTTCTATGATATTTTTTGATCAGATGCGTAGTTCTCCAGATATATCAAGATATTTAAAAGTTCCGAAGCCGCACCAACATAATAGAGATACAGAAACACCGTGGCCCCTTTCTTTGAGATAACTCTGCACTATTGCGAGCTGCAAATGCCACTTCCAGCTTAGCTGTGCAGAAGAAGAACAACAAGAAGAAGAAATATCTCGAAATATGTCCGTCAGGCCCCTTCCCTTGAGATAAATCTGCAAATATCTCGGAAACGAAGTGAGCTATGGCAAAATGTTAAGAGACCTTTTTTGTAGAGAATTAAGTTTCCTACTTTTTATGTTCTATGATATTTTTTGATCAGATGCGCAGTTCTCGAGATATATCAAGATATTTAAAAGTTCCGAAGCCGCACCAACATAATAGAGATACAGAAACACCGTGGCCCCTTTCTTTGAGATAACTCTGCACTAGTGCGAGCCGCAAATGCCACTTCCAGCTTAGCTGTGCAGAAGAAGAACAACAAGAAGAAGAAATATCTCGAAATATGTCCGTCAGGCCCCTTCCCTTGAGATAAATCTGCAAATATCTCGGAAACGAAGAGAGCTATGGCAAAATGTTAAGAGACCTTTTTTGTAGAGAATTAAGTTTCCTACTTTTTATGTTCTATGATCTTTTTTGATCAGATGCGTAGTTCTCGAGATATATCAAGATATTTAAAAGTTCCGAAGCCGCACCAACATAATAGAGATACAGAAACACCGTGGCCCCTTTCGTTGAGATAACTCTGCACTATTGCGAGCTGGAAATGCCACTTCCAGTTTAGCTGTGCAGAAGAAGAACAACAAGAAGAAGAAATATCTCGAAATATGTCCGTCAGGCCCCTTCCCTTGAGATAAATCTGCAAATATCTCGGAAACGAAGCGAGCTATGGCAAAATGTTAAGAGACCTTTTTTGTAGAGAATTAAGTTTCCTACTTTTTATGTTCTATGATATTTTTTGATCAGATGCGCAGTTCTCGAGATATATCAAGATATTTAAAAGTTCCGAAGCCGCACCAACATAATAGAGATACAGAAACACCGTGGCCCCTTTCTTTGAGATAACTCTGCACTATTGCGAGCTGCAAATGCCACTTCCAGCTTACTGTGCAGAAGAAGAACAACAAGAAGAAGAAATATCTCGAAATATGTCCGTCAGGCCCCTTCCCTTGAGATAAATCTGCAAATATCTCGGAAACGAAGCGAGCTATGGCAAAATGTTAAGAGACTTTATTTGTAGAGAATTAAGTTTCCTACTTTTTATGTTCTACGATATTTTTTGATCAGATGCGTAGTTCTCGAGATATATCAAGATATTTAAAAGTTCCGAAGCCGCACCAACATAATAGAGATACAGAAACACCGTGGCTCCTTTCTTTGAGATAACTCTGCACTATTGCGAGCTGGAAATGCCACTTCCAGTTTAGCTGTGCAGAAGAAGAACAACAAGAAGAAGAAATATCTCGAAATATGTCCGTTAGGCCCCTTCCCTTCAGATAAATCTGCAAATATCTCGGAAACGAAGAGAGCTATGGCAAAATGTTAAGAGACCTTTTTTGTAGAGAATTAAGTTTCCTACTTTTTATGTTCTATGATATTTTTTGATCAGATGCGCAGTTCTCGAGATATATCAAGATATTTAAAAGTTCCGAAGCCGCACCAACATAATAGAGATACAGAAACACAGTGGCCCCTTTCTTTGAGATAACTCTGCACTATTGCGAGCTGCAAATGCCACTTCCAGCTTAGCTGTGCAGAAGAAGAACAACAAGAAGAAGAAATATCTCGAAATATGTCCGTCAGGCCCTTTCCCTTCAGATAAATCTGCAAATATCTCGGAAATGAAGCGAGCTATGGCAAAATGCTAAGAGACCTTTTTTGTAGAGAATTATGTTTCCTACAATTTATGTTCTATGATATTTTTTGATCAGAAGCGTAGTTTTCGAGATATATCGAGATATTTAAAAGTTCCGAAGCCGCACCAACATAATAGAGATACAGAAACACCGTGGCCCCTTTCTTTGAGATAACTCTGCACTAGTGCGAGCCGCAAATGCCACTTCCAGCTTAGCTGTGCAGAAGAAGAACAACAAGAAGAAGAAATATCTCGAAATATGTCCGTCAGGCCCCTTCCCTTGAGATAAATCTGCAAATATCTCGGAAACGAAGCGAGCTATGGCAAAATGTTAAGAGACCTTTTTTGTAGAGAATTAAGTTTCCTACTTTTTATGTTCTATGATATTTTTTGATCAGAAGCGTAGTTTTCGAGATATATCGAGATATTTAAAAGTTCCGAAGCCGCACCAACATAATAGAGATACAGAAACACCGTGGCCCCTTTCTTTGAGATAACTCTGCACTAGTGCGAGCCGCAAATGCCACTTCCAGCTTAGCTGTGCAGAAGAAGAACAACAAGAAGAAGAAATATCTCGAAATATGTCCGTCAGGCCCCTTGCCTTGAGATAAATCTGCAAATATCTCGGAAACGAAGCGAGCTATTGCAAAATGTTAAGAGACCTTTTTTGTAGAGAATTATGTTTCCTACAATTTATGTTCTATGATATTTTTTGATCAGAAGCGTAGTTTTCGAGATATATCGAGATATTTAAAAGTTCCGAAGCCGCACCAACATAATAGAGATACAGAAACACCGTGGCCCCTTTCTTTGAGATAACTCTGCACTAGTGCGAGCCGCAAGTGCCACTTCCAGCTTAGCTGTGCAGAAGAAGAACAACAAGAAGAAGAAATATCTCGAAATATGTCCGTCATGCCCCTTCCCTTGAGATAAATCTGCAAATATCTCGGAAACGAAGCGAGCTATGGCAAAATGTTAAGAGACCTTTTTTGTAGAGAATTAAGTTTCCTACTTTTTATGTTCTATGATATTTTTTGATCAGATGCGTAGTTCTCGAGATATATCAAGATATTTAAAAGTTCCGAAGCCGCACCAACAGAATAGAGATACAGAAACACCGTGGCTCCTTTCTTTGAGATAACTCTGCACTATTGCGAGCTGGAAATGCCACTTCCAGTTTAGCTGTGCAGAAGAAGAACAACAAGAAGAAGAAACATCTCGAAATATGTCCGTTGGGCCCCTTCCCTTGAGATAAACCTGCAAATATCTCGGAAACGAAGCGAGCTATGGCAAAATGTTAAGAGACCTTTTTTGTAGAGAATTAAGTTTCCTACTTTTTATGTTCTATGATATTTTTTGATCAGAAGCGTAGTTTTCGAGATATATCGAGATATTTAAAAGTTCCGAAGCCGCACCAACATAATAGAGATACAGAAACACCGTGGCCCCTTTCTTTGAGATAACTGTGCACTAGTGCGAGCCGCAAATGCCACTTCCAGCTTAGCTGTGCAGAAGAAGAACAACAAGAAGAAGAAATATCTCGACATATGTCCGTCAGGCCCCTTCCCTTGAGATATATCTGCAAATATCTCGGAAACGAAGCGAGCTATGGCAAAATGTTAAGAGACCTTTTTTGTAGAGAATTATGTTTCCTACAATTTATGTTCTATGATATTTTTTGATCAGAAGCGTAGTTTTCGAGATATATCGAGATATTTAAAAGTTCCGAAGCCGCACCAACATAATAGAGATACAGAAACACCGTGGCCCCTTTCTTTGAGATAACTCTGCACTAGTGCGAGCCGCAAATGCCACTTCCAGCTTAGCTGTGCAGAAGAAGAACAACAAGAAGAAGAAATATCTCGAAATATGTCCGTCAGGCCCCTTCCCTTGAGATAAATCTGCAAATATCTCGGAAACGAAGAGAGCTATGGCAAAATGTTAAGAGACCTTTTTTGTAGAGAATTATGTTTCCTACTTTTTATGTTCTATGATATTTTTTGATCAGATGCGTAGTTCTCGAGATATATCAAGATATTTAAAAGTTCCGAAGCCGCACCAACATAATAGAGATACAGAAACACCGTGGCCCCTTTCTTTGAGATAACTCTGCACTATTGCGAGCTGCAAATGCCACTTCCAGCTTAGCTGTGCAGAAGAAGAACAACAAGAAGAAGAAATATCTCGAAATATGTCCGTCAGGCCCCTTCCCTTGAGATAAATCTGCAAATATCTCGGAAACGAAGAGAGCTATGGCAAAATGTTAAGAGACCTTTTTTGTAGAGAATTAAGTTTCCTACTTTTTATGTTCTATGATATTTTTTGATCAGATGCGTAGTTCTCCAGATATATCAAGATATTTAAAAGTTCCGAAGCCGCACCAACATAATAGAGATACAGAAACACCGTGGCCCCTTTCTTTGAGATAACTCTGCACTATTGCGAGCTGCAAATGCCACTTCCAGCTTAGCTGTGCAGAAGAAGAACAACAAGAAGAAGAAATATCTCGAAATATGTCCGTCAGGCCCCTTCCCTTGAGATAAATCTGCAAATATCTCGGAAACGAAGAGAGCTATGGCAAAATGTTAAGAGACCTTTTTTGTAGAGAATTAAGTTTCCTACTTTTTATGTTCTATGATATTTTTTGATCAGATGCGCAGTTCTCGAGATATATCAAGATATTTAAAAGTTCCGAAGCCGCACCAACATAATAGAGATACAGAAACACCGTGGCCCCTTTCTTTGAGATAACTCTGCACTAGTGCGAGCCGCAAATGCCACTTCCAGCTTAGCTGTGCAGAAGAAGAACAACAAGAAGAAGAAATATCTCGAAATATGTCCGTTAGGCCCCTTCCCTTGAGATAAATCTGCAAATATCTCGGAAACGAAGAGAGCTATGGCAAAATGTTAAGAGACCTTTTTTGTAGAGAATTAAGTTTCCTACTTTTTATGTTCTATGATCTTTTTTGATCAGATGCGTAGTTCTCGAGATATATCAAGATATTTAAAAGTTCCGAAGCCGCACCAACATAATAGAGATACAGAAACACCGTGGCCCCTTTCTTTGAGATAACTCTGCACTATTGCGAGCTGGAAATGCCACTTCCCGTTTAGCTGTGCAGAAGAAGAACAACAAGAAGAAGAAATATCTCGAAATATGTCCGTCAGGCCCCTTCCCTTGAGATAAATCTGCAAATATCTCGGAAACGAAGCGAGCTATGGCAAAATGTTAAGAGACCTTTTTTGTAGAGAATTAAGTTTCCTACTTTTTATGTTCTATGATATTTTTTGATCAGATGCGCAGTTCTCGAGATATATCAAGATATTTAAAAGTTCCGAAGCCGCACCAACATAATAGAGATACAGAAACACCGTGGCCCCTTTCTTTGAGATAACTCTGCACTATTGCGAGCTGCAAATGCCACTTCCAGCTTACTGTGCAGAAGAAGAACAACAAGAAGAAGAAATATCTCGAAATATGTCCGTCAGGCCCCTTCCCTTGAGATAAATCTGCAAATATCTCGGAAACGAAGCGAGCTATGGCAAAATGTTAAGAGACTTTATTTGTAGAGAATTAAGTTTCCTACTTTTTATGTTCTACGATATTTTTTGATCAGATGCGTAGTTCTCGAGATATATCAAGATATTTAAAAGTTCCGAAGCCGCACCAACATAATAGAGATACAGAAACACCGTGGCTCCTTTCTTTGAGATAACTCTGCACTATTGCAAGCTGGAAATGCCACTTCCAGTTTAGCTGTGCAGAAGAAGAACAACAAGAAGAAGAAATATCTCGAAATATGTCCGTTAGGCCCCTTCCCTTCAGATAAATCTGCAAATATCTCGGAAACGAAGAGAGCTATGGCAAAATGTTAAGAGACCTTTTTTGTAGAGAATTAAGTTTCCTACTTTTTATGTTCTATGATGTTTTTTGATCAGATGCGCAGTTCTCGAGATATATCAAGATATTTAAAAGTTCCGAAGCCGCACCAACATAATAGAGATACAGAAACACAGTGGCCCCTTTCTTTGAGATAACTCTGCACTATTGCGAGCTGCAAATGCCACTTCCAGCTTAGCTGTGCAGAAGAAGAACAACAAGAAGAAGAAATATCTCGAAATATGTCCGTCAGGCCCTTTCCCTTCAGATAAATCTGCAAATATCTCGGAAACGAAGCGAGCTATGGCAAAATGCTAAGAGACCTTTTTTGTAGAGAATTATGTTTCCTACAATTTATGTTCTATGATATTTTTTGATCAGAAGCGTAGTTTTCGAGATATATCGAGATATTTAAAAGTTCCGAAGCCGCACCAACATAATAGAGATACAGAAACACCGTGGCCCCTTTCTTTGAGATAACTCTGCACTAGTGCGAGCCGCAAATGCCACTTCCAGCTTAGCTGTGCAGAAGAAGAACAACAAGAAGAAGAAATATCTCGAAATATGTCCGTCAGGCCCCTTCCCTTGAGATAAATCTGCAAATATCTCGGAAACGAAGCGAGCTATGGCAAAATGTTAAGAGACCTTTTTTGTAGAGAATTAAGTTTCCTACTTTTTATGTTCTATGATATTTTTTGATCAGAAGCGTAGTTTTCGAGATATATCGAGATATTTAAAAGTTCCGAAGCCGCACCAACATAATAGAGATACAGAAACACCGTGGCCCCTTTCTTTGAGATAACTCTGCACTAGTGCGAGCCGCAAATGCCACTTCCAGCTTAGCTGTGCAGAAGAAGAACAACAAGAAGAAGAAATATCTCGAAATATGTCCGTCAGGCCCCTTGCCTTGAGATAAATCTGCAAATATCTCGGAAACGAAGCGAGCTATTGCAAAATGTTAAGAGACCTTTTTTGTAGAGAATTATGTTTCCTACAATTTATGTTCTATGATATTTTTTGATCAGAAGCGTAGTTTTCGAGATATATCGAGATATTTAAAAGTTCCGAAGCCGCACCAACATAATAGAGATACAGAAACACCGTGGCCCCTTTCTTTGAGATAACTCTGCACTAGTGCGAGCCGCAAATGCCACTTCCAGCTTAGCTGTGCAGAAGAAGAACAACAAGAAGAAGAAATATCTCGAAATATGTCCGTCATGCCCCTTCCCTTGAGATAAATCTGCAAATATCTCGGAAACGAAGCGAGCTATGGCAAAATGTTAAGAGACCTTTTTTGTAGAGAATTAAGTTTCCTACTTTTTATGTTCTATGATATTTTTTGATCAGATGCGTAGTTCTCGAGATATATCAAGATATTTAAAAGTTCCGAAGCCGCACCAACAGCATAGAGATACAGAAACAGCGTGGCTCCTTTCTTTGAGATAACTCTGCACTATTGCGAGCTGGAAATGCCACTTCCAGTTTAGCTGTGCAGAAGAAGAACAACAAGAAGAAGAAATATCTCGAAATATGTCCGTTAGGCCCCTTCCCTTGAGATAAACCTGCAAATATCTCGGAAACGAAGCGAGCTATGGCAAAATGTTAAGAGACCTTTTTTGTAGAGAATTAAGTTTCCTACTTTTTATGTTCTATGATATTTTTTGATCAGAAGCGTAGTTTTCGAGATATATCGAGATATTTAAAAGTTCCGAAGCCGCACCAACATAATAGAGATACAGAAACACCGTGGCCCCTTTCTTTGAGATAACTGTGCACTAGTGCGAGCCGCAAATGCCACTTCCAGCTTAGCTGTGCAGAAGAAGAACAACAAGAAGAAGAAATATCTCGACATATGTCCGTCAGGCCCCTTCCCTTGAGATATATCTGCAAATATCTCGGAAACGAAGCGAGCTATGGCAAAATGTTAAGAGACCTTTTTTGTAGAGAATTATGTTTCCTACAATTTATGTTCTATGATATTTTTTGATCAGAAGCGTAGTTTTCGAGATATATCGAGATATTTAAAAGTTCCGAAGCCGCACCAACATAATAGAGATACAGAAACACCGTGGCCCCTTTCTTTGAGATAACTCTGCACTAGTGCGAGCCGCAAATGCCACTTCCAGCTTAGCTGTGCAGAAGAAGAACAACAAGAAGAAGAAATATCTCGAAATATGTCCGTCAGGCCCCTTCCCTTGAGATAAATCTGCAAATATCTCGGAAACGAAGAGAGCTATGGCAAAATGTTAAGAGACCTTTTTTGTAGAGAATTATGTTTCCTACAATTTATGTTCTATGATATTTTTTGATCAGAAGCGTAGTTTTCGAGATATATCAAGATATTTAAAAGTTCCGAAGCCGCACCAACATAATAGAGATACAGAAACACCGTGGCCCCTTTCTTTGAGATAACTCTGCACTATTGCGAGCTGGAAATGCCACTTCCAGTTTAGCTGTGCAGAAGAAGAACAACAAGAAGAAGAAATATCTCGAAATATGTCCGTCAGGCCCCTTCCCTTGAGATAAATCTGCAAATATCTCGGAAACGAAGCGAGCTATGGCAAAATGTTAAGAGACCTTTTTTGTAGAGAATTAAGTTTCCTACTTTTTATCTTCTATGATATTTTTTGATCAGATGCGCAGTTCTCGAGATATATCAAGATATTTAAAAGTTCCGAAGCCGCACCAACATAATAGAGATACAGAAACACCGTGGCTCCTTTCTTTGAGATAACTCTGCACTATTGCGAGCTGGAAATGCCACTTCCAGTTTAGCTGTGCAGAAGAAGAACAACAAGAAGAAGAAATATCTCGAAATATGTCCGTCAGGCCCCTTCCCTTGAGATAAATCTGCAAATATCTCGGAAACGAAGCGAGCTATGGCAAAATGTTAAGAGACCTTTTTTGTAGAAAATTAAGTTTCCTACTTTTTATGTTCTATGATATTTTTTGATCAGAAGCGTAGTTTTCGAGATATATCGAGATATTTAAAAGTTCCGAAGCCGCACCAACATAATAGAGATACAGAAACACCGTGGCCCCTTTCTTTGAGATAACTGTGCACTAGTGCGAGCCGCAAATGCCACTTCCAGCTTAGCTGTGCAGAAGAAGAACAACAAGAAGAAGAAATATCTCGACATATGTCCGTCAGGCCCCTTCCCTTGAGATATATCTGCAAATATCTCGGAAACGAAGCGAGCTATGGCAAAATGTTAAGAGACCTTTTTTGTAGAGAATTATGTTTCCTACAATTTATGTTCTATGATATTTTTTGATCAGAAGCGTAGTTTTCGAGATATATCGAGATATTTAAAAGTTCCGAAGCCGCACCAACATAATAGATATACAGAAACACCGTGGCCCCTTTCTTTGAGATAACTCTGCACTAGTGCGAGCCGCAAATGCCACTTCCAGCTTAGCTGTGCAGAAGAAGAACAACAAGAAGAAGAAATATCTCGAAATATGTCCGTCAGGCCCCTTCCCTTGAGATAAATCTGCAAATATCTCGGAAACGAAGAGAGCTATGGCAAAAGGTTAAGAGACCTTTTTTGTAGAGAATTATGTTTCCTACTTTTTATGTTCTATGATATTTTTTGATCAGATGCGTAGTTCTCGAGATATATCAAGATATTTAAAAGTTCCGAAGCCGCACCAACATAATAGAGATACAGAAACACCGTGGCCCCTTTCTTTGAGATAACTGTGCACTAGTGCGAGCCGCAAATGCCACTTCCAGTTTAGCTGTGCAGAAGAAGAACAACAAGAAGAAGAAATATCTCGAAATATGTCCGTTAGGCCCCTTCCCTTGAGATATACCTGCAAATATCTCGGAAACGAAGCGAGCTATGGCAAAATGTTAAGAGACCTTTTTTGTAGAGAATTAAGTTTCCTACTTTTTATGTTCTATGATATTTTTTGATCAGAAGCGTAGTTGTCGAGATATATCGAGATATTTAAAAGTTCCGAAGCCGCACCAACATAATAGAGATACAGAAACACGGTGGCCCCTTTCTTTGAGACAACTCTGCACTAGTGCGAGCCGCAAATGCCACTTCCAGCTTAGCTGTGCAGAAGAAGAACAACAAGAAGAACAAATATCTCGAAATATGTCCGATAGGCCCCTCCCCTTGAGATAAATATGCAAATATCTCGGAAACGAAGCGAGCTATGGCAAAATGTTAAGAGACCTTTTTTGTAGAGAATTAAGTTTCCTACTTTTTATGTTCTATGACATTTTTTGATCAGATGCGTAGTTCTCGAGATATATCAAGATATTTAAAAGTTCCGAAGCCGCACCAACATTATAGAGATACAGAAACACCGTGGCCCCTTTCTTTGAGATAACTGTGCACTAGTGCGAGCCGCAAATGCCACTTCCAGTTTAGCTGTGCAGAAGAAGAACAACAAGAAGAAGAAATATCTCGAAATATGTCCGTTAGGCCCCTTCCCTTGAGATATACCTGCAAATATCTCGGAAACGAAGCGAGCTATGGCAAAATGTTAAGAGACCTTTTTTGTAGAGAATTAAGTTTCCTACTTTTTATGTTCTATGATATTTTTTGATCAGAAGCGTAGTTGTCGAGATATATCGAGATATTTAAAAGTTCCGAAGCCGCACCAACATAATAGAGATACAGAAACACCGTGGCCCCTTTCTTTGAGATAACTGTGCACTAGTGCGAGCCGCAAATGCCACTTCCAGCTTAGCTGTGCAGAAGAAGAACAACAAGAAGAAGAAATATCTCGACATATGTCCGTCAGGCCCCTTCCCTTGAGATATATCTGCAAATATCTCGGAAACGAAGCGAGCTATGGCAAAATGTTAAGAGACCTTTTTTGTAGAGAATTATGTTTCCTACAATTTATGTTCTATGATATTTTTTGATCAGAAGCGTAGTTTTCGAGATATATCGAGATATTTAAAAGTTCCGAAGCCGCACCAACATAATAGATATACAGAAACACCGTGGCCCCTTTCTTTGAGATAACTCTGCACTAGTGCGAGCCGCAAATGCCACTTCGAGCTTAGCTGTGCAGAAGAAGAACAACAAGAAGAAGAAATATCTCGAAATATGTCCGTCAGGCCCCTTCCCTTGAGATAAATCTGCAAATATCTCGGAAACGAAGAGAGCTATGGCAAAATGTTAAGAGACCTTTTTTGTAGAGAATTAAGTTTCCTACTTTTTATCTTCTATGATATTTTTTGATCAGATGCGCAGTTCTCGAGATATATCAAGATATTTAAAAGTTCCGAAGCCGCACCAACATAATAGAGATACAGAAACACCGTGGCTCCTTTCTTTGAGATAACTCTGCACTATTGCGAGCTGGAAATGCCACTTCCAGTTTAGCTGTGCAGAAGAAGAACAACAAGAAGAAGAAATATCTCGAAATATGTCCGTTAGGCCCCTTCCCTTCAGATAAATCTGCAAATATCTCGGAAACGAAGCGAGCTATGGCAAAATGTTAAGAGACCTTTTTTGTAGAGAATTAAGTTTCCTACTTTTTATGTTCTATGATATTTTTTGATCAGATGCGCAGTTCTCGAGATATATCAAGATATTTAAAAGTTCCGAAGCCGCACCAACATAATAGAGATACAGAAACACAGTGGCCCCTTTCTTTGAGATAACTCTGCACTATTGCGAGCTGCAAATGCCACTTCCAGCTTAGCTGTGCAGAAGAAGAACAACAAGAAGAAGAAATATCTCGAAATATGTCCGTCAGGCCCCTTCCCTTGAGATAAATATGCAAATATCTCGGAAACGAAGCGAGCTATGGCAAAATGTTAAGAGACCTTTTTTGTAGAGAATTAAGTTTCCTACTTTTGATGTTCTATGATATTTTTTGATCAGATGCGTAGTTCTCGAGATATATCAAGATATTTAAAAGTTCCGAAGCCGCACTAACATAATAGAGATACAGAAACACCGTGGCCCCTTTCTTTGAGATAACTCTGCACTATTGCGAGCTGCAAATGCCACTTCCAGCTTAGCTGTGCAGAAGAAGAACAACAAGAAGAAGAAATATCTCGAAATATGTCCGTCAGGCCCCTTCCCTTGAGATAAATCTGCAAATATCTCGGAAACGAAGCGAGCTATGGCAAAATGTTAAGAGACCTTTTTTGTAGAGAATTAAGTTTCCTACTTTTTATGTTCTATGATATTTTTTGATCAGATGCGTAGTTCTCGAGATATATCAAGATATTTAAAAGTTCCGAAGCCGCACCAACATAATAGAGATACAGAAACACCGTGGCCCCTTTCTTTGAGATAACTCTGCACTATTGCGAGCTGCAAATGCCACTTCCAGCTTAGCTGTGCAGAGGAAGAACAACAAGAAGAAGAAATATCTCGAAATATGTCCGTCAGGCCAGTTCCTTTGAGCTGAATCTGCAAATATCTCGGAAACGAAGCGAGCTATGGCAAAATGTTAAGAGACGTTTTTTGTAGAGAATTATGTTTCCTACAATTTATGTTCTATGATATTTTTTGATCAGAAGCGTAGTTTTCGAGATATATCGAGATATTTAAAAGTTCCGAAGCCGCACCAACATAATAGGGATACAGAAACACCGTGGCCCCTTTCTTTGAGATAACTCTGCACTAGTGCGACCCGCAAATGCCACTTCCAGCTTAGCTGTGCAGAAGAAGAACAACAAGAATAAGAAATATCTCGAAATATGTCCGTCAGGCCCCTTCCCTTGAGATAAATCTGCAAATATCTCGGAAACGAAGCGAGCTATGGCAAAATGTTAAGAGACCTTTTTTGTAGAGAATTAGGTTTCCTACTTTTTATGTTCTATGATATTTTTTGATCAGATGCGTAGTTCTCGAGATATATCAAGATATTTAAAAGTTCCGAAGCCGCACCAACATAATAGAGATACAGAAACACCGTGGCCCCTTTCTTTGAGATAGCTCTGCACTATTGCGAGCTGTAAATGCCACTTCCAGCTTAGCTGTGCAGAAGAAGAACAACAAGAAGAAGAAATATCTCGAAATATGTCCGTCAGGCCCCTTCCCTTGAGATAAATCTGCAAATATCTCGGAAACGAAGCGAGCTATGGCAAAATGTTAAGAGACCTTTTTTGTAGAGAATTAAGTTTCCTACAATTTATGTTCTATGATATTTTTTGATCAGAAGCGTAGTTTTCGAGATATATCGAGATATTTAAAAGTTCCGAAGCCGCACCAACATAATAGAGATACAGAAACACCGTGGCCCCTTTCTTTGAGATAACTCTGCACTAGTGCGAGCCGCAAATGCCACTTCCAGCTTAGCTGTGCAGAAGAAGAGCAACAAGAAGAAGAAATATCTCGAAATATGTCCGACAGGCCCCTTCCCTTGAAATATATCTGCAAATATCTCGGAAACGAAGCGAGCTATGGCGAAATGTTAAGAGACCTTTTTTGTAGAGAATTAAGTTTCCTACTTTTTATCTTCTATGATATTTTTTGATCAGATGCGTAGTTCTCGAGATAGATCAAGATACTTAAAAGTTCCGAAGCCGCACCAACATAATAGAGATACAGAAACACCGTGGCCCCTCTCTTTGAGATAACTCTGCACTATTGCGAGCTGCAAATGCCACTTCCAGCTTAGCTGTGC
The DNA here is from genome assembly GCF_051020975.1 of Osmia lignaria lignaria. Lineage (NCBI taxonomy): Eukaryota > Metazoa > Arthropoda > Insecta > Hymenoptera > Megachilidae > Osmia > Osmia lignaria. The sequence continues at coordinate 4,425,096 of NW_027478164.1, forward strand.
AGAAGAAGAACAACAAGAAGAAGAAATATCTCGAAATATGTCCGTCAGGCCCCTTCCCTTGAGATAAATCTGCAAATATCTCGGAAACGAAGCGAGCTATGGCAAAATGTTTAGAGAGCTTTCTTGTAGAGAATTAAGTTTCCTACTTTTTATGTAGTATGATATTTTTTGATCAGATGCGTAGTTCTCGAGATATATCAAGATATTTAAAAGTTCCGAAGCCGCACCAACATAATAGAGATACAGAAACACCGTGGCCCCTTTCTTTGAGATAACTCTGCACTATTGCGCGCTGCAAATGCCACTTCCAGCTTAGCTGTGCAGAAGAAGAACAACAAGAAGAAGAAATATCTCGAAATATGTCCGTCAGGCCCCTTCCCTTGAGATAGATCTGCAAATATCTCGGAAACGAAGCGAGCTATGGCAAAATGTTAAGAGACCTTTTTTGTAGAGAATTAGGTTTCCTACTTTTTATGCTCTATGATATTTTTTGATCAGATGCGTAGTTCTCGAGATATATCAAGATATTTAAAAGTTCCGAAGCCGCACCAACATAATAGAGATACAGAAACACCGTGGCCCCTTTCTTTGAGATAACTCGGCACTATTGCGAGCTGTAAATGCCACTTCCAGCTTAGCTGTGCAGAAGAAGAACAACAAGAAGAAGAAATATCTCGAAATATGTCCGTCAGGCCACTTCCCTTGAGATAAATCTGCAAATATCTCGGAAACGAAGCGAGCTATGGCAAAATGTTAAGAGACGTTTTTTGTAGAGAATTATGTTTCCTACAATTTATGTTCTATGATATTTTTTGATCAGAAGCGTAGTTTTCGAGATATATCGAGATATTTAAAAGTTCCGAAGCCGCACCAACATAATAGAGATACAGAAACACCGTGGCCCCTTTCTTTGAGATAACTCTGCACTAGTGCGAGCCGCAAATGCCACTTCCAGCTTAGCTGTGCAGAAGAAGAGCAACAAGAAGAAGAAATATCTCGAAATATGTCCGACAGGCCCCTTCCCTTGAGATAAATCTGCAAATATCTCGGAAACGAAGCGAGCTATGGCGAAATGTTAAGAGACCTTTTTTGTAGAGAATTAAGTTTCCTACTTTTTATCTTCTATGATATTTTTTGGTCAGATGCGTAGTTCTCGAGATAGATCAAGATACTTAAAAGTTCCGAAGCCGCACCAACATAATAGAGATACAGAAACACCGTGGCCCCTCTCTTTGAGATAACTCTGCACTATTGCGAGCTGCAAATGCCACTTCCAGCTTAGCTGTGCAGAAGAAGAACAACAAGAAGAAGAAATATCTCGAAATATGTCCGTCAGGCCCCTTCCCTTGAGATAAATCTGCAAATATCTCGGAAGCGAAGCGAGCTATGGCAAAATGTTAAGAGACCTTTTTTGTAGAGAATTATGTTTCCTACAATTTATGTTCTATGATATTTTTTGATCAGAAGCGTAGTTTTCGAGATATATCGAGATATTTAAAAGTTCCGAAGCCGCACCAACATAATAGAGATACAGAAACACCGTGGCCCCTTCCTTTGGGATAACTCTGCACTATTGCGAGCTGCAAATGCCACTTCCAGCTTAGCTGTGCAGAAGAAGAACAACAAGAAGAAGAAATATCTCGAAATATGTCCGTCAGGCCACTTCCCTTGAGATAAATCTGCAAATATCTCGGAAACGAAGCGAGCTATGGCAAAATGTTAAGAGACCTTTTTTGTAGAGAATTAAGTTTCCTACTTTTTATGTTCGATGATATTTTTTGATCAGATGCGTAGTTCTCGAGATATATCAAGATATTTAAAAGTTCCGAAGCCGCACCAACATAATAGAGATACAGAAACACCGTGGCCCCTTTCTTTGAGATAACTGTGCACTAGTGCGAGCCGCAAATGCCACTTCCAGCTTAGCTGTGCAGAAGAAGAACAACAAGAAGAAGAAATATCTCGAAATATGTCCGTCAGGCCCCTTCCCTTGAGATAAATCTGCAAATATCTCGGAAACGAAGCGAGCTATGGCAAAATGTTAAGAGACCTTTTTTGTAGAGAATTATGTTTCCTACTTTTTATGCTCTATGATATTTTTTGATCAGACGCGTAGTTCTCGAGATATATCAAGATATTTAAAAGTTCCGAAGCCGCACAAACATAATACAGATACAGAAACACCGTGGCCCCTTTCTTTGAGATAACTCTGCACTAGTGCGAGCCGCAAATGCCACTTCCAGCTTAGCTGTGCAGAAGAAGAACAACAAGAAGAAGAAATATCTCGAAATATGTCCGTCAGGCCCCTTCCCTTGAGATAAATCTGCAAACATCTCGGAAACGAAGCGAGCTATGGCAAAATGTTAAGAGACCTTTTTTGTAGAGAATTAAGTTTCCTACTTTTTATGTTCTATGATATTTTTTGATCAGATGCGTAGTTCTCGAGATATATCAAGATATTTAAAAGTTCCGAAGCCGCACCAACATAATAGAGATACAGAAACACCGTGGCCCCTTTCTTTGAGATAACTCTGCACTATTGCGAGCTGCAAATGCCACTTCCAGCTTAGCTGTGCAGAGGAAGAACAACAAGAAGAAGAAATATCTCGAAATATGTCCGTCAGGCCAGTTCCTTTGAGCTGAATCTGCAAATATCTCGGAAACGAAGCGAGCTATGGCAAAATGTTAAGAGACGTTCTTTGTAGAGAATTATGTTTCCTACAATTTATGTTCTATGATATTTCTTGATCAGAAGCGTAGTTTTCGAGATATATCGAGATATTTAAAAGTTCCGAAGCCGCACCAACATAATAGAGATACAGAAACACCGCGGCCCCTTTCTTTGAGATAACTGTGCACTAGTGCGAGCCGCAAATGCCACTTCCAGCTTAGCTGTGCAGAAGAAGAACAACAAGAAGAAGAAATATCTCGAAATATGTCCGTCAGGCCCCTTGCCTTGAGATATATCTGCAAATATCTCGGAAACGAAAAGAGCTATGGCGAAATGTTAAGAGACCTTTTTTGTAGAGAATTAAGTTTCCTACTTTTTATCTTCTATGATATTTTTTGATCAGATGCGTAGTTCTCGAGATATATCAAGATATTTAAAAGTTCCGAAGCCGCACCAACATAATAGAGATACAGAAACACCGTGGCAACTTTCTTTGAGATAACTCTGCACTATTGCGAGCTGCAAATGCCACTTCCAGCTTAGCTGTGCAGAGGAAGAACAACAAGAAGAAGAAATATCTCGAAATATGTCCGTCAGGCCAGTTCCTTTGAGCTGAATCTGCAAATATCTCGGAAACGAAGCGAGCTATGGCAAAATGTTAAGAGACGTTTTTTGTAGAGAATTATGTTTCCTACAATTTATGTTCTATGATATTTTTTGATCAGATGCGTAGTTTTCGAGATATATCAAGATATTTAAAAGTTCCGAAGCCGCACCAACATAATAGAGATACAGAAACACCGTGGCCCCTTTCTTTGAGATAACTCTGCACTATTGCGACCTGCAAATGCGACTTCCAGCTCAGCTGTGCAGAAGAAGAACAACAAGAAGAAGAAATATCTCGAAATATGTCCGTCAGGCCCCTTCCCTTGAGATAAATCTGCAAATATCTCGGAAACGAAGCGAGCTATGGCAAAATGTTAAGAGACCTTTTTTGTAGAGAATTACGTTTCCTACTTTTTATGTTCTATGATATTTTTTGATCAGACGCGTAGTTCTCGAGATATATCGAGATATTTAAAAGTTCCGAAGCCGCACCAACATAATAGAGATACAGAAACACCGTGGCCCCTTTCTTTGAGATAACTCTGCACTAGTGCGAGCCGCAAATGCCACTTCCAGCTTAGCTGTGCAGAAGAAGAACAACAAGAAGAAGAAATATCTCGAAATATGTCCGTCAGGCCCCTTCCCTTGAGATAAATCTGCAAATATCTCGGAAACGGAGCGAGCTATGGCAAAATGTTAAGATACGTTTTTTGTAGAGAATTATGTTTCCTACAATTTATGTTCTATGATATTTTTTGATCAGAAGCGTAGTTTTCGAGATATATCGAGATATTTAAAGGTTCCGAAGCCGCACCAACATAATAGAGATACAGAAACACCGTGGCCCCTTTCTGTGAGATAACTCTGCACTAGTGCGAGCCGCAAATGCCACTTCCAGCTTAGCTGTGCAGAAGAAGAACAACAAGAAGAAGAAATATCTCGAAATATGTCCGTCAGGCCCCTTCCCTTGAGATAAATCTGCAAATATCTCGGAAACGAAGCGAGCTATGGCAAAATGTTAAGAGACCTTTTTTGTAAAGAATTATGTTTCCTACAATTTAGGTTCTATGATATTTTTTGATCAGAAGCGTAGTTTTCGAGATATATCGAGATATTTAAAAGTTCCGAAGCCGCACCAACATAATAGAGATACAGAAACACCGTGGCCCCTTTCTTTGAGATAACTCTGCACTATTGCGACCTGCAAATGCCACTTCCAGCTCAGCTGTGCAGAAGAAGAACAACAAGAAGAAGAAATATCTCGAAATATGTCCGTCAGGCCCCTTCCCTTGAGATAAATCTGCAAATATCTCGGAAACGAAGCGAGCTATGGCAAAATGTTAAGAGACCTTTTTTGTAGAGAATAATGTTTCCTACAATTTACGCTCTATGATATTTTTTGATCAGAAGCGTAGTTTTCGAGATATATCGGGATATTTAAAAGTTCCGAAGCCGCACCAACATAATAGAGATACAGAAACACCGTGGCCCCTTTCTTTGAGATAACTGTGCACTAGTGCGAGCCGCAAATGCCACTTCCAGCTTAGCTGTGCAGAAGAAGAACAACAAGAAGAAGAAATATCTCGAAATATGTCCGTCAGGCCCCTTCCCTTGAGATAAATCTGCAAATATCTCGGAAACGAAGCGAGCTATGGCAAAATGTTAAGAGACCTTTTTTGTAGAGAATTATGTTTCCTACTTTTTATGTTCTATGATATTTTTTGATCAGACGCGTAGTTCTCGAGATATATCAAGATATTTAAAAGTTCCGAAGCCGCACCAACATAATACAGATACAGAAACACCGTGGCCCCTTTCTTTGAGATAACTCTGCACTAGTGCGAGCCGCAAATGCCACTTCCAGCTTAGCTGTGCAGAAGAAGAACAACAAGAAGAAGAAATATCTCGAAATATGTCCGTCAGGCCCCTTCCCTTGAGATAAATCTGCAAACATCTCGGAAACGAAGCGAGCTATGGCAAAATGTTAAGAGACCTTTTTTGTAGAGAATTAAGTTTCCTACTTTTTATGTTCTATGATATTTTTTGATCAGATGCGTAGTTCTCGAGATATATCAAGATATTTAAAAGTTCCGAAGCCGCACCAACATAATAGAGATACAGAAACACCGTGGCCCCTTTCTTTGAGATAACTGTGCACTAGTGCGAGCCGCAAATGCCACTTCCAGCTTAGCTGTGCAGAAGAAGAACAACAAGAAGAAGAAATATCTCGAAATATGTCCGTCAGGCCCCTTCCCTTGAGATAAATCTGCAAATATCTCGGAAACGAAGCGAGCTATGGCAAAATGTTAAGAGACCTTTTTTGTAGAGAATTATGTTTCCTACTTTTTATGTTCTATGATATTTTTTGATCAGACGCGTAGTTCTCGAGATATATCAAGATATTTAAAAGTTCCGAAGCCGCACCAACATAATACAGATACAGAAACACCGTGGCCCCTTTCTTTGAGATAACTCTGCACTAGTGCGAGCCGCAAATGCCACTTCCAGCTTAGCTGTGCAGAAGAAGAACAACAAGAAGAAGAAATATCTCGAAATATGTCCGTCAGGCCCCTTCCCTTGAGATAAATCTGCAAACATCTCGGAAACGAAGCGAGCTATGGCAAAATGTTAAGAGACCTTTTTTGTAGAGAATTAAGTTTCCTACTTTTTATGTTCTATGATATTTTTTGATCAGATGCGTAGTTCTCGAGATATATCAAGATATTTAAAAGTTCCGAAGCCGCACCAACATAATAGAGATACAGAAACACCGTGGCCCCTTTCTTTGAGATAACTCTGCACTATTGCGAGCCGCAAATGCCACCTCCAGCTTAGCTGTGCAGAGGAAGAACAACAAGAAGAAGAAGTATCTCGAAATATGTCCGTCAGGCCCGTTCCTTTGAGCTGAATCTGCAAATATCTCGGAAACGAAGCGAGCTATGGCAAAATGTTAAGATACGTTTTTTGTAGAGAATTATGTTTCCTACAATTTATGTTGTATGATATTTTTTGATCAGAAGCGTAGTTTTCGAGATATATCGAGATATTTAAAAGTTCCGAAGCCGCACCAACATAATAGAGATACAGAAACACCGTGGCCCCTTTCTTTGAGATAACTCTGCACTAGTGCGAGCCGCAAATGCCACTTCCAGCTTAGCTGTGCAGAAGAAGAACAACAAGAAGAAGAAATATCTCGAAATATGTCCGTCAGGCCCCTTCCCTTGAGATAAATCTGCAAATATCTCGGAAACGGAGCGAGCTATGGCAAAATGTTAAGATACGTTTTTTGTAGAGAATTATGTTTCCTACAATTTATGTTGTATGATATTTTTTGATCAGAAGCGTAGTTTTCGAGATATATCGAGATATTTAAAAGTTCCGAAGCCGCACCAACATAATAGAGATACAGAAACACCGTGGCCCCTTTCTTTGAGATAACTCTGCACTAGTGCGAGCCGCAAATGCCACTTCCAGCTTAGCTGTGCAGAAGAAGAACAACAAGAAGAAGAAATATCTCGAAATATGTCCGTCAGGCCCCTTCCCTTGAGATAAATCTGCAAATATCTCGGAAACGGAGCGAGCTATGGCAAAATGTTAAGATACGTTTTTTGTAGAGAATTATGTTTCCTACAATTTATGTTCTATGATATTTTTTGATCAGAAGCGTAGTTTTCGAGATATATCGAGATATTTAAAGGTTCCGAAGCCGCACCAACATAATAGAGATACAGAAACACCGTGGCCCCTTTCTTTGAGATAACTCTGCACTATTGCGACCTGCAAATGCCACTTCCAGCTCAGCTGTGCAGAAGAAGAACAACAAGAAGAAGAAATATCTCGAAATATGTCCGTCAGGCCCCTTCCCTTGAGATAAATCTGCAAATATCTCGGAAACGAAGCGGGCTATGGCAAAATGTTAAGAGACCTTTTTTGTAGAGAATTAAGTTTCCTACTTTTTATGTTCTATGATATTTTTTGATCAGAAGCGTAGTTGTCGAGATATATCGAGATATTTAAAAGTTCCGAAGCCGCACCAACATAATAGAGATACAGAAACACGGTGGCCCCTTTCTTTGAGACAACTCTGCACTAGTGCGAGCCGCAAATGCCACTTCCAGCTTAGCTGTGCAGAAGAAGAACAACAAGAAGAACAAATATCTCGAAATATGTCCGTTAGGCCCCTCCCCTTGAGATAAATATGCAAATATCTCGGAAACGAAGCGAGCTATGGCAAAATGTTAAGAGACCTTTTTTGTAGAGAATTAAGTTTCCTACTTTTTATGTTCTATGACATTTTTTGATCAGATGCGTAGTTCTCGAGATATATCAAGATATTTAAAAGTTCCGAAGCCGCACCAACATTATAGAGATACAGAAACACCGTGGCCCCTTTCTTTAAGATAACTCTGCACTATTGCGAGCTGCAAATGCCACTTCCAGCTTAGCTGTGCAGAAGAAGAACAACAAGAAGAAGAAATATCTCGAAATATGTCCGTCAGGCCACTTCCCTTGAGATGAATCTGCAAATATCTCGGAAACGAAGCGAGCTATGGCAAAATGTTAAGAGACCTTTTTTGTAGAGAATAATGTTTCCTACAATTTACGTTCTATGATATTTTTTGATCAGAAGCGTAGTTTTCGAGATATATCGGGATATTTAAAAGTTCCGAAGCCGCACCAACATAATAGAGATACAGAAACACCGTGGCCCCTTTCTTTGAGATAACTGTGCACTAGTGCGAGCCGCAAATGCCACTTCCAGCTTAGCTGTGCAGAAGAAGAACAACAAGAAGAAGAAATATCTCGAAATATGTCCGTCAGGCCCCTTCCCTTGAGATAAATCTGCAAATATCTCGGAAACGAAGCGAGCTATGGCAAAATGTTAAGAGACCTTTTTTGTAGAGAATTATGTTTCCTACTTTTTATGTTCTATGATATTTTTTGATCAGACGCGTAGTTCTCGAGATATATCAAGATATTTAAAAGTTCCGAAGCCGCACCAACATAATACAGATACAGAAACACCGTGGCCCCTTTCTTTGAGATAACTCTGCACTAGTGCGAGCCGCAAATGCCACTTCCAGCTTAGCTGTGCAGAAGAAGAACAACAAGAAGAAGAAATATCTCGAAATATGTCCGTCAGGCCCCTTCCCTTGAGATAAATCTGCAAACATCTCGGAAACGAAGCGAGCTATGGCAAAATGTTAAGAGACCTTTTTTGTAGAGAATTAAGTTTCCTACTTTTTATGTTCTATGATATTTTTTGATCAGATGCGTAGTTCTCGAGATATATCAAGATATTTAAAAGTTCCGAAGCCGCACCAACATAATAGAGATACAGAAACACCGTGGCCCCTTTCTTTGAGATAACTCTGCACTATTGCGAGCCGCAAATGCCACTTCCAGCTTAGCTGTGCAGAGGAAGAACAACAAGAAGAAGAAGTATCTCGAAATATGTCCGTCAGGCCCGTTCCTTTGAGCTGAATCTGCAAATATCTCGGAAACGAAGCGAGCTATGGCAAAATGTTAAGATACGTTTTTTGTAGAGAATTATGTTTCCTACAATTTATGTTGTATGATATTTTTTGATCAGAAGCGTAGTTTTCGAGATATATCGAGATATTTAAAAGTTCCGAAGCCGCACCAACATAATAGAGATACAGAAACACCGTGGCCCCTTTCTTTGAGATAACTCTGCACTAGTGCGAGCCGCAAATGCCACTTCCAGCTTAGCTGTGCAGAAGAAGAACAACAAGAAGAAGAAATATCTCGAAATATGTCCGTCAGGCCCCTTCCCTTGAGATAAATCTGCAAATATCTCGGAAACGGAGCGAGCTATGGCAAAATGTTAAGATACGTTTTTTGTAGAGAATTATGTTTCCTACAATTTATGTTCTATGATATTTTTTGATCAGAAGCGTAGTTTTCGAGATATATCGAGATATTTAAAGGTTCCGAAGCCGCACCAACATAATAGAGATACAGAAACACCGTGGCCCCTTTCTGTGAGATAACTCTGCACTAGTGCGAGCCGCAAATGCCACTTCCAGCTTAGCTGTGCAGAAGAAGAACAACAAGAAGAAGAAATATCTCGAAATATGTCCGTCAGGCCCCTTCCCTTGAGATAAATCTGCAAATATCTCGGAAACGAAGCGAGCTATGGCAAAATGTTAAGAGACCTTTTTTGTAAAGAATTATGTTTCCTACAATTTAGGTTCTATGATATTTTTTGATCAGAAGCGTAGTTTTCGAGATATATCGAGATATTTAAAAGTTCCGAAGCCGCACCAACATAATAGAGATACAGAAACACCGTGGCCCCTTTCTTTGAGATAACTCTGCACTATTGCGACCTGCAAATGCCACTTCCAGCTCAGCTGTGCAGAAGAAGAACAACAAGAAGAAGAAATATCTCGAAATATGTCCGTCAGGCCCCTTCCCTTGAGATAAATCTGCAAATATCTCGGAAACGAAGCGAGCTATGGCAAAATGTTAAGAGACCTTTTTTGTAGAGAATTAAGTTTCCTACTTTTTATGTTCTATGATATTTTTTGATCAGAAGCGTAGTTGTCGAGATATATCGAGATATTTAAAAGTTCCGAAGCCGCACCAACATAATAGAGATACAGAAACACGGTGGCCCCTTTCTTTGAGACAACTCTGCACTAGTGCGAGCCGCAAATGCCACTTCCAGCTTAGCTGTGCAGAAGAAGAACAACAAGAAGAACAAATATCTCGAAATATGTCCGTTAGGCCCCTCCCCTTGAGATAAATATGCAAATATCTCGGAAACGAAGCGAGCTATGGCAAAATGTTAAGAGACCTTTTTTGTAGAGAATTAAGTTTCCTACTTTTTATGTTCTATGACATTTTTTGATCAGATGCGTAGTTCTCGAGATATATCAAGATATTTAAAAGTTCCGAAGCCGCACCAACATTATAGAGATACAGAAACACCGTGGCCCCTTTCTTTAAGATAACTCTGCACTATTGCGAGCTGCAAATGCCACTTCCAGCTTAGCTGTGCAGAAGAAGAACAACAAGAAGAAGAAATATCTCGAAATATGTCCGTCAGGCCACTTCCCTTGAGATGAATCTGCAAATATCTCGGAAACGAAGCGAGCTATGGCAAAATGTTAAGAGACCTTTTTTGTAGAGAATAATGTTTCCTACAATTTACGCTCTATGATATTTTTTGATCAGAAGCGTAGTTTTCGAGATATATCGGGATATTTAAAAGTTCCGAAGCCGCACCAACATAATAGAGATACAGAAACACCGTGGCCCCTTTCTTTGAGATAACTGTGCACTAGTGCGAGCCGCAAATGCCACTTCCAGCTTAGCTGTGCAGAAGAAGAACAACAAGAAGAAGAAATATCTCGAAATATGTCCGTCAGGCCCCTTCCCTTGAGATAAATCTGCAAATATCTCGGAAACGAAGCGAGCTATGGCAAAATGTTAAGAGACCTTTTTTGTAGAGAATTATGTTTCCTACTTTTTATGTTCTATGATATTTTTTGATCAGACGCGTAGTTCTCGAGATATATCAAGATATTTAAAAGTTCCGAAGCCGCACCAACATAATACAGATACAGAAACACCGTGGCCCCTTTCTTTGAGATAACTCTGCACTAGTGCGAGCCGCAAATGCCACTTCCAGCTTAGCTGTGCAGAAGAAGAACAACAAGAAGAAGAAATATCTCGAAATATGTCCGTCAGGCCCCTTCCCTTGAGATAAATCTGCAAACATCTCGGAAACGAAGCGAGCTATGGCAAAATGTTAAGAGACCTTTTTTGTAGAGAATTAAGTTTCCTACTTTTTATGTTCTATGATATTTTTTGATCAGATGCGTAGTTCTCGAGATATATCAAGATATTTAAAAGTTCCGAAGCCGCACCAACATAATAGAGATACAGAAACACCGTGGCCCCTTTCTTTGAGATAACTCTGCACTATTGCGAGCCGCAAATGCCACTTCCAGCTTAGCTGTGCAGAGGAAGAACAACAAGAAGAAGAAGTATCTCGAAATATGTCCGTCAGGCCCGTTCCTTTGAGCTGAATCTGCAAATATCTCGGAAACGAAGCGAGCTATGGCAAAATGTTAAGATACGTTTTTTGTAGAGAATTATGTTTCCTACAATTTATGTTGTATGATATTTTTTGATCAGAAGCGTAGTTTTCGAGATATATCGAGATATTTAAAAGTTCCGAAGCCGCACCAACATAATAGAGATACAGAAACACCGTGGCCCCTTTCTTTGAGATAACTCTGCACTAGTGCGAGCCGCAAATGCCACTTCCAGCTTAGCTGTGCAGAAGAAGAACAACAAGAAGAAGAAATATCTCGAAATATGTCCGTCAGGCCCCTTCCCTTGAGATAAATCTGCAAATATCTCGGAAACGGAGCGAGCTATGGCAAAATGTTAAGATACGTTTTTTGTAGAGAATTATGTTTCCTACAATTTATGTTCTATGATATTTTTTGATCAGAAGCGTAGTTTTCGAGATATATCGAGATATTTAAAGGTTCCGAAGCCGCACCAACATAATAGAGATACAGAAACACCGTGGCCCCTTTCTGTGAGATAACTCTGCACTAGTGCGAGCCGCAAATGCCACTTCCAGCTTAGCTGTGCAGAAGAAGAACAACAAGAAGAAGAAATATCTCGAAATATGTCCGTCAGGCCCCTTCCCTTGAGATAAATCTGCAAATATCTCGGAAACGAAGCGAGCTATGGCAAAATGTTAAGAGACCTTTTTTGTAAAGAATTATGTTTCCTACAATTTAGGTTCTATGATATTTTTTGATCAGAAGCGTAGTTTTCGAGATATATCGAGATATTTAAAAGTTCCGAAGCCGCACCAACATAATAGAGATACAGAAACACCGTGGCCCCTTTCTTTGAGATAACTCTGCACTATTGCGACCTGCAAATGCCACTTCCAGCTCAGCTGTGCAGAAGAAGAACAACAAGAAGAAGAAATATCTCGAAATATGTCCGTCAGGCCCCTTCCCTTGAGATAAATCTGCAAATATCTCGGAAACGAAGCGAGCTATGGCAAAATGTTAAGAGACCTTTTTTGTAGAGAATTAAGTTTCCTACTTTTTATGTTCTATGATATTTTTTGATCAGATGCGTAGTTCTCGAGATATATCAAGATATTTAAAAGTTCCGAAGCCGCACCAACATAATACAGATACAGAAACACCGTGGCCCCTTTCTTTGAGATAACTCTGCACTAGTGCGAGCCGCAAATGCCACTTCCAGCTTAGCTGTGCAGAAGAAGAACAACAAGAAGAAGAAATATCTCGAAATATGTCCGTCAGGCCCCTTCCCTTGAGATAAATCTGCAAACATCTCGGAAACGAAGCGAGCTATGGCAAAATGTTAAGAGACCTTTTTTGTAGAGAATTAAGTTTCCTACTTTTTATGTTCTATGATATTTTTTGATCAGATGCGTAGTTCTCGAGATATATCAAGATATTTAAAAGTTCCGAAGCCGCACCAACATAATAGAGATACAGAAACACCGTGGCCCCTTTCTTTGAGATAACTCTGCACTATTGCGAGCCGCAAATGCCACTTCCAGCTTAGCTGTGCAGAGGAAGAACAACAAGAAGAAGAAGTATCTCGAAATATGTCCGTCAGGCCCGTTCCTTTGAGCTGAATCTGCAAATATCTCGGAAACGAAGCGAGCTATGGCAAAATGTTAAGATACGTTTTTTGTAGAGAATTATGTTTCCTACAATTTATGTTGTATGATATTTTTTGATCAGAAGCGTAGTTTTCGAGATATATCGAGATATTTAAAAGTTCCGAAGCCGCACCAACATAATAGAGATACAGAAACACCGTGGCCCCTTTCTTTGAGATAACTCTGCACTAGTGCGAGCCGCAAATGCCACTTCCAGCTTAGCTGTGCAGAAGAAGAACAACAAGAAGAAGAAATATCTCGAAATATGTCCGTCAGGCCCCTTCCCTTGAGATAAATCTGCAAATATCTCGGAAACGGAGCGAGCTATGGCAAAATGTTAAGATACGTTTTTTGTAGAGAATTATGTTTCCTACAATTTATGTTCTATGATATTTTTTGATCAGAAGCGTAGTTTTCGAGATATATCGAGATATTTAAAGGTTCCGAAGCCGCACCAACATAATAGAGATACAGAAACACCGTGGCCCCTTTCTGTGAGATAACTCTGCACTAGTGCGAGCCGCAAATGCCACTTCCAGCTTAGCTGTGCAGAAGAAGAACAACAAGAAGAAGAAATATCTCGAAATATGTCCGTCAGGCCCCTTCCCTTGAGATAAATCTGCAAATATCTCGGAAACGAAGCGAGCTATGGCAAAATGTTAAGAGACCTTTTTTGTAAAGAATTATGTTTCCTACAATTTAGGTTCTATGATATTTTTTGATCAGAAGCGTAGTTTTCGAGATATATCGAGATATTTAAAAGTTCCGAAGCCGCACCAACATAATAGAGATACAGAAACACCGTGGCCCCTTTCTTTGAGATAACTCTGCACTATTGCGACCTGCAAATGCCACTTCCAGCTCAGCTGTGCAGAAGAAGAACAACAAGAAGAAGAAATATCTCGAAATATGTCCGTCAGGCCCCTTCCCTTGAGATAAATCTGCAAATATCTCGGAAACGAAGCGAGCTATGGCAAAATGTTAAGAGACCTTTTTTGTAGAGAATTAAGTTTCCTACTTTTTATGTTCTATGATATTTTTTGATCAGAAGCGTAGTTGTCGAGATATATCGAGATATTTAAAAGTTCCGAAGCCGCACCAACATAATAGAGATACAGAAACACGGTGGCCCCTTTCTTTGAGACAACTCTGCACTAGTGCGAGCCGCAAATGCCACTTCCAGCTTAGCTGTGCAGAAGAAGAACAACAAGAAGAACAAATATCTCGAAATATGTCCGTTAGGCCCCTCCCCTTGAGATAAATATGCAAATATCTCGGAAACGAAGCGAGCTATGGCAAAATGTTAAGAGACCTTTTTTGTAGAGAATTAAGTTTCCTACTTTTTATGTTCTATGACATTTTTTGATCAGATGCGTAGTTCTCGAGATATATCAAGATATTTAAAAGTTCCGAAGCCGCACCAACATTATAGAGATACAGAAACACCGTGGCCCCTTTCTTTAAGATAACTCTGCACTATTGCGAGCTGCAAATGCCACTTCCAGCTTAGCTGTGCAGAAGAAGAACAACAAGAAGAAGAAATATCTCGAAATATGTCCGTCAGGCCACTTCCCTTGAGATGAATCTGCAAATATCTCGGAAACGAAGCGAGCTATGGCAAAATGTTAAGAGACCTTTTTTGTAGAGAATAATGTTTCCTACAATTTACGCTCTATGATATTTTTTGATCAGAAGCGTAGTTTTCGAGATATATCGGGATATTTAAAAGTTCCGAAGCCGCACCAACATAATAGAGATACAGAAACACCGTGGCCCCTTTCTTTGAGATAACTGTGCACTAGTGCGAGCCGCAAATGCCACTTCCAGCTTAGCTGTGCAGAAGAAGAACAACAAGAAGAAGAAATATCTCGAAATATGTCCGTCAGGCCCCTTCCCTTGAGATAAATCTGCAAATATCTCGGAAACGAAGCGAGCTATGGCAAAATGTTAAGAGACCTTTTTTGTAGAGAATTATGTTTCCTACTTTTTATGTTCTATGATATTTTTTGATCAGACGCGTAGTTCTCGAGATATATCAAGATATTTAAAAGTTCCGAAGCCGCACCAACATAATACAGATACAGAAACACCGTGGCCCCTTTCTTTGAGATAACTCTGCACTAGTGCGAGCCGCAAATGCCACTTCCAGCTTAGCTGTGCAGAAGAAGAACAACAAGAAGAAGAAATATCTCGAAATATGTCCGTCAGGCCCCTTCCCTTGAGATAAATCTGCAAACATCTCGGAAACGAAGCGAGCTATGGCAAAATGTTAAGAGACCTTTTTTGTAGAGAATTAAGTTTCCTACTTTTTATGTTCTATGATATTTTTTGATCAGATGCGTAGTTCTCGAGATATATCAAGATATTTAAAAGTTCCGAAGCCGCACCAACATAATAGAGATACAGAAACACCGTGGCCCCTTTCTTTGAGATAACTCTGCACTATTGCGAGCCGCAAATGCCAGTTCCAGCTTAGCTGTGCAGAGGAAGAACAACAAGAAGAAGAAGTATCTCGAAATATGTCCGTCAGGCCCGTTCCTTTGAGCTGAATCTGCAAATATCTCGGAAACGAAGCGAGCTATGGCAAAATGTTAAGATACGTTTTTTGTAGAGAATTATGTTTCCTACAATTTATGTTGTATGATATTTTTTGATCAGAAGCGTAGTTTTCGAGATATATCGAGATATTTAAAAGTTCCGAAGCCGCACCAACATAATAGAGATACAGAAACACCGTGGCCCCTTTCTTTGAGATAACTCTGCACTAGTGCGAGCCGCAAATGCCACTTCCAGCTTAGCTGTGCAGAAGAAGAACAACAAGAAGAAGAAATATCTCGAAATATGTCCGTCAGGCCCCTTCCCTTGAGATAAATCTGCAAATATCTCGGAAACGGAGCGAGCTATGGCAAAATGTTAAGATACGTTTTTTGTAGAGAATTATGTTTCCTACAATTTATGTTCTATGATATTTTTTGATCAGAAGCGTAGTTTTCGAGATATATCGAGATATTTAAAGGTTCCGAAGCCGCACCAACATAATAGAGATACAGAAACACCGTGGCCCCTTTCTGTGAGATAACTCTGCACTAGTGCGAGCCGCAAATGCCACTTCCAGCTTAGCTGTGCAGAAGAAGAACAACAAGAAGAAGAAATATCTCGAAATATGTCCGTCAGGCCCCTTCCCTTGAGATAAATCTGCAAATATCTCGGAAACGAAGCGAGCTATGGCAAAATGTTAAGAGACCTTTTTTGTAAAGAATTATGTTTCCTACAATTTAGGTTCTATGATATTTTTTGATCAGAAGCGTAGTTTTCGAGATATATCGAGATATTTAAAAGTTCCGAAGCCGCACCAACATAATAGAGATACAGAAACACCGTGGCCCCTTTCTTTGAGATAACTCTGCACTATTGCGACCTGCAAATGCCACTTCCAGCTCAGCTGTGCAGAAGAAGAACAACAAGAAGAAGAAATATCTCGAAATATGTCCGTCAGGCCCCTTCCCTTGAGATAAATCTGCAAATATCTCGGAAACGAAGCGAGCTATGGCAAAATGTTAAGAGACCTTTTTTGTAGAGAATTAAGTTTCCTACTTTTTATGTTCTATGATATTTTTTGATCAGATGCGTAGTTCTCGAGATATATCAAGATATTTAAAAGTTCCGAAGCCGCACCAACATAATAGAGATACAGAAACACCGTGGCCTCTTTCTTTGAGATAACTCTGCACTATTGCGAGCTGCAAATGCCGCTTCGAGCTTAGCTGTGCAGAAGAAGAACAACAAGAAGAAGAAATATCTCGAAATATGTCCGTCAGACCCCTTCCCTTGAGATGAATCTGCAAATATCTCGGAAACGAAGCGAGCTATGGCAAAATGTTAAGAGACCTTTTTTGTAGAGAATTAAGTTTCCTACTTTTTATGTTCGATGATATTTTTTGATCAGATGCGTAGTTCTCGAGATATATCAAGATATTTAAAAGTTCCGAAGCTGCACCAACATAATAGAGGTACAGAAACACCGTGGCCTCTTTCTTTGAGATAACTCTGCACTATTGCGAGCTGCAAATGCCGCTTCGAGCTTAGCTGTGCAGAAGAAGAACAACAAGAAGAAAAAATATCTCGAAATATGTCCGTGAGGCCCCTTCCCTTGAGATAAATCTGCAAATATCTCCGAAACGAAGCGAGCTATGGCAAAATGTTAAGAGACCTTATTTGTAGAGAATTAAGTTTCCTACTTTTTATGTTCTATGATATTTTTTGATCAGATGCGTAGTTCTCGAGATATATCAAGATATTTAAAAGTTCCGAAACCGCACCAACATAATAGAGATACAGAAACACCGTGGCCCCTTTCTTTGAGATAACTCTGCACTATTGCGAGCTGTAAATGCCACTTCCAGCTTAGCTGTGCAGAAGAAGAACAACAAGAAGAAGAAATATCTCGAAATATGTCCGTCAGGCCCCTGCCCTTGAGATATATCTGCAAATATCTCGGAAACCAAGCGAGCTATGGCAAAATGTTAAGAGACCTTTTTTGTAGAGAATTATGTTTCCTACAATTTAAGTTCTATGATATTTTTTGATCAGACGCGTAGTTCTCGAGATATATCAAGATATTTAAAAGTTCCGAAGCCGCACCAACATAATACAGATACAGAAACACCGTGGCCCCTTTCTTTGAGATAACTCTGCACTAGTGCGAGCCGAAAATGCCACTTCCAGCTTAGCTGTGCAGAAGAAGAACAACAAGAAGAAGAAATATCTCGAAATATGTCCGTTAGGCCCCTTCCCTTGAGATAAATATGCAAATATCTCGGAAACCAAGCGAGCTATGGCAAAATGTTAAGAGACCTTTTTTGTAGAGAATTAAGTTTCCTACTTTTTATGTTCTATGACATTTCTTGATCAGATGCGTAGTTCTCGAGATATATCAAGATATTTAAAAGTTCCGAAGCCGCACCAACATAATAGAGATACAGAAACACCGTGGCCCCTTTCTTTGAGATAACTCTGCACTTTTGCGAGCTGCAAATGCCACTTCCAGCTTAGCTGTGCAGAAGAAGAACAACAAGAAGAAGAAATATCTCGAAATATGTCCGTCAGGCCCCTTCCCTTGAGATAAATCTGCAAATATCTCGGAAACGAAGCGAGGTATGGCAAAATGTTAAGAGACCTTTTTTGTAGAGAATTAAGTTTCCTACTTTTTATGTTCTATGATATTTTTTGATCAGATGCGTAGTTCTCGAGATATATCAAGATATTTAAAAGTTCCGAAGCCGCACCAACATAATAGAGATACAGAAACACCGTGGCTCCTTTCTTTGAGATAACTCTGCACTATTGCGAACTGGAAATGCCACTTCCAGTTTAGCTGTGCAGAAGAAGAACAACAAGAAGAAGAAATATCTCGAAATATGTCCGTTAGGCCCCTTCCCTTGAGATAAATCTGCAAATATCTCGGAAACGACGCGAGCTATGGCAAAATGTTAAGAGACCTTTTTTGTAGAGAATTAAGTTTCCTACTTTTTATGTTCTATGATATTTTTTGATCAGATGCGTAGTTCTCGAGATATATCAAGATATTTAAAAGTTCCGAAGCCGCACCAACATAATAGAGATACAGAAACACCGTGGCCCCTTTCTTTGAGATAACTCTGCACTATTGCGAGCTGGAAATGCCACTTCCAGTTTAGCTGTGCAGAAGAAGAACAACAAGAAGAAGAAATATCTCGAAATATGTCCGTTAGGCCCCTTCCCTTGAGATAAATCTGCAAATATCTCGGAAACGAAGCGAGCTATGGCAAAATGTTAAGAGACCTTTTTTGTAGAGAATTAAGTTTCCTACTTTTTATGTTCTATGATATTTTTTGATCAGAAGCGTAGTTTTCGAGATATATCGAGATATTTAAAAGTCCCGAAGCCGAACCAACATAATAGAGATACAGAAACACCATGGCCCCTTTCTTTGAGATAACTCTGCACTATTGCGAGCTGCAAATGCCACTTCCAGCTTAGCTGTGCAGAAGAAGAACAACAAGAAGAAGAAATATCTCGAAATATGTCCGTCAGGCCCCTTCCCTTGAGATAAATCTGCAAATATCTCGGAAACGAAGCGAGCTATGGCAAAATGTTTAGAGACCTTTCTTGTAGAGAATTAAGTTTCCTACTTTTTATGTAGTATGATATTTTTTGATCAGACGCGTAGTTCTCGAGATATATCAAGATATTTAAAAGTTCCGAAGCCGCACCAACATAATACAGATACAGAAACACCGTGGCCCCTTTCTTTGAGATAACTCTGCACTAGTGCG
The DNA here is from genome assembly GCF_051020975.1 of Osmia lignaria lignaria. Lineage (NCBI taxonomy): Eukaryota > Metazoa > Arthropoda > Insecta > Hymenoptera > Megachilidae > Osmia > Osmia lignaria. Next base: position 4,444,384 of record NW_027478164.1, read on the forward strand.
AGCCGCAAATGCCACTTCCAGCTTAGCTGTGCAGAAGAAGAACAACAAGAAGAAGAAATATCTCGAAATATGTCCGTCAGGCCCCTTCCCTTGAGATAAATCTGCAAATATCTCGGAAACGAAGCGAGCTATGGCAAAATGTTAAGAGACCTTTTTTGTAGAGAATTAAGTTTCCTACTTTTTATGTTCTATGATATTTTTTGATCAGATGCGTAGTTCTCGAGATATATCAAGATATTTAAAAGTTCCGAAGCCGCACCAACATAATAGAGATACAGAAACACCGTGGCCTCTTTCTTTGAGATAACTCTGCACTATTGCGAGCTGCAAATGCCGCTTCGAGCTTAGCTGTGCAGAAGAAGAACAACAAGAAGAAGAAATATCTCGAAATATGTCCGTCAGACCCCTTCCCTTGAGATGAATCTGCAAATATCTCGGAAACGAAGCGAGCTATGGCAAAATGTTAAGAGACCTTTTTTGTAGAGAATTAAGTTTCCTACTTTTTATGTTCGATGATATTTTTTGATCAGATGCGTAGTTCTCGAGATATATCAAGATATTTAAAAGTTCCGAAGCTGCACCAACATAATAGAGGTACAGAAACACCGTGGCCTCTTTCTTTGAGATAACTCTGCACTATTGCGAGCTGCAAATGCCGCTTCGAGCTTAGCTGTGCAGAAGAAGAACAACAAGAAGAAGAAATATCTCGAAATATGTCCGTGAGGCCCCTTCCCTTGAGATAAATCTGCAAATATCTCGGAAACGAAGCGAGCTATGGCAAAATGTTAAGAGACCTTATTTGTAGAGAATTAAGTTTCCTACTTTTTATGTTCTATGATATTTTTTGATCAGATGCGTAGTTCTCGAGATATATCAAGATATTTAAAAGTTCCGAAACCGCACCAACATAATAGAGATACAGAAACACCGTGGCCCCTTTCTTTGAGATAACTCTGCACTATTGCGAGCTGTAAATGCCACTTCCAGCTTAGCTGTGCAGAAGAAGAACAACAAGAAGAAGAAATATCTCGAAATATGTCCGTCAGGCCCCTGCCCTTGAGATATATCTGCAAATATCTCGGAAACCAAGCGAGCTATGGCAAAATGTTAAGAGACCTTTTTTGTAGAGAATTATGTTTCCTACAATTTAAGTTCTATGATATTTTTTGATCAGACGCGTAGTTCTCGAGATATATCAAGATATTTAAAAGTTCCGAAGCCGCACCAACATAATACAGATACAGAAACACCGTGGCCCCTTTCTTTGAGATAACTCTGCACTAGTGCGAGCCGAAAATGCCACTTCCAGCTTAGCTGTGCAGAAGAAGAACAACAAGAAGAAGAAATATCTCGAAGTATGTCCGTTAGGCCCCTTCCCTTGAGATAAATATGCAAATATCTCGGAAACCAAGCGAGCTATGGCAAAATGTTAAGAGACCTTTTTTGTAGAGAATTAAGTTTCCTACTTTTTATGTTCTATGACATTTCTTGATCAGATGCGTAGTTCTCGAGATATATCAAGATATTTAAAAGTTCCGAAGCCGCACCAACATAATAGAGATACAGAAACACCGTGGCCCCTTTCTTTGAGATAACTCTGCACTTTTGCGAGCTGCAAATGCCACTTCCAGCTTAGCTGTGCAGAAGAAGAACAACAAGAAGAAGAAATATTTCGAAATATGTCCGACAGGCCCCTTCCCTTGAGATAAATCTGCAAATATCTCGGAAACGAAGCGAGCTATGGCGAAATGTTAAGAGACCTTTTTTGTAGAGAATTAAGTTTCCTACTTTTTATCTTCTATGATATTTTTTGATCAGATGCGTAGTTCTCGAGATATATCAAGATATTTAAAAGTTCCGAAGCCGCACCAACATAATAGAGATACAGAAACACCGTGGCTCCTTTCTTTGAGATAACTCTGCACTATTGCGAACTGGAAATGCCACTTCCAGTTTAGCTGTGCAGAAGAAGAACAACAAGAAGAAGAAATATCTCGAAATATGTCCGTTAGGCCCCTTCCCTTGAGATAAATCTGCAAATATCTCGGAAACGACGCGAGCTATGGCAAAATGTTAAGAGACCTTTTTTGTAGAGAATTACGTTTCCTACTTTTTATGTTCTATGATATTTTTTGATCAGATGCGTAGTTCTCGAGATATATCAAGATATTTAAAAGTTCCGAAGCCGCACCAACATAATAGAGATACAGAAACACCGTGGCCCCTTTCTTTGAGATAACTCTGCACTATTGCGAGCTGGAAATGCCACTTCCAGTTTAGCTGTGCAGAAGAAGAACAACAAGAAGAAGAAATATCTCGAAATATGTCCGTTAGGCCCCTTCCCTTGAGATAAATCTGCAAATATCTCGGAAACGAAGCGAGCTATGGCAAAATGTTAAGAGACCTTTTTTGTAGAGAATTAAGTTTCCTACTTTTTATGTTCTATGATATTTTTTGATCAGAAGCGTAGTTTTCGAGATATATCGAGATATTTAAAAGTCCCGAAGCCGAACCAACATAATAGAGATACAGAAACACCATGGCCCCTTTCTTTGAGATAACTCTGCACTATTGCGAGCTGCAAATGCCACTTCCAGCTTAGCTGTGCAGAAGAAGAACAACAAGAAGAAGAAATATCTCGAAATATGTCCGTCAGGCCCCTTCCCTTGAGATAAATCTGCAAATATCTCGGAAACGAAGCGAGCTATGGCAAAATGTTTAGAGACCTTTCTTGTAGAGAATTAAGTTTCCTACTTTTTATGTAGTATGATATTTTTTGATCAGACGCGTAGTTCTCGAGATATATCAAGATATTTAAAAGTTCCGAAGCCGCACCAACATAATACAGATACAGAAACACCGTGGCCCCTTTCTTTGAGATAACTCTGCACTAGTGCGAGCCGCAAATGCCACTTCCAGCTTAGCTGTGCAGAAGAAGAACAACAAGAAGAAGAAATATCTCGAAATATGTCCGTCAGGCCCCTTCCCTTGAGATAAATCTGCAAATATCTCGGAAACGAAGCGAGCTATGGCAAAATGTTAAGATACGTTTTTTGTAGAGAATTATGTTTCCTACAATTTATGTTGTATGATATTTTTTGATCAGAAGCGTAGTTTTCGAGATATATCGAGATATTTAAAAGTTCCGAAGCCGCACCAACATAATAGAGATACAGAAACACCGTGGCCCCTTTCTTTGAGATAACTCTGCACTAGTGCGAGCCGCAAATGCCACTTCCAGCTTAGCTGTGCAGAAGAAGAACAACAAGAAGAAGAAATATCTCGAAATATGTCCGTCAGGCCCCTTCCCTTGAGATAAATCTGCAAATATCTCGGAAACGGAGCGAGCTATGGCAAAATGTTAAGATACGTTTTTTGTAGAGAATTATGTTTCCTACAATTTATGTTCTATGATATTTTTTGATCAGAAGCGTAGTTTTCGAGATATATCGAGATATTTAAAAGTTCCGAAGCCGCACCAACATAATAGAGATACAGAAACACCGTGGCCCCTTTCTTTGAGATAACTCTGCACTATTGCGACTTGCAAATGCCACTTCCAGCTCAGCTGTGCAGAAGAAGAACAACAAGAAGAAGAAATATCTCGAAATATGTCCGTCAGGCCCCTTCCCTTGAGATAAATCTGCAAATATCTCGGAAACGAAGCGAGCTATGGCAAAATGTTAAGAGACCTTTTTTGTAGAGAATTAAGTTTCCTACTTTTTATGTTCTATGATATTTTTTGATCAGAAGCGTAGTTGTCGAGATATATCGAGATATTTAAAAGTTCCGAAGCCGCACCAACATAATAGAGATACAGAAACACGGTGGCCCCTTTCTTTGAGACAACTCTGCACTAGTGCGAGCCGCAAATGCCACTTCCAGCTTAGCTGTGCAGAAGAAGAACAACAAGAAGAACAAATATCTCGAAATATGTCCGTTAGGCCCCTCCCCTTGAGATAAATATGCAAATATCTCGGAAACGAAGCGAGCTATGGCAAAATGTTAAGAGACCTTTTTTGTAGAGAATTAAGTTTCCTACTTTTTATGTTCTATGACATTTTTTGATCAGATGCGTAGTTCTCGAGATATATCAAGATATTTAAAAGTTCCGAAGCCGCACCAACATTATAGAGATACAGAAACACCGTGGCCCCTTTCTTTAAGATAACTCTGCACTATTGCGAGCTGCAAATGCCACTTCCAGCTTAGCTGTGCAGAAGAAGAACAACAAGAAGAAGAAATATCTCGAAATATGTCCGTCAGGCCACTTCCCTTGAGATGAATCTGCAAATATCTCGGAAACGAAGCGAGCTATGGCAAAATGTTAAGAGACCTTTTTTGTAGAGAATAATGTTTCCTACAATTTACGCTCTATGATATTTTTTGATCAGAAGCGTAGTTTTCGAGATATATCGGGATATTTAAAAGTTCCGAAGCCGCACCAACATAATAGAGATACAGAAACACCGTGGCCCCTTTCTTTGAGATAACTGTGCACTAGTGCGAGCCGCAAATGCCACTTCCAGCTTAGCTGTGCAGAAGAAGAACAACAAGAAGAAGAAATATCTCGAAATATGTCCGTCAGGCCCCTTCCCTTGAGATAAATCTGCAAATATCTCGGAAACGAAGCGAGCTGTGGCAAAATGTTAAGAGACCTTTTTTGTAGAGAATTATGTTTCCTACTTTTTATGTTCTATGATATTTTTTGATCAGACGCGTAGTTCTCGAGATATATCAAGATATTTAAAAGTTCCGAAGCCGCACCAACATAATACAGATACAGAAACACCGTGGCCCCTTTCTTTGAGATAACTCTGCACTAGTGCGAGCCGCAAATGCCACTTCCAGCTTAGCTGTGCAGAAGAAGAACAACAAGAAGAAGAAATATCTCGAAATATGTCCGTCAGGCCCCTTCCCTTGAGATAAATCTGCAAACATCTCGGAAACGAAGCGAGCTATGGCAAAATGTTAAGAGACCTTTTTTGTAGAGAATTAAGTTTCCTACTTTTTATGTTCTATGATATTTTTTGATCAGATGCGTAGTTCTCGAGATATATCAAGATATTTAAAAGTTCCGAAGCCGCACCAACATAATAGAGATACAGAAACACCGTGGCCCCTTTCTTTGAGATAACTCTGCACTATTGCGAGCCGCAAATGCCACTTCCAGCTTAGCTGTGCAGAGGAAGAACAACAAGAAGAAGAAGTATCTCAAAATATGTCCGTCAGGCCCGTTCCTTTGAGCTGAATCTGCAAATATCTCGGAAACGAAGCGAGCTATGGCAAAATGTTAAGATACGTTTTTTGTAGAGAATTATGTTTCCTACAATTTATGTTGTATGATATTTTTTGATCAGAAGCGTAGTTTTCGAGATATATCGAGATATTTAAAAGTTCCGAAGCCGCACCAACATAATAGAGATACAGAAACACCGTGGCCCCTTTCTTTGAGATAACTCTGCACTAGTGCGAGCCGCAAATGCCACTTCCAGCTTAGCTGTGCAGAAGAAGAACAACAAGAAGAAGAAATATCTCGAAATATGTCCGTCAGGCCCCTTCCCTTGAGATAAATCTGCAAATATCTCGGAAACGGAGCGAGCTATGGCAAAATGTTAAGATACGTTTTTTGTAGAGAATTATGTTTCCTACAATTTATGTTCTATGATATTTTTTGATCAGAAGCGTAGTTTTCGAGATATATCGAGATATTTAAAGGTTCCGAAGCCGCACCAACATAATAGAGATACAGAAACACCGTGGCCCCTTTCTGTGAGATAACTCTGCACTAGTGCGAGCCGCAAATGCCACTTCCAGCTTAGCTGTGCAGAAGAAGAACAACAAGAAGAAGAAATATCTCGAAATATGTCCGTCAGGCCCCTTCCCTTGAGATAAATCTGCAAATATCTCGGAAACGAAGCGAGCTATGGCAAAATGTTAAGAGACCTTTTTTGTAAAGCATTATGTTTCCTACAATTTAGGTTCTATGATATTTTTTGATCAGAAGCGTAGTTTTCGAGATATATCGAAATATTTAAAAGTTCCGAAGCCGCACCAACATAATAGAGATACAGAAACACCGTGGCCCCTTTCTTTGAGATAACTCTGCACTATTGCGACCTGCAAATGCCACTTCCAGCTCAGCTGTGCAGAAGAAGAACAACAAGAAGAAGAAATATCTCGAAATATGTCCGTCAGGCCCCTTCCCTTGAGATAAATCTGCAAATATCTCGGAAACGAAGCGAGCTATGGCAAAATGTTAAGAGACCTTTTTTGTAGAGAATTAAGTTTCCTACTTTTTATGTTCGATGATATTTTTTGATCAGATGCGTAGTTCTCGAGATATATGAAGATATTTAAAAGTTCCGAAGCTGCACCAACATAATAGAGGTACAGAAACACCGTGGCCTCTTTCTTTGAGATAACTCTGCACTATTGCGAGCTGCAAATGCCGCTTCCAGCTTAGCTGTGCAGAAGAAGAACAACAAGAAGAAGAAATATCTCGAAATATGTCCGTCAGGCCCCTGCCCTTGAGATATATCTGCAAATATCTCGGAAACCAAGCGAGCTATGGCAAAATGTTAAGAGACCTTTTTTGTAGAGAATTATGTTTCCTACAATTTAAGTTCTATGATATTTTTTGATCAGACGCGTAGTTCTCGAGATATATCAAGATATTTAAAAGTTCCGAAGCCGCACCAACATAATACAGATACAGAAACACCGTGGCCCCTTTCTTTGAGATAACTCTGCACTAGTGCGAGCCGAAAATGCCACTTCCAGCTTAGCTGTGCAGAAGAAGAACAACAAGAAGAAGAAATATCTCGAAATATGTCCGTTAGGCCCCTTCCCTTGAGATAAATATGCAAATATCTCGGAAACCAAGCGAGCTATGGCAAAATGTTAAGAGACCTTTTTTGTAGAGAATTAAGTTTCCTACTTTTTATGTTCTATGACATTTCTTGATCAGATGCGTAGTTCTCGAGATATATCAAGATATTTAAAAGTTCCGAAGCCGCACCAACATAATAGAGATACAGAAACACCGTGGCCCCTTTCTTTGAGATAACTCTGCACTTTTGCGAGCTGCAAATGCCACTTCCAGCTTAGCTGTGCAGAAGAAGAACAACAAGAAGAAGAAATATTTCGAAATATGTCCGACAGGCCCCTTCCCTTGAGATAAATCTGCAAATATCTCGGAAACGAAGCGAGCTATGGCGAAATGTTAAGAGACCTTTTTTGTAGAGAATTAAGTTTCCTACTTTTTATCTTCTATGATATTTTTTGATCAGATGCGTAGTTCTCGAGATATATCAAGATATTTAAAAGTGCCGAAGCCGCACCAACATAATACAGATACAGAAACACCGTGGCCCCTTTCTTTGAGATAACTCTGCACTAGTGCGAGCCGCAAATGCCACTTCCAGCTTAGCTGTGCAGAAGAAGAACAACAAGAAGAAGAAATATCTCGAAATATGTCCGTCAGGCCCCTTCCCTTGAGATAAATCTGCAAATATCTCGGAAACGAAGCGAGGTATGGCAAAATGTTAAGAGACCTTTTTTGTAGAGAATTAAGTTTCCTACTTTTTATGTTCTATGATATTTTTTGATCAGATGCGTAGTTCTCGAGATATATCAAGATATTTAAAAGTTCCGAAGCCGCACCAACATAATAGAGATACAGAAACACCGTGGCTCCTTTCTTTGAGATAACTCTGCACTATTGCGAACTGGAAATGCCACTTCCAGTTTAGCTGTGCAGAAGAAGAACAACAAGAAGAAGAAATATCTCGAAATATGTCCGTTAGGCCCCTTCCCTTGAGATAAATCTGCAAATATCTCGGAAACGACGCGAGCTATGGCAAAATGTTAAGAGACCTTTTTTGTAGAGAATTAAGTTTCCTACTTTTTATGTTCTATGATATTTTTTGATCAGATGCGTAGTTCTCGAGATATATCAAGATATTTAAATGTTCCGAAGCCGCACCAACATAATAGAGATACAGAAACACCGTGGCCCCTTTCTTTGAGATAACTCTGCACTATTGCGAGCCGCAAATGCCACTTCCAGCTTAGCTGTGCAGAGGAAGAACAACAAGAAGAAGAAGTATCTCGAAATATGTCCGTCAGGCCCGTTCCTTTGAGCTGAATCTGCAAATATCTCGGAAACGAAGCGAGCTATGGCAAAATGTTAAGATACGTTTTTTGTAGAGAATTATGTTTCCTACAATTTATGTTGTATGATATTTTTTGATCAGAAGCGTAGTTTTCGAGATATATCGAGATATTTAAAAGTTCCGAAGCCGCACCAACATAATAGAGATACAGAAACACCGTGGCCCCTTTCTTTGAGATAACTCTGCACTAGTGCGAGCCGCAAATGCCACTTCCAGCTTAGCTGTGCAGAAGAAGAACAACAAGAAGAAGAAATATCTCGAAATATGTCCGTCAGGCCCCTTCCCTTGAGATAAATCTGCAAATATCTCGGAAACGGAGCGAGCTATGGCAAAATGTTAAGATACGTTTTTTGTAGAGAATTATGTTTCCTACAATTTATGTTCTATGATATTTTTTGATCAGAAGCGTAGTTTTCGAGATATATCGAGATATTTAAAGGTTCCGAAGCCGCACCAACATAATAGAGATACAGAAACACCGTGGCCCCTTTCTGTGAGATAACTCTGCACTAGTGCGAGCCGCAAATGCCACTTCCAGCTTAGCTGTGCAGAAGAAGAACAACAAGAAGAAGAAATATCTCGAAATATGTCCGTCAGGCCCCTTCCCTTGAGATAAATCTGCAAATATCTCGGAAACGAAGCGAGCTATGGCAAAATGTTAAGAGACCTTTTTTGTAAAGCATTATGTTTCCTACAATTTAGGTTCTATGATATTTTTTGATCAGAAGCGTAGTTTTCGAGATATATCGAAATATTTAAAAGTTCCGAAGCCGCACCAACATAATAGAGATACAGAAACACCGTGGCCCCTTTCTTTGAGATAACTCTGCACTATTGCGACCTGCAAATGCCACTTCCAGCTCAGCTGTGCAGAAGAAGAACAACAAGAAGAAGAAATATCTCGAAATATGTCCGTCAGGCCCCTTCCCTTGAGATAAATCTGCAAATATCTCGGAAACGAAGCGAGCTATGGCAAAATGTTAAGAGACCTTTTTTGTAGAGAATTAAGTTTCCTACTTTTTATGTTCGATGATATTTTTTGATCAGATGCGTAGTTCTCGAGATATATGAAGATATTTAAAAGTTCCGAAGCTGCACCAACATAATAGAGGTACAGAAACACCGTGGCCTCTTTCTTTGAGATAACTCTGCACTATTGCGAGCTGCAAATGCCGCTTCCAGCTTAGCTGTGCAGAAGAAGAACAACAAGAAGAAGAAATATCTCGAAATATGTCCGTCAGGCCCCTGCCCTTGAGATATATCTGCAAATATCTCGGAAACCAAGCGAGCTATGGCAAAATGTTAAGAGACCTTTTTTGTAGAGAATTATGTTTCCTACAATTTAAGTTCTATGATATTTTTTGATCAGACGCGTAGTTCTCGAGATATATCAAGATATTTAAAAGTTCCGAAGCCGCACCAACATAATACAGATACAGAAACACCGTGGCCCCTTTCTTTGAGATAACTCTGCAATAGTGCGAGCCGAAAATGCCACTTCCAGCTTAGCTGTGCAGAAGAAGAACAACAAGAAGAAGAAATATCTCGAAATATGTCCGTTAGGCCCCTTCCCTTGAGATAAATATGCAAATATCTCGGAAACCAAGCGAGCTATGGCAAAATGTTAAGAGACCTTTTTTGTAGAGAATTAAGTTTCCTACTTTTTATGTTCTATGACATTTCTTGATCAGATGCGTAGTTCTCGAGATATATCAAGATATTTAAAAGTTCCGAAGCCGCACCAACATAATAGAGATACAGAAACACCGTGGCCCCTTTCTTTGAGATAACTCTGCACTTTTGCGAGCTGCAAATGCCACTTCCAGCTTAGCTGTGCAGAAGAAGAACAACAAGAAGAAGAAATATTTCGAAATATGTCCGACAGGCCCCTTCCCTTGAGATAAATCTGCAAATATCTCGGAAACGAAGCGAGCTATGGCGAAATGTTAAGAGACCTTTTTTGTAGAGAATTAAGTTTCCTACTTTTTATCTTCTATGATATTTTTTGATCAGATGCGTAGTTCTCGAGATATATCAAGATATTTAAAAGTGCCGAAGCCGCACCAACATAATACAGATACAGAAACACCGTGGCCCCTTTCTTTGAGATAACTCTGCACTAGTGCGAGCCGCAAATGCCACTTCCAGCTTAGCTGTGCAGAAGAAGAACAACAAGAAGAAGAAATATCTCGAAATATGTCCGTCAGGCCCCTTCCCTTGAGATAAATCTGCAAATATCTCGGAAACGAAGCGAGGTATGGCAAAATGTTAAGAGACCTTTTTTGTAGAGAATTAAGTTTCCTACTTTTTATGTTCTATGATATTTTTTGATCAGATGCGTAGTTCTCGAGATATATCAAGATATTTAAAAGTTCCGAAGCCGCACCAACATAATAGAGATACAGAAACACCGTGGCTCCTTTCTTTGAGATAACTCTGCACTATTGCGAACTGGAAATGCCACTTCCAGTTTAGCTGTGCAGAAGAAGAACAACAAGAAGAAGAAATATCTCGAAATATGTCCGTTAGGCCCCTTCCCTTGAGATAAATCTGCAAATATCTCGGAAACGACGCGAGCTATGGCAAAATGTTAAGAGACCTTTTTTGTAGAGAATTAAGTTTCCTACTTTTTATGTTCTATGATATTTTTTGATCAGATGCGTAGTTCTCGAGATATATCAAGATATTTAAATGTTCCGAAGCCGCACCAACATAATAGAGATACAGAAACACCGTGGCCCCTTTCTTTGAGATAACTCTGCACTATTGCGAGCTGGAAATGCCACTTCCAGTTTAGCTGTGCAGAAGAAGAACAACAAGAAGAAGAAATATCTCGAAATATGTCCGTTAGGCCCTTCCCTTGAGATAAATCTGCAAATATCTCGGAAACGAAGCGAGCTATGGCAAAATGTTAAGAGACCTTTTTTGTAGAGAATTAAGTTTCCTACTTTTTATGTTCTATGATATTTTTTGATCAGAAGCGTAGTTTTCGAGATATATCGAGATATTTAAAAGTCCCGAAGCCGAACCAACATAATAGAGATACAGAAACACCATGGCCCCTTTCTTTGAGATAACTCTGCACTATTGCGAGCTGCAAATGCCACTTCCAGCTTAGCTGTGCAGAAGAAGAACAACAAGAAGAAGAAATATCTCGAAATATGTCCGTCAGGCCCCTTCCCTTGAGATAAATCTGCAAATATCTCGGAAACGAAGCGAGCTATGGCAAAATGTTTAGAGACCTTTCTTGTAGAGAATTAAGTTTCCTACTTTTTATGTAGTATGATATTTTTTGATCAGACGCGTAGTTCTCGAGATATATCAAGATATTTAAAAGTTCCGAAGCCGCACGAACATAATACAGATACAGAAACACCGTGGCCCCTTTCTTTGAGATAACTCTGCACTAGTGCGAGCCGCAAATGCCACTTCCAGCTTAGCTGTGCAGAAGAAGAACAACAAGAAGAAGAAATATCTCGAAATATGTCCGTCAGGCCCCTTCCCTTGAGATAAATCTGCAAATATCTCGGAAACGAAGCGAGCTATGGCAAAATGTTAAGAGACCTTTTTTGTAGAGAATTAAGTTTCCTACTTTTTATGTTCTATGATATTTTTTGATCAGATGCGTAGTTCTCGAGATATATCAAGATATTTAAAAGTTCCGAAGCCGCACCAACATAATAGAGATACAGAAACACCGTGGCCTCTTTCTTTGAGATAACTCTGCACTATTGCGAGCTGCAAATGCCGCTTCGAGCTTAGCTGTGCAGAAGAAGAACAACAAGAAGAAGAAATATCTCGAAATATGTCCGTCAGACCCCTTCCCTTGAGATGAATCTGCAAATATCTCGGAAACGAAGCGAGCTATGGCAAAATGTTAAGAGACCTTTTTTGTAGAGAATTAAGTTTCCTACTTTTTATGTTCGATGATATTTTTTGATCAGATGCGTAGTTCTCGAGATATATCAAGATATTTAAAAGTTCCGAAGCTGCACCAACATAATAGAGGTACAGAAACACCGTGGCCTCTTTCTTTGAGATAACTCTGCACTATTGCGAGCTGCAAATGCCGCTTCGAGCTTAGCTGTGCAGAAGAAGAACAACAAGAAGAAGAAATATCTCGAAATATGTCCGTGAGGCCCCTTCCCTTGAGATAAATCTGCAAATATCTCGGAAACGAAGCGAGCTATGGCAAAATGTTAAGAGACCTTATTTGTAGAGAATTAAGTTTCCTACTTTTTATGTTCTATGATATTTTTTGATCAGATGCGTAGTTCTCGAGATATATCAAGATATTTAAAAGTTCCGAAACCGCACCAACATAATAGAGATACAGAAACACCGTGGCCCCTTTCTTTGAGATAACTCTGCACTATTGCGAGCTGTAAATGCCACTTCCAGCTTAGCTGTGCAGAAGAAGAACAACAAGAAGAAGAAATATCTCGAAATATGTCCGTCAGGCCCCTGCCCTTGAGATATATCTGCAAATATCTCGGAAACCAAGCGAGCTATGGCAAAATGTTAAGAGACCTTTTTTGTAGAGAATTATGTTTCCTACAATTTAAGTTCTATGATATTTTTTGATCAGACGCGTAGTTCTCGAGATATATCAAGATATTTAAAAGTTCCGAAGCCGCACCAACATAATACAGATACAGAAACACCGTGGCCCCTTTCTTTGAGATAACTCTGCACTAGTGCGAGCCGAAAATGCCACTTCCAGCTTAGCTGTGCAGAAGAAGAACAACAAGAAGAAGAAATATCTCGAAATATGTCCGTTAGGCCCCTTCCCTTGAGATAAATATGCAAATATCTCGGAAACCAAGCGAGCTATGGCAAAATGTTAAGAGACCTTTTTTGTAGAGAATTAAGTTTCCTACTTTTTATGTTCTATGACATTTCTTGATCAGATGCGTAGTTCTCGAGATATATCAAGATATTTAAAAGTTCCGAAGCCGCACCAACATAATAGAGATACAGAAACACCGTGGCCCCTTTCTTTGAGATAACTCTGCACTTTTGCGAGCTGCAAATGCCACTTCCAGCTTAGCTGTGCAGAAGAAGAACAACAAGAAGAAGAAATATTTCGAAATATGTCCGACAGGCCCCTTCCCTTGAGATAAATCTGCAAATATCTCGGAAACGAAGCGAGCTATGGCGAAATGTTAAGAGACCTTTTTTGTAGAGAATTAAGTTTCCTACTTTTTATCTTCTATGATATTTTTTGATCAGATGCGTAGTTCTCGAGATATATCAAGATATTTAAAAGTGCCGAAGCCGCACCAACATAATACAGATACAGAAACACCGTGGCCCCTTTCTTTGAGATAACTCTGCACTAGTGCGAGCCGCAAATGCCACTTCCAGCTTAGCTGTGCAGAAGAAGAACAACAAGAAGAAGAAATATCTCGAAATATGTCCGTCAGGCCCCTTCCCTTGAGATAAATCTGCAAATATCTCGGAAACGAAGCGAGGTATGGCAAAATGTTAAGAGACCTTTTTTGTAGAGAATTAAGTTTCCTACTTTTTATGTTCTATGATATTTTTTGATCAGATGCGTAGTTCTCGAGATATATCAAGATATTTAAAAGTTCTGAAGCCGCACCAACATAATAGAGATACAGAAACACCGTGGCTCCTTTCTTTGAGATAACTCTGCACTATTGCGAACTGGAAATGCCACTTCCAGTTTAGCTGTGCAGAAGAAGAACAACAAGAAGAAGAAATATCTCGAAATATGTCCGTTAGACCCCTTCCCTTGAGATAAATCTGCAAATATCTCGGAAACGACGCGAGCTATGGCAAAATGTTAAGAGACCTTTTTTGTAGAGAATTAAGTTTCCTACTTTTTATGTTCTATGATATTTTTTGATCAGATGCGTAGTTCTCGAGATATATCAAGATATTTAAAAGTTCCGAAGCCGCACCAACATAATAGAGATACAGAAACACCGTGGCCCCTTTCTTTGAGATAACTCTGCACTATTGCGAGCTGGAAATGCCACTTCCAGTTTAGCTGTGCAGAAGAAGAACAACAAGAAGAAGAAATATCTCGAAATATGTCCGTTAGGCCCCTTCCCTTGAGATAAATCTGCAAATATCTCGGAAACGACGCGAGCTATGGCAAAATGTTAAGAGACCTTTTTTGTAGAGAATTATGTTTCCTACTTTTTATGTTCTATGATATTTTTTGATCAGACGCGTAGTTCTCGAGATATATCAAGATATTTAAAAGTTCCGAAGCCGCACCAACATAATAGAGATACAGAAACACCGTGGCCCCTTTCCTTGAGATATCTCTGCACTATTGCGAGCTGCAAACGCCACATCCAGCTTAGCTGTGCAGAGGAAGAACAACAAGAAGAAGAAATATCTCGAAATATGTCCGTGAGGCCCCTTCCCTTGAGATAAATCTGCAAATATCTCGGAAACGAAACGAGCTATGGCAAAATGTTAAGAAACCTTATTTGTAGAGAATTAAGTTTCCTACTTTTTATGTTCTATGATATTTTTTGATCAGATGCGTAGTTCTCGAGATATATCAAGATATTTAAAAGTTCCGAAACCGCACCAACATAATAGAGATACAGAAACGCCGTGGCCCGTTTCTTTGAGATAACTCTGCACTATTGCGAGCTGTAAATGCCACTTCCAGCTTAGCTGTGCAGAAGAAGAACAACAAGAAGAAGAAATATCTCGAAATATGTCCGTCAGGCCCCTGCCCTTGAGATATATCTGCAAATATCTCGGAAACCAAGCGAGCTATGGCAAAATGTTAAGAGACCTTTTTTGTAGAGAATTATGTTTCCTACAATTTATGTTCTACGATATTTTTTGATCAGACGCGTAGTTCTCGAGATATATCAAGATATTTAAAAGTTCCGAAGCCGCACCAACATAATACAGATACAGAAACACCGTGGCCCCTTTCTTTGAGATAACTCTGCACTAGTGCGAGCCGCAAATGCCACTTCCAGCTTAGCTGTGCAGAAGAAGAACAACAAGAAGAAGAAATACCTCGAAATATGTCCGTCAGGCCCCTTCCCTTGAGATAAATCTGCAAATATCTCGGAAACGAAGCGAGCTATGGCAAAATGTTAAGAGACCTTTTTTGTAGAGAATTAAGTTTCCTACTTTTTATGTTCTATGATATTTTGTGATCAGATGCGTAGTTCTCGAGATATATCAAGATATTTAAAAGTTCCGAAGCCGCACCAACATAATACAGATACAGAAACACCGTGGCCCCTTTCTTTGAGATAACTCTGCACTAGTGCGAGCCGCAAATGCCACTTCCAGCTTAGCTGTGCAGAAGAAGAACAACAAGAAGAAGAAATATCTCGAAATATGTCCGTCAGGCCCCTTCCCTTGAGATAAATCTGCAAATATCTCGGAAACGAAGCGAGCTATGGCAAAATGTTAAGAGACCTTTTTTGTAGAGAATTAAGTTTCCTACTTTTTATGTTCTATGATATTTTTTGATCAGATGCGTAGTTCTCGAGATATATCAAGATATTTAAAAGTTCCGAAGCCGCACCAACATAATAGAGATACAGAAACACCGTGGCTCCTTTCTTTGAGATAACTCTGCACTATTGCGAGCTGGAAATGCCACTTCCAGTTTAGCTGCGCAGAAGAAGAACAACAAGAAGAAGAAATATCTCGAAATATGTCCGTTAGGCCCCTTCCCTTGAGATAAATCTGCAAATATCTCGGAAACGAAGCGAGCTATGGCAAAATGTTAAGAGACCTTTTTTGTAGAGAATTAAGTTTCCTACTTTTTATGTTCTATCATATTTTTTGATCAGATGCGTAGTTCTCGAGATATATCAAGATATTTAAAAGTTCCGAAGCCGCACCAACATAATAGAGATACAGAAACACCGTGGCCCCTTTCTTTGAGATAACTCTGCACTATTGCGAGCTGTAAATGCCACTTCCAGCTTAGCTGTGCAGAAGAAGAACAACAAGAAGAAGAAATATCTCGAAATATGTCCGTCAGGCCCCTGCCCTTGAGATATATCTGCAAATATCTCGGAAACGAAGCGAGCTATGGCAAAATGTTGAGAGACCTTTTTTGTAGAGAATTATGTTTCCTACAATTTATGTTCTATGATATTTTTTGATCAGAAGCGTAGTTTTCGAGATATATCGAGATATTTAAAAGTTCCGAAGCCGCACCAACATAATAGAGATACAGAAACACCGTGGCCCCTTTCTTTGAGATAACTCTGCACTATTGCGAGCTGCAAATGTCACTTCCAGCTTAGCTGTGCAGAGGAAGAACAACAAGAAAAAGAAGTATCTCGAAATATGTCCGTCAGGCCCGTTCCTTTGAGCTGAATCTGCAAATATCTCGGAAACGAAGCGAGCTATGGCAAGATGTTAAGAGACGTTTTTTGTAGAGAATTATGTTTCCTGCAATTTATGTTGTATGATATTTTTTGATCAGAAGCGTAGTTTTCGAGATATATCGAGATATTTAAAAGTTCCGAAGCCGCACCAACATAATAGAGATACAGAAACACCGTGGCCCCTTTCTTTGAGATAACTCTGCACTAGTGCGAGCCGCAAATGCCACTTCCAGCTTAGCTGTGCAGAAGAAGAACAACAAGAAGAAGAAATATCTCGAAATATGTCCGACAGGCCCCTTCCCTTGAGATAAATCTGCAAATATCTCGGAAACGAAGCGAGCTATGGCGAAATGTTAAGAGACCTTTTTTGTAGAGAATTAAGTTTCCTACTTTTTGTGTTCTATGATATTTTTTGATCAGATGCGTAGTTCTCGAGATATATCAAGATATTTAAAAGTTCCGAAGCCGCACCAACATAATAGAGATACAGAAACACCGTGGCCCCTTTCTTTGAGATAACTCTGCACTAGTGCGAGCCGCAAATGCCACTTCCAGCTTAGCTGTGCAGAAGAAGAACAACAAGAAGAAGAAATATCTCGAAATATGTCCGTCAGGCCCCTTCCCTTGAGATAAATCTGCAAATATCTCGGAAACGAAGCGAGCTATGGCAAAATGTTGAGAGACCTTTTTTGTAGGGAATTAAGTTTCCTACTTTTTATGTTCTATGATATTTTTTGATCAGATGCGTAGTTCTCGAGATATATCAAGATATTTAAAAGTTCCGAAGCCGCACCAACATAATACAGATACAGAAACACCGTGGCCCCTTTCTTTGAGATAACTCTGCACTAGTGCGAGCCGCAAATGCCACTTCCAGCTTAGCTGTGCAGAAGAAGAACAACAAGAAGAAGAAATATCTCGAAATATGTCCGTCAGGCCCCTTCCCTTGAGATAAATCTGCAAATATCTCGGAAACGAAGCGAGGTATGGCAAAATGTTAAGAGACCTTTTTTGTAGAGAATTAAGTTTCCTACTTTTTATGTTCTATGATATTTTTTGATCAGATGCGCAGTTCTCGAGATATATCAAGATATTTAAAAGTTCCGAAGCCGCACCATCATAATAGAGATACAGAAACACCGTGGCTCCTTTCTTTGAGATAACTCTGCACTATTGCGAGCTGGAAATGCCACTTCCAGTTTAGCTGTGCAGAAGAAGAACAACAAGAAGAAGAAATATCTCGAAATATGTCCGTTAGGCCCCTTCCCTTGAGATAAATCTGCAAATATCTCGGAAACGACGCGAGCTATGGCAAAATGTTAAGAGACCTTTTTTGTAGAGAATTAAGTTTCCAACTTATAATGTTCTATGATATTTTTTGATCAGATGCGTAGTTCTCGAGATATATCAAGATATTTAAAAGTTCCGAAGCCGCACCAACATAATAGAGATACAGAAACACCGTGGCCCCTTTCTTTGAGATAACTCTGCACTATTGCGAGCTGGAAATGCCACTTCCAGTTTAGCTGTGCAGAAGAAGAACAACAAGAAGAAGAAATATCTCGAAATATGTCCGTCAGGCCCCTTCCCTTGAGATAAATCTGCAAATATCTCGGAAACGACGCGAGCTATGGCAAAATGTTAAGAGACCTTTTTTGTAGAGAATTATGTTTCCTACTTTTTATGTTCTATGATATTTTTGGATCAGACGCGTAGTTCTCGAGATATATCAAGATATTTAAAAGTTCCGAAGCCGCACCAACATAATAGAGATACAGAAACACCGTGGCCCCTTTCCTTGAGATATCTCTGCACTATTGCGAGCTGCAAACGCCACTTCCAGCTTAGCTGTGCAGAAGAAGAACAACAAGAAGAAGAAATATCTCGAAATATGTCCGTGAGGCCCCTTCCCTTGAGATAAATCTGCAAATATCTCGGAAACGAAACGAGCTATGGCAAAATGTTAAGAAACCTTATTTGTAGAGAATTAAGTTTCCTACTTTTTATGTTCTATGATATTTTTTGATCAGATGCGTAGTTCTCGAGATATATCAAGATATTTAAAAGTTCCGAAACCGCACCAACATAATAGAGATACAGAAACGCCGTGGCCCGTTTCTTTGAGATAACTCTGCACTATTGCGAGCTGTAAATGCCACTTCCAGCTTAGCTGTGCAGAAGAAGAACAACAAGAAGAAGAAATATCTCGAAATATGTCCGTCAGGCCCCTGCCCTTGAGATATATCTGCAAATATCTCGGAAACCAAGCGAGCTATGGCAAAATGTTAAGAGACCTTTTTTGTAGAGAATTATGTTTCCTACAATTTATGTTCTACGATATTTTTTGATCAGACGCGTAGTTCTCGAGATATATCAAGATATTTAAAAGTTCCGAAGCCGCACCAACATAATACAGATACAGAAACACCGTGGCCCCTTTCTTTGAGATAACTCTGCACTAGTGCGAGCCGCAAATGCCACTTCCAGCTTAGCTGTGAAGAAGAAGAACAACAAGAAGAAGAAATACCTCGAAATATGTCCGTCAGGCCCCTTCCCTTGAGATAAATCTGCAAATATCTCGGAAACGAAGCGAGCTATGGCAAAATGTTAAGAGACCTTTTTTGTAGAGAATTAAGTTTCCTACTTTTTATGTTCTATGATATTTTGTGATCAGATGCGTAGTTCTCGAGATATATCAAGATATTTAAAAGTTCCGAAGCCGCACCAACATAATACAGATACAGAAACACCGTGGCCCCTTTCTTTGAGATAACTCTGCACTAGTGCGAGCCGCAAATGCCACTTGCAGCTTAGCTGTGCAGAAGAAGAACAACAAGAAGAAGAAATATCTCGAAATATGTCCGTCAGGCCCCTTCCCTTGAGATAAATCTGCAAATATCTCGGAAACGAAGCGAGCTATGGCAAAATGTTAAGAGACCTTTTTTGTAGAGAATTAAGTTTCCTACTTTTTATGTTCTATGATATTTTTTGATCAGATGCGTAGTTCTCGAGATATATCAAGATATTTAAAAGTTCCGAAGCCGCACCAACATAATAGAGATACAGAAACACCGTGGCTCCTTTCTTTGAGATAACTCTGCACTATTGCGAGCTGGAAATGCCACTTCCAGTTTAGCTGTGCAGAAGAAGAACAACAAGAAGAAGAAATATCTCGAAATATGTCCGTTAGGCCCCTTCCCTTGAGATAAATCTGCAAATATCTCGGAAACGAAGCGAGCTATGGCAAAATGTTAAGAGACCTTTTTTGTAGAGAATTAAGTTTCCTACTTTTTATGTTCTATCATATTTTGTGATCAGATGCGTAGTTCTCGAGATATATCAAGATATTTAAAAGTTCCGAAGCCGCACCAACATAATACAGATACAGAAACACCGTGGCCCCTTTCTTTGAGATAACTCTGCACTAGTGCGAGCCGCAAATGCCACTTGCAGCTTAGCTGTGCAGAAGAAGAACAACAAGAAGAAGAAATATCTCGAAATATGTCCGTCAGGCCCCTTCCCTTGAGATAAATCTGCAAATATCTCGGAAACGAAGCGAGCTATGGCAAAATGTTAAGAGACCTTTTTTGTAGAGAATTAAGTTTCCTACTTTTTATGTTCTATGATATTTTTTGATCAGATGCGTAGTTCTCGAGATATATCAAGATATTTAAAAGTTCCGAAGCCGCACCAACATAATAGAGATACAGAAACACCGTGGCTCCTTTCTTTGAGATAACTCTGCACTATTGCGAGCTGGAAATGCCACTTCCAGTTTAGCTGTGCAGAAGAAGAACAACAAGAAGAAGAAATATCTCGAAATATGTCCGTTAGGCCCCTTCCCTTGAGATAAATCTGCAAATATCTCGGAAACGAAGCGAGCTATGGCAAAATGTTAAGAGACCTTTTTTGTAGAGAATTAAGTTTCCTACTTTTTATGTTCTATCATATTTTTTGATCAGATGCGTAGTTCTCGAGATATATCAAGATATTTAAAAGTTCCGAAGCCGCACCAACATAATAGAGATACAGAAACACCGTGGCCCCTTTCTTTGAGATAACTCTGCACTATTGCGAGCTGTAAATGCCACTTCCAGCTTAGCTGTGCAGAAGAAGAACAACAAGAAGAAGAAATATCTCGAAATATGTCCGTCAGGCCCCTGCCCTTGAGATATATCTGCAAATATCTCGGAAACGAAGCGAGCTATGGCAAAATCTTGAGAGACCTTTTTTGTAGAGAATTATGTTTCCTACAATTTATGTTCTATGATATTTTTTGATCAGAAGCGTAGTTTTCGAGATATATCGAGATATTTAAAAGTTCCGAAGCCGCACCAACATAATAGAGATACAGAAACACCGTGGCCCCTTTCTTTGAGATAACTCTGCACTATTGCGAGCTGCAAATGTCACTTCCAGCTTAGCTGTGCAGAGGAAGAACAACAAGAAAAAGAAGTATCTCGAAATATGTCCGTCAGGCCCGTTCCTTTGAGCTGAATCTGCAAATATCTCGGAAACGAAGCGAGCTATGGCAAAATGTTAAGAGACGTTTTTTGTAGAGAATTATGTTTCCTGCAATTTATGTTCTATGATATTTTTTGATCAGAAGCGTAGTTTTCGAGATATATCGAGATATTTAAAAGTTCCGAAGCCGCACCAACATAATAGAGATACAGAAACACCGTGGCCCCTTTCTTTGAGATAACTCTGCACTAGTGCGAGCCGCAAATGCCACTTCCAGCTTAGCTGTGCAGAAGAAGAACAACAAGAAGAAGAAATATCTCGAAATACGTCCGACAGGCCCCTTCCCTTGAGATAAATCTGCAAATATCTCGGAAACGAAGCGAGCTATGGCGAAATGTTAAGAGACCTTTTTTGTAGAGAATTAAGTTTCCTACTTTTTATCTTCTATGATATTTTTTGATCAGATGCGTAGTTCTCGAGATATATCAAAATATTTAAAAGTTCCGAAGCCGCACCAACATAATACAGATACAGAAACACCGTGGCCCCTTTCTTTGAGATAACTCTGCAATAGTGCGAGCCGCAAATGCCACTTCCAGCTTAGCTGTGCAGAAGAAGAACAACAAGAAGAAGAAATATCTCGAAATATGTCCGTCAGGCCCCTTCCCTTGAGATAAATCTGCAAATATCTCGGAAACGAAGCGAGCTATGGCAAAATGTTAAGAGACCTTTTTTGTAGAGAATTAAGTTTCCTACTTTTTATGTTCTATGATATTTTTTGATCAGATGCGTAGTTCTCGAGATATATCAAGATATTTAAAAGTTCCGAAGCCGCACCAACATAATAGAGATACAGAAACACCGTGGCCCCTTTCTTTGAGATAATTCTGCACTAGTGCGAGCCGCAAATGCCACTTCCAGCTTAGCTGTGCAGAAGAAGAACAACAAGAAGAAGAAATATCTCGAAATATGTCCGTCAGGCCCCTTCCCTTGAGATAAATCTGCAAATATCTCGGAAACGAAGCGAGCTATGGCAAAATGTTGAGAGACCTTTTTTGTAGGGAATTAAGTTTCCTACTTTTTATGTTCTATGATATTTTTTGATCAGATGCGTAGTTCTCGAGATATATCAAGATATTTAAAAGTTCCGAAGCCGCACCAACATAATACAGATACAGAAACACCGTGGCCCCTTTCTTTGAGATAACTCTGCACTAGTGCGAGCCGCAAATGCCACTTCCAGCTTAGCTGTGCAGAAGAAGAACAACAAGAAGAAGAAATATCTCGAAATATGTCCGTCAGGCCCCTTCCCTTGAGATAAATCTGCAAATATCTCGGAAACGAAGCGAGGTATGGCAAAATGTTAAGAGACCTTTTTTGTAGAGAATTAAGTTTCCTACTTTTTATGTTCTATGATATTTTTTGATCAGATGCGCAGTTCTCGAGATATATCAAGATATTTAAAAGTTCCGAAGCCGCACCATCATAATAGAGATACAGAAACACCGTGGCTCCTTTCTTTGAGATAACTCTGCACTATTGCGAGCTGGAAATGCCACTTCCAGTTTAGCTGTGCAGAAGAAGAACAACAAGAAGAAGAAATATCTCGAAATATGTCCGTTAGGCCCCTTCCCTTGAGATAAATCTGCAAATATCTCGGAAACGACGCGAGCTATGGCAAAATGTTAAGAGACCTTTTTTGTAGAGAATTAAGTTTCCAACTTATAATGTTCTATGATATTTTTTGATCAGATGCGTAGTTCTCGAGATATATCAAGATATTTAAAAGTTCCGAAGCCGCACCAACATA
Organism: Osmia lignaria lignaria; assembly: GCF_051020975.1. Taxonomy (NCBI): domain Eukaryota; kingdom Metazoa; phylum Arthropoda; class Insecta; order Hymenoptera; family Megachilidae; genus Osmia; species Osmia lignaria. The sequence goes on from NW_027478164.1 coordinate 4,467,189, forward strand.
ATAGAGATACAGAAACACCGTGGCCCCTTTCTTTGAGATAACTCTGCACTATTGCGAGCTGGAAATGCCACTTCCAGTTTAGCTGTGCAGAAGAAGAACAACAAGAAGAAGAAATATCTCGAAATATGTCCGTTAGGCCCCTTCCCTTGAGATAAATCTGCAAATATCTCGGAAACGAAGCGAGCTATGGCAAAATGTTAAGAGACCTTTTTTGTAGAGAATTACGTTTCCTACTTTTTATGTTCTATGATATTTTTTGATCAGATGCGCAGTTATCGAGATATATCAAGATATTTAAAAGTTCCGAAGCCGCACCAACATAATAGAGATACAGAAACACCGTGGCCCCTTTCTTTGAGATAACTGTGCACTAGTGCGAGCCGCAAATGCCACTTCCAGCTTAGCTGTGCAGAAGAAGAACAACAAGAAGAAGAAATATCTCGAAATATGTCCGTCAGGCCCCTTCCCTTGAGATAAATCTGCAAATATCTCGCAAACGAAGCGAGCTATGGCAAAATGTTAAGAGACCTTTTTTGTAGAGAATTATGTTTCCTACTTTTTATGTTGTATGATATTTTTTGATCAGATGCGTAGTTCTCGAGATATATCAAGATATTTAAAAGTTTCGAAGCCGCACCAACATAATAGAGATACAGAAACACCGTGGCCCCTTTCTTTGAGATAACTCTGCACTATTGCGAGCTGCAAATGCCACTTCCAGCTTAGCTGTGCAGAGGAAGAACAACAAGAAGAAGAAATATCTCGAAATATGTCCGTCAGGCCAGTTCCTTTGAGCTGAATCGGCAAATATCTCGGAAACGAAACGAGCTATGGCAAAATGTTCAGAGACGTTTTTTGTAGAGAATTATGTTTCCTACAATTTATGTTCTATGATATTTTTTTATCAGAAGCGTAGTTTTCGAGATATATCGAGATATTTAAAAGTTCCGAAGCCGCACCAACATAATAGGGATACAGAAACACCGTGGCCCCTTTCTTTGAGATAACTCTGCACTAGTGCGAGCCGCAAATGCCACTTCCAGCTTAGCTGTGCAGAGGAAGAACAACAAGAAGAAGAAATATCTCGAAATATGTCCGTCAGGCCCCTTCCCTTGAGATATATCTGCAAATATCTCGGAAACGAAGCGAGCTATGGCAAAATGTTAAGAGACCTTTTTTGTAGAGAATTATGTTTCCTACTTTTTATGTTCTATGATATTTTTTGATCAGACGCGTAGCTCTCGATATATATCAAGATATTTAAAAGTTCCGAAGCCGCACCAACATAATAGAGATACAGAAACAGCGTGGCCCCTTTCTTTGAGATATCTCTGCACTATTGCGAGCTGCAAATGCCACTTCCAGCTTAGCTGCGCAGAAGAACAACAAGAAGAAGAAATATCTCGAAATATGTCCGTCAGGCCCCTTCCCTTGAGATATATCTGCAAATATCTCGGAAACGAAGCGAGCTATGACAAAATGTTAAGAGACCTTTTTTGTAGAGAATTATGTTTCCTACAATTTATGTTCTATGATATTCTTTGATCAGATGCGTAGTTCTCGAGATATATCAAGATATTTAAAAGTTCCGAAGCCGCACCAACATAATAGAGATACAGAAACACCGTGGCCCCTTTCTTTGAGATAACTCTGCACTATTGCGAGCTGCAAATGCCACTTCCAGCTTAGCTGTGCAGAAGAAGAACATCAAGAAGAAGAAATATCTCGATTAATGTCCGTCAGGCCCCTTCCCTTGAGATAAATCGGCAAATATCTCGGAAACGAAGAGGGCTATGGCAAAATGTTAAGAGACCTTTTTTGTGGAGAATTAAGTTTCCTACTTTTTATGTTCTATGATATTTTTTTATCTGATGCGTAGTTCTCGAGATATATCAAGATATTTAAAAGTTCCGAAGCCGCACCAACATAATAGAGATACAGAAACACCGTGGCCCCTTTCTTTGAGATAACTCTGCAATAGTGCGAGCCGCAAATGCCACTTCCAGCTTAGCTGTGCAGAAGAAGAACAACAAGAAGAAATATCTCGAAATATGTCCGTCAGGCCCCTTCCCTTCTGATAAATCTGCAAATATTTCGGAAACGAAGCGAGCTATGGCAAAATGTTAAGAGACCTTTTTTGTAGAGAATTAAGTTTCCTACTTTTTATGTTGTATGATATTTTTTGATCAGATGCGTAGTTCTCGAGATATATCAAGATATTTAAAAGTTCCGAAGCCGCACCAACATAATAGAGATACAGAAACACCGTGGCCCCTTTCTTTGAGATAACTCTGCACTATTGCGAGCTGTAAATGCCACTTCCAGCTTAGCTGTGCAGAAGAAGAACAACAAGAAGAAGAAATATCTCGAAATATGTCCGTCAGGCCCCTGCCCTTGAGATATATCTGCAAATATCTCGGAAACGAAGCGAGCTATGGCAAAATGTTAAGAGACGTTTTTTGTAGAGAATTATGTTTCCTACAATTTAAGTTCTATGATATTTTTTGATCAGAAGCGTAGTTTTCGAGATATATCGAGATATTTAAAAGTTCCGAAGCCGCACCAACATAATAGGGATACAGAAACACCGTGGCCCCTTTCTTTGAGATAACTCTGCACTAGTGCGAGCCGCAAATGCCACTTCCAGCTTAGCTGTGCAGAAGAAGAACAACAAGAAGAAGAAATATCTCGAAATATGTCCGTCAGGCCCCTTCCCTTGAGATATATCTGCAAATATCTCGGAAACGAAGCGAGCTATGACAAAATGTTAAGAGACCTTTTTTGTAGAGAATTATGTTTCCTACAATTTATGTTCTATGATATTTTTTGATCAGAAGCGTAGTTTTCGAGATATATCGAGATATTTAAAAGTTCCGAAGCCGCACCAACATAATAGAGATACAGAACCACCGTGGCCCCTTTCTTTGAGATAACTCTGCACTAGTGCGAGCCGCAAATGCCACTTCCAGCTTAGCTGTGCAGAAGAAGAACAACAAGAAGAAGAAATATCTCGAAATATGTCCGTCAGGCCCCTTCCCTTGAGATAAATCTGCAAATATCTCGGAAACGAAGCGAGCTATGGCAAAATGTTAAGAGACCTTTTTTGTAGAGAATTAAGTTTCCTACTTTTTATGTTCTACGATATTTTTTGATCAGATGCGTAGTTCTCGAGATATATCAAGATATTTAAAAGTTCCGAAGCCGCACCAACATAATAGAGATACAGAAACACCGTGGCCCCTTTCTTTGAGATAACTCTGCACTATTGCGAGCTGCAAATGCCACTTCCAGCTTAGCTGTGCAGAGGAAGAACAACAAGAAAAAGAAGTATCTCGAAATATGTCCGTCAGGCCCCTTCCCTTGAGATAAATCTGCAAATATCTCGGAAACGAAGCGAGCTATGGCAAAATGTTGAGAGACCTTTTTTGTAGGGAATTAAGTTTCCTACTTTTTATGTTCTATGATATTTTTTGATCAGATGCGTAGTTCTCGAGATATATCAAGATATTTAAAAGTTCCGAAGCCGCACCAACATAATACAGATACAGAAACACCGTGGCCCCTTTCTTTGAGATAACTCTGCACTAGTGCGAGCCGCAAATGCCACTTCCAGCTTAGCTGTGCAGAAGAAGAACAACAAGAAGAAGAAATATCTCGAAATATGTCCGTCAGGCCCCTTCCCTTGAGATAAATCTGCAAATATCTCGGAAACGAAGCGAGGTATGGCAAAATGTTAAGAGACCTTTTTTGTAGAGAATTAAGTTTCCTACTTTTTATGTTCTATGATATTTTTTGATCAGATGCGCAGTTCTCGAGATATATCAAGATATTTAAAAGTTCCGAAGCCGCACCATCATAATAGAGATACAGAAACACCGTGGCTCCTTTCTTTGAGATAACTCTGCACTATTGCGAGCTGGAAATGCCACTTCCAGTTTAGCTGTGCAGAAGAAGAACAACAAGAAGAAGAAATATCTCGAAATATGTCCGTTAGGCCCCTTCCCTTGAGATAAATCTGCAAATATCTCGGAAACGACGCGAGCTATGGCAAAATGTTAAGAGACCTTTTTTGTAGAGAATTAAGTTTCCAACTTATAATGTTCTATGATATTTTTTGATCAGATGCGTAGTTCTCGAGATATATCAAGATATTTAAAAGTTCCGAAGCCGCACCAACATAATAGAGATACAGAAACACCGTGGCCCCTTTCTTTGAGATAACTCTGCACTATTGCGAGCTGGAAATGCCACTTCCAGTTTAGCTGTGCAGAAGAAGAACAACAAGAAGAAGAAATATCTCGAAATATGTCCGTTAGGCCCCTTCCCTTGAGATAAATCTGCAAATATCTCGGAAACGAAGCGAGCTATGGCAAAATGTTAAGAGACCTTTTTTGTAGAGAATTACGTTTCCTACTTTTTATGTTCTATGATATTTTTTGATCAGATGCGCAGTTATCGAGATATATCAAGATATTTAAAAGTTCCGAAGCCGCACCAACATAATAGAGATACAGAAACACCGTGGCCCCTTTCTTTGAGATAACTGTGCACTAGTGCGAGCCGCAAATGCCACTTCCAGCTTAGCTGTGCAGAAGAAGAACAACAAGAAGAAGAAATATCTCGAAATATGTCCGTCAGGCCCCTTCCCTTGAGATAAATCTGCAAATATCTCGGAAACGAAGCGAGCTATGGCAAAATGTTAAGAGACCTTTTTTGTAGAGAATTATGTTTCCTACTTTTTATGTTCTATGATATTTTTTGATCAGACGCGCAGTTCTCGAGATATATCAAGATATTTAAAAGTTCCGAAGCCGCACCAACATAATAGAGATACAGAAACACCGTGGCCCCTTTCTTTGAGATAACTCTGCAATAGTGCGAGCCGCAAATGCCACTTCCAGCTTAGCTGTGCAGAAGAAGAACAACAAGAAGAAGAAATATCTCGAAATATGTCCGTTAGGCCCCTTCCCTTGAGATAAATCTGCAAATATCCCGGAAACGAAGCGAGCTATGGCAAAATGTTGAGAGACCTTTTTTGTAGGGAATTAAGTTTCCTACTTTTTATGTTCGATGATATTTTTTGATCAGATGCGTAGTTCTCGAGATATATCAAGATATTTAAAAGTTCCGAAGCCGCACCAACATAATAGAGATACAGAAACACCGTGGCTCCTTTCTTTGAGATAACTCTGCACTATTGCGAGCTGGAAATGCCACTTCCAGTTTAGCTGTGCAGAAGAAGAACAACAAGAAGAAGAAATATCTCGAAATATGTCCGTTAGGCCCCTTCCCTTGAGATAAATCTGCAAATATCTCGGAAACGAAGCGAGCTATGGCAAAATGTTGAGAGACCTTTTTTGTAGAGAATTAAGTTTCCTACTTTTTATGTTCTACGATATTTTTTGATCAGATGCGTAGTTCTCGAGATATATCAAGATATTTAAAAGTTCCGAAGCCGCACCAACATAATAGAGATACAGAAACACCGTGGCCCCTTTCTTTGAGATAACTCTGCACTATTGCGAGCTGCAAATGCCACTTCCAGCTTAGCTGTGCAGAGGAAGAACAACAAGAAAAAGAAGTATCTCGAAATATGTCCGTCAGGCCCGTTCCTTTGAGCTGAATCTGCAAATATCTCGGAAACGAAGCGAGCTATGGCAAAATGTTAAGAGACGTTTTTTGTAGAGAATTATGTTTCCTACAATTTATGCTCTATGATATTTTTCGATCAGAAGCGTAGTTTTCGAGATATATCGAGATATTTAAAAGTTCCGAAGCCGCACCAACATAATAGAGATACAGAAACACCGTGGCCCCTTTCTTTGAGATAACTCTGCACTAGTGCGAGCCGCAAATGCCACTTCCAGCTTAGCTGTGCAGAAGAAGAACAACAAGAAGAAGAAATATCTCGAAATATGTCCGACAGGCCCCTTCCCTTGAGATAAATCTGCAAATATCTCGGAAACGAAGCGAGCTATGGCGAAATGTTAGAAGACCTTTTTTGTAGAGAATTAAGTTTCCTACTTTTTATCTTCTATGATATTTTTTGATCAGATGCGTAGTTCTCGAGATATATCAAGATATTTAAAAGTGCCGAAGCCGCACCAACATAATACAGATACAGAAACACCGTGGCCCCTTTCTTTGAGATAACTCTGCACTATTGCGAGCTGTAAATGCCACTTCCAGCTTAGCTGTGCAGAAGAAGAACAACAAGAAGAAGAAATATCTCGAAATATGTCCGTCAGGCCCCTTCCCTTGAGATAAATCTGCAAATATCTCGGAAACGAAGCGAGCTATGGCGAAATGTTAAGAGACCTTTTTTGTAGAGAATTAAGTTTCCTACTTTTTATGTTCTATGATATTTTTTGATCAGATGCGTAGTTCTCGAGATATATCAAGATATTTAAAAGTTCCGAAGCCGCACCAACATAATAGAGATACAGAAACACCGTGGCCCCTTTCTTTGAGATAACTCTGCACTATTGCGAGCTGTAAATGCCACTTCCAGCTTAGCTGTGCAGAAGAAGAACAACAAGAAGAAGAAATATCTCGAAATATGTCCGTCAGGCCCCTGCCCTTGAGATATATCTGCAAATATCTCGGAAACGAAGCGAGCTATGGCAAAATGTTAAGAGACGTTTTTTGTAGAGAATTATGTTTCCTACAATTTAAGTTCTATGATATTTTTTGATCAGAAGCGTAGTTTTCGAGATATATCGAGATATTTAAAAGTTCCGAAGCCGCACCAACATAATAGGGATACAGAAACACCGTGGCCCCTTTCTTTGAGATAACTCTGCACTAGTGCGAGCCGCAAATGCCACTTCCAGCTTAGCTGTGCAGAAGAAGAACAACAAGAAGAAGAAATACCTCGAAATATGTCCGTCAGGCCCCTTCCCTTGAGATATATCTGCAAATATCTCGGAAACGAAGCGAGCTATGACAAAATGTTAAGAGACCTTTTTTGTAGAGAATTATGTTTCCTACAATTTATGTTCTATGATATTTTTTGATCAGATGCGCAGTTCTCGAGATATATCAAGATATTTAAAAGTTCCGAAGCCGCACCAACATAATAGAGATACAGAAACACCGTGGCCCCTTTCTTTGAGATAACTCTGCACTATTGCGAGCTCTAAATGCCACTTCCAGCTTAGCTGTGCAGAAGAAGAACAACAAGAAGAAGAGATATCTCGAAATATGTCCGTCAGGCCCCTGCCCTTGAGATATATCTGCAAATATCTCGGAAACGAAGCGAGCTATGGCAAAATGTTAAGAGACCTTTTTTGTAGAGAATTAAGTTTCCTACTTTTTATGTTCTATGATATTTTTTGATCAGATGCGTAGTTCTCGAGATATATCAAGATATTTAAAAGTTCCGAAGCCGCACCAACATAATAGAGATACAGAAACACCGTGGCCCCTTTCTTTGAGATAACTCTGCACTATTGCGAGCTGTAAATGCCACTTCCAGCTTAGCTGTGCAGAAGAAGAACAACAAGAAGAAGAAATATCTCGAAATATGTCCGTCAGGCCCCTGCCCTTGAGATATATCTGCAAATATCTCGGAAACGAAGCGAGCTATGGCAAAATGTTAAGAGACGTTTTTTGTAGAGAATTATGTTTCCTACAATTTAAGTTCTATGATATTTTTTGATCAGAAGCGTAGTTTTCGAGATATATCGAGATATTTAAAAGTTCCGAAGCCGCACCAACATAATAGGGATACAGAAACACCGTGGCCCCTTTCTTTGAGATAACTCTGCACTAGTGCGAGCCGCAAATGCCACTTCCAGCTTAGCTGTGCAGAAGAAGAACAACAAGAAGAAGAAATATCTCGAAATATGTCCGTCAGGCCCCTTCCCTTGAGATATATCTGCAAATATCTCGGAAACGAAGCGAGCTATGACAAAATGTTAAGAGACCTTTTTTGTAGAGAATTATGTTTCCTACAATTTATGTTCTATGATATTTTTTGATCAGAAGCGTAGTTCTCGAGATATATCAAGATATTTAAAAGTTCCGAAGCCGCACCAACATAATAGAGATACAGAAACACCGTGGCCCCTTTCTTTGAGATAACTCTGCAATAGTGCGAGCCGCAAATGCCATTTCCAGCTTAGCTGTGCAGAAGAAGAACAACAAGAAGAAGAAATATCTCGAAATATGTCCGTCAGGCCCCTTCCCTTGAGATAAATCTGCAAATATCTCGGAAACGAAGCGAGCTATGGCAAAATGTTGAGAGACCTTTTTTGTAGAGAATTAAGTTTCCTACTTTTTATATTCTATGATATTTTTTGATCAGATGCGTAGTTCTCGAGATATATCAAGATATTTAAAAGTTCCGAAGCCGCACCAACATAATAGAGATACAGAAACACCGTGGCCCCTTTCTTTGAGATAACTCTGCACTAGTGCGAGCCGCAAATGCCACTTCCAGCTTAGCTGTGCAGAAGAAGAACAACAAGAAGAAGAAATATCTCGAAATATGTCCGTCAGGCCCCTTCCCTTGAGATAAATCTGCAAATATCTCGGAAACGAAGCGAGCTATGGCAAAATGTTAAGAGACCTTTTTTGTAGAGAATTAAGTTTCCTACTTTTTATGTTCTATGATATTTTTTGATCAGATGCGTAGTTCTCGAGATATATCAAGATATTTAAAAGTTCCGAAGCCGCACCAACATAATAGAGATACAGAAACACCGTGGCTCCTTTCTTTGAGATAACTCTGCACTATTGCGAGCTGGAAATGCCACTTCCAGTTTAGCTGTGCTGAAGAAGAACAACAAGAAGAAGAAATATCTCGAAATATGTCCGTTAGGCCCCTTCTCTTGAGATAAATCTGCAAATATCTCGGAAACGAAGCGAGCTATGGCAAAATGTTAAGAGACGTTTTTTGTAGAGAATTATGTTTCCTACAATTTATGTTCTATGATATTTTTCGATCAGAAGCGTAGTTTTCGAGATATATCGAGATATTTAAAAGTTCCGAAGCCGCACCAACATAATAGAGATACAGAAACACCGTGGCCCCTTTCTTTGAGATCACTCTGCACTAGTGCGAGCCGCAAATGCCACTTCCAGCTTAGCTGTGCAGAAGAAGAACAACAAGAAGAAGAAATATCTCGAAATATGTCCGTCAGGGCCCTTCCCTTGAGATAAATCTACAAATATCTCGGAAACGAAGCGAGCTATGGCAAAATGTTAAGAGACCTTTTTTGTAGAGAATTAAGTTTCCTACTTTTTATGTTCTATGATATTTTTTGATCAGATGCGTAGTTCTCGAGATATATCAAGATATTTAAAAGTTCCGAAGCCGCACCAACATAATAGAGATACAGAAACACCGTGGCCCCTTTCTTTGAGATAACTCTGCACTATTGCGAGCTGGAAATGCCACTTCCAGTTTAGCTGTGCAGAGGAAGAACAACAAGAAGAAGAAATAACTCGAAATATGTCCGTTAGGCCCCTTCCCTTGAGATAAATCTGCAAATATCTCGGAAACGAAGCGAGCTATGGCAAAATGTTAAGAGACCTTTTTTGTAGAGAATTAAGTTTCCTACTTTTTATGTTCCATGATATTTTTTGATCAGATGCGTAGTTCTCGAGATATATCAAGATATTTAAAAGTTCCGAAGCCGCACCAACATAATAGAGATACAGAAACACCGTGGCCCCTTTCTTTGAGATAACTCTGCACTATTGCGAGCTGCAAATGCCACTTCCAGCTTAGCTGTGCAGAAGAAGAACAACAAGAAGAAGAAATATCTCGAAATATGTCCGTCAGGCCCCTTCCCTTGAGATATATCTGCAAATATCTCGGAAACGAAGCGAGCTATGGCAAAATGTTAAGAGACCTTTTTTGTAGAGAATTATGTTTCCTACTTTTTATGTTCTATGATATTTTTTGATCAGACGCGTAGCTCTCGATATATATCAAGATATTTAAAAGTTCCGAAGCCGCACCAACATAATAGAGATACAGAAACAGCGTGGCCCCTTTCATTGAGATATCTCTGCACTATTGTGAGCTGCAAATGCCACTTCCAGCTTAGCTGCGCAGAAGAACAACAAGAAGAAGAAATATCTCGAAATATGTCCGTCAGGCCCCTTCCCTTGAGATAAATCTGCAAATATCTCGGAAACGAAGCGAGCTATGGCAAAATGTTAAGAGACCTTATTTGTAGAGAATTAAGTTTCCTACTTTTTATGTTCTATGATATTTTTTGATCAGATGCGTAGTTCTCGAGATATATCAAGATATTTAAATGTTCCGAAACCGCACCAACATAATAGAGATACAGAAACACCGTGGCCCCTTTCTTTGAGATAACTCTGCACTATTGCGAGCTGTAGATGCCACTTCCAGCTTAGCTGTGCAGAAGAAGAACAACAAGAAGAAGAAATATCCCGAAATATGTCCGTCAGGCCCCTTCCCTTGAGATATATCTGCAAATATCTCGGAAACGAAGCGAGCTATGGCAAAATGTTAAGAGACCTTTTTTGTAGAGAATTATGTTTCCTACAATTTATGTTCTATGATATTCTTTGATCAGATGCGTAGTTCTCGAGATATATGAAGATATTTAAAAGTTCCGAAGCCGCACCAACATAATAGAGATACAGAAACACCGTGGCCCCTTTCTTTGAGATAACTCTGCACTAGTGCGAGCCGCAAATGCCACTTCCAGCTTAGCTGTGCAGAAGAAGAACAACAAGAACAAGAAATATCTCGAAATATGTCCGTCAGGCCCCTTCCCTTGAGATATATCTGCAAATATCTCGGAAACGAAGCGAGCTATGGCAAAATGTTAAGAGACCTTTTTTGTAGAGAATTATGTTTCCTACAATTTATGTTCTATGATATTCTTTGATCAGATGCGTAGTTCTCGAGATATATGAAGATATTTAAAAGTTCCGAAGCCGCACCAACATAATAGAGATACAGAAACACCGTGGCCCCTTTCTTTGAGATAACTCTGCACTATTGCGAGCTGCAAATGCCACTTCCAGCTTAGCTGTGCAGAAGAAGAACATCAAGAAGAAGAAATATCTCGATTAATGTCCGTCAGGCCCCTTCCCTTGAGATAAATCTGCAAATATCTCGGAAACGAAGAGGGCTATGGCAAAATGTTAAGAGACCTTTTTTGTGGAGAATTAAGTTTCCTACTTTTTATGTTCTATGATATTTTTTTATCTGATGCGTAGTTCTCGAGATATATCAAGATATTTAAAAGTTCCGAAGCCGCACCAACATAATAGAGATACAGAAACACCGTGGCCCCTTTCTTTGAGATAACTCTGCACTATTGCGAGCTGCAAATGCCACTTCCAGCTTAGCTGTGCAGAAGAAGAACAACAAGAAGAAGAAATATCTCGAAATATGTCCGTCAGGCCCCTGCCCTTGAGATATATCTGCAAATATCTCGGAAACGAAGCGAGCTATGGCAAAATGTTAAGAGACGTTTTTTGTAGAGAATTATGTTTCCTACAATTTAAGTTCTATGATATTTTTTGATCAGAAGCGTAGTTTTCGAGATATATCGAGATATTTAAAAGTTCCGAAGCCGCACCAACATAATAGGGATACAGAAACACCGTGGCCCCTTTCTTTGAGATAACTCTGCACTAGTGCGAGCCGCAAATGCCACTTCCAGCTTAGCTGTGCAGAAGAAGAACAACAAGAAGAAGAAATATCTCGAAATATGTCCGTCAGGCCCCTTCCCTTGAGATAAATCTGCAAATATCTCGGAAACGAAGCGAGCTATGGCAAAATGTTAAGAGACCTTTTTTGTAGAGAATTAAGTTTCCTACTTTTTATGTTCTATGATATTTTTTGATCAGATGCGTAGTTCTCGAGATATATCAAGATATTTAAAAGTTCCGAAGCCGCACCAACATAATAGAGATACAGAAACACCGTGGCCCCATTCTTTGAGATAACTCTGCACTAGTGCGAGCCGCAAATGCCACTTCCAGCTTAGCTGTGCAGAAGAAGAACAACAAGAAGAAGAAATATCTCGAAATATGTCCGTCAGGCCCCTTCCCTTGAGATATATCTGCAAATATCTCGGAAACGAAGCGAGGTATGGCAAAATGTTAAGAGACCTTTTTTGTAGAGAATTATGTTTCCTACAATTTATGTTCTATGATATTTTTTGATCAGAAGCGTAGTTTTCGAGATATATCGAGATATTTAAAAGTTCCGAAGCCGCACCAACATAATAGGGATACAGAAATACCGTGGCCCCTTTCTTTGAGATAACTCTGCACTAGTGCGAGCCGCAAATGCCACTTCCAGCTTAGCTGTGCAGAAGAAGAACAACAAGAAGAAGAAATATCTCGAAATATGTCCGTCAGGCCCCTTCCCTTGAGATATATCTGCAAATATCTCGGAAACGAAGCGAGCTATGGCAAAATGTTAAGAGACCTTTTTTGTAGAGAATTATGTTTCCTACTTTTTATGTTCTATGATATTTTTTGATCAGACGCGTAGCTCTCGATATATATCAAGATATTTAAAAGTTCCGAAGCCGCACCAACATAATAGAGATACAGAAACAGCGTGGCCCCTTTCTTTGAGATATCTCTGCACTATTGCGACCTGCAAATGCCACTTCCAGCTTAGCTGCGCAGAAGAACAACAAGAAGAAGAAATATCTCGAAATATGTCCGTCAGGCCCCTTCCCTTGAGATAAATCTGCAAATATCTCGGAAACGAAGCAAGCTATGGCAAAATGTTAAGAGACCTTATTTGTAGAGAATTAAGTTTCCTACTTTTTATGTTCTATGATATTTTTTGATCAGATGCGTAGTTCTCGAGATATATCAAGATATTTAAAAGTTCCGAAACCGCACCAACATAATAGAGATACAGAAACACCGTGGCCCCTTTCTTTGAGATAACTCTGCACTAGTGCGAGCCGCAAATGCCACTTATAGCTTAGCTGTGCAGAAGAAGAACAACAAGAAGAAGAAATATCTCGAAATATGTCCGTCAGGCCCCTTCCCTTGAGATATATCTGCAAATATCTCGGAAACGAAGCGAGGTATGGCAAAATGTTAAGAGACCTTTTTTGTAGAGAATTATGTTTCCTACAATTTATGTTCTATGATATTTTTTGATCAGAAGCGTAGTTTTCGAGATATATCGAGATATTTAAAAGTTCCGAAGCCGCACCAACATAATAGGGATACAGAAACACCGTGGCCCCTTTCTTTGAGATAACTCTGCACTAGTGCGAGCCGCAAATGCCACTTCCAGCTTAGCTGTGCAGAGGAAGAACAACAAGAAGAAGAAATATCTCGAAATATGTCCGTCAGGCCCCTTCCCTTGAGATAAATCTGCAAATATCTCGGAAACGAAGCGAGCTATGGCAAAATGTTAAGAGACCTTTTTTGTAGAGAATTATGTTTCCTACAATTTATGTTCTATGATATTTTTTGATCAGAAGCGTAGTTTTCGAGATATATCGAGATATTTAAAAGTTCCGAAGCCGCACCAACATAATAGGGATACAGAAACACCGTGGCCCCTTTCTTTGAGATAACTCTGCACTAGTGCGAGCCGCAAATGCCACTTCCAGCTTAGCTGTGCAGAAGAAGAACAACAAGAAGAAGAAATATCTCGAAATATGTCCGTCAGGCCCCTTCCCTTGAGATATATCTGCAAATATCTCGGAAACGAAGCGAGCTATGACAAAATGTTAAGAGACCTTTTTTGTAGAGAATTATGTTTCCTACAATTTATGTTCTATGATATTTTTTGATCAGAAGCGTAGTTCTCGAGATATATCAAGATATTTAAAAGTTCCGAAGCCGCACCAACATAATAGAGATACAGAAACACCGTGGCCCCTTTCTTTGAGATAACTCTGCAATAGTGCGAGCCGCAAATGCCATTTCCAGCTTAGCTGTGCAGAAGAAGAACAACAAGAAGAAGAAATATCTCGAAATATGTCCGTCAGGCCCCTTCCCTTGAGATAAATCTGCAAATATCTCGGAAACGAAGCGAGCTATGGCAAAATGTTGAGAGACCTTTTTTGTAGAGAATTAAGTTTCCTACTTTTTATATTCTATGATATTTTTTGATCAGATGCGTAGTTCTCGAGATATATCAAGATATTTAAAAGTTCCGAAGCCGCACCAACATAATAGAGATACAGAAACACCGTGGCCCCTTTCTTTGAGATAACTCTGCACTAGTGCGAGCCGCAAATGCCACTTCCAGCTTAGCTGTGCAGAAGAAGAACAACAAGAAGAAGAAATATCTCGAAATATGTCCGTCAGGCCCCTTCCCTTGAGATAAATCTGCAAATATCTCGGAAACGAAGCGAGCTATGGCAAAATGTTAAGAGACCTTTTTTGTAGAGAATTAAGTTTCCTACTTTTTATGTTCTATGATATTTTTTGATCAGATGCGTAGTTCTCGAGATATATCAAGATATTTAAAAGTTCCGAAGCCGCACCAACATAATAGAGATACAGAAACACCGTGGCTCCTTTCTTTGAGATAACTCTGCACTATTGCGAGCTGGAAATGCCACTTCCAGTTTAGCTGTGCTGAAGAAGAACAACAAGAAGAAGAAATATCTCGAAATATGTCCGTTAGGCCCCTTCTCTTGAGATAAATCTGCAAATATCTCGGAAACGAAGCGAGCTATGGGAAAATGTTAAGAGACCTTTTTTGTAGAGAATTAAGTTTCCTACTTTTTATGTTCTATGATATTTTTTGATCAGATGCGTAGTTCTCGAGACATATCAAGATATTTAAAAGTTCCGAAGCCGCACCAACATAATAGAGATACAGAAACACCGTGGCCCCTTTCTTTGAGATAACTCTGCTCTATTGCGAGCTGCAAATGCCACTTCCAGCTTAGCTGTGCAGAGGAAGAACAACAAGAAAAAGATGTATCTCGAAATATGTCCGTCAGGCCCGTTCCTTTGAGCTGAATCTGCAAATATCTCGGAAACGAAGCGAGCTATGGCAAAATGTTAAGAGACGTTTTTTGTAGAGAATTATGTTTCCTACAATTTATGTTCTATGATATTTTTCGATCAGAAGCGTAGTTTTCGAGATATATCGAGATATTTAAAAGTTCCGAAGCCGCACCAACATAATAGAGATACAGAAACACCGTGGCCCCTTTCTTTGAGATCACTCTGCACTAGTGCGAGCCGCAAATGCCACTTCCAGCTTAGCTGTGCAGAAGAAGAACAACAAGAAGAAGAAATATCTCGAAATATGTCCGTCAGGGCCCTTCCCTTGAGATAAATCTACAAATATCTCGGAAACGAAGCGAGCTATGGCAAAATGTTAAGAGACCTTTTTTGTAGAGAATTAAGTTTCCTACTTTTTATGTTCTATGATATTTTTTGATCAGATGCGTAGTTCTCGAGATATATCAAGATATTTAAAAGTTCCGAAGCCGCACCAACATAATAGAGATACAGAAACACCGTGGCCCCTTTCTTTGAGATAACTCTGCACTATTGCGAGCTGGAAATGCCACTTCCAGTTTAGCTGTGCAGAGGAAGAACAACAAGAAGAAGAAATAACTCGAAATATGTCCGTTAGGCCCCTTCCCTTGAGATAAATCTGCAAATATCTCGGAAACGAAGCGAGCTATGGCAAAATGTTAAGAGACCTTTTTTGTAGAGAATTAAGTTTCCTACTTTTTATGTTCCATGATATTTTTTGATCAGATGCGTAGTTCTCGAGATATATCAAGATATTTAAAAGTTCCGAAGCCGCACCAACATAATAGAGATACAGAAACACCGTGGCCCCTTTCTTTGAGATAACTCTGCACTATTGCGAGCTGCAAATGCCACTTCCAGCTTAGCTGTGCAGAAGAAGAACAACAAGAAGAAGAAATATCTCGAAATATGTCCGTCAGGCCCCTTCCCTTGAGATATATCTGCAAATATCTCGGAAACGAAGCGAGCTATGGCAAAATGTTAAGAGACCTTTTTTGTAGAGAATTATGTTTCCTACTTTTTATGTTCTATGATATTTTTTGATCAGACGCGTAGCTCTCGATATATATCAAGATATTTAAAAGTTCCGAAGCCGCACCAACATAATAGAGATACAGAAACAGCGTGGCCCCTTTCATTGAGATATCTCTGCACTATTGTGAGCTGCAAATGCCACTTCCAGCTTAGCTGCGCAGAAGAACAACAAGAAGAAGAAATATCTCGAAATATGTCCGTCAGGCCCCTTCCCTTGAGATAAATCTGCAAATATCTCGGAAACGAAGCGAGCTATGGCAAAATGTTAAGAGACCTTATTTGTAGAGAATTAAGTTTCCTACTTTTTATGTTCTATGATATTTTTTGATCAGATGCGTAGTTCTCGAGATATATCAAGATATTTAAATGTTCCGAAACCGCACCAACATAATAGAGATACAGAAACACCGTGGCCCCTTTCTTTGAGATAACTCTGCACTATTGCGAGCTGTAGATGCCACTTCCAGCTTAGCTGTGCAGAAGAAGAACAACAAGAAGAAGAAATATCCCGAAATATGTCCGTCAGGCCCCTTCCCTTGAGATATATCTGCAAATATCTCGGAAACGAAGCGAGCTATGGCAAAATGTTAAGAGACCTTTTTTGTAGAGAATTATGTTTCCTACAATTTATGTTCTATGATATTCTTTGATCAGATGCGTAGTTCTCGAGATATATGAAGATATTTAAAAGTTCCGAAGCCGCACCAACATAATAGAGATACAGAAACACCGTGGCCCCTTTCTTTGAGATAACTCTGCACTAGTGCGAGCCGCAAATGCCACTTCCAGCTTAGCTGTGCAGAAGAAGAACAACAAGAAGAAGAAATATCTCGAAATATGTCCGTCAGGCCCCTTCCCTTGAGATAAATCTGCAAATATCTCGGAAACGAAGCGAGCTATGGCAAAATGTTAAGAGACCTTTTTTGTAGAGAATTAAGTTTCCTACTTTTTATGTTCTATGATATTTTTTGATCAGATGCGTAGTTCTCGAGATATATCAAGATATTTAAAAGTTCCGAAGCCGCACCAACATAATAGAGATACAGAAACACCGTGGCCCCATTCTTTGAGATAACTCTGCACTAGTGCGAGCCGCAAATGCCACTTCCAGCTTAGCTGTGCAGAAGAAGAACAACAAGAAGAAGAAATATCTCGAAATATGTCCGTCAGGCCCCTTCCCTTGAGATATATCTGCAAATATCTCGGAAACGAAGCGAGGTATGGCAAAATGTTAAGAGACCTTTTTTGTAGAGAATTATGTTTCCTACAATTTATGTTCTATGATATTTTTTGATCAGAAGCGTAGTTTTCGAGATATATCGAGATATTTAAAAGTTCCGAAGCCGCACCAACATAATAGGGATACAGAAACACCGTGGCCCCTTTCTTTGAGATAACTCTGCACTAGTGCGAGCCGCAAATGCCACTTCCAGCTTAGCTGTGCAGAGGAAGAACAACAAGAAGAAGAAATATCTCGAAATATGTCCGTCAGGCCCCTTCCCTTGAGATAAATCTGCAAATATCTCGGAAACGAAGCGAGCTATGGCAAAATGTTAAGAGACCTTTTTTGTAGAGAATTATGTTTCCTACAATTTATGTTCTATGATATTTTTTGATCAGAAGCGTAGTTTTCGAGATATATCGAGATATTTAAAAGTTCCGAAGCCGCACCAACATAATAGAGATACAGAAACACCGTGGCCCCTTTCTTTGAGATAACTCTGCACTAGTGCGAGCCGCAAATGCCACTTCCAGCTTAGCTGTGCAGAAGAAGAACAACAAGAAGAAGAAATATCTCGAAATATGTCCGTCAGGCCCCTTCCCTTGAGATAAATCTGCAAATATCTCGCAAACGAAGCGAGCTATGGCAAAATGTTAAGAGACCTTTTTTGTAGAGAATTAAGTTTCCTACTTTTTATCTTCTATGATATTTTTTGATCAGATGCGTAGTTCTCGAGATATATCAAGATATTTAAAAGTTCCGAAGCCGCACCAACATAATAGAGATACAGAAACACCGTGGCCCCTCTCTTTGAGATAACTCTGCACTATTGCGGGCTGGAAATGCCACTTCCAGTTTAGCTGTGCAGAAGAAGAACAACAAGAAGAAGAAATATCTCGAAATATGTCCGTCAGGCCCCTTCCCTTGAGATAAATCTGCAAATATCTCGGAAACGAAGCGAGCTATGGCAAAATGTTAAGAGACCTTTTTTGTAGAGAATTAAGTTTCCTACTTTTTATCTTCTATCATATTTTTTGATCAGATGCGTAGTTCTCGAGATATATCAAGATATTTAAAAGTTCCGAAGCCGCACCAACATAATAGAGATACAGAAACACCGTGGCCCCTTTCGTTGAGATAACTCTGCACTAGTGCGAGCCGCAAATGCCACTTCCAGCTTAGCTGTGCAGAAGAAGAACAACAAGAAGAAGAAATATCTCGAAATATGTCCGTCAGGCCCCTTCCCTTGAGATAAATCTGCACATATCTCGGAAACGAAGCGAGCTATGGCAAAATGTTAAGAGACCTTTTTTGTAGAGAATTAAGTTTCCTACTTTTTATGTTCTATGATATTTTTTGATCAGATGCGTAGTTCTCGAGATATATCAAGTTATTTAAAAGTTCCGAAGCCGCACCAACATAATAGAGATACAGAAACACCGTGGCCCCTCTCTTTGAGATAACTCTGCACTATTGCGAGCTGGAAATGCCACTTCCAGTTTAGCTGTGCAGAAGAAGGACAACAAGAAGAAGAAATATCTCGAAATATGTCCGTTAGGCCCCTTCCCTTGAGATAAATCTGCAAATATCTCGGAAACGAAGCGACCTATGGCAAAATGTTAAGAGACCTTTTTTGTAGAGAATTAAGTTTCCTACTTTTTATGTTCTATGATATTTTTTGATCAGATGCGTAGTTCTCGAGATATATCAAGATATTTAAAAGTTCCGAAGGTGCACCAACATAATAGAGATACAGAAACGCCGTGGCCCCTTTCTTTGAGATAACTCTGCACTATTGCGAGCTGCAAATGCCACTTCCAGCTTAGCTGTGCAGAGGAAGAACAACAAGAAGAAGAAATATCTCGAAATATGTCCGTCAGGCCAGTTCCTTTGAGATGAATCTGCAAATATCTCGGAAACGAAGCGAGCTATGGCAAAATGTTAAGAGACGTATTTTATAGCGAATTATGTTTCCTACAATTTATGTTCTATGATATTTTTTGATCAGAAGCGTAGTTTTCGAGATACATCGAGATATTTAAAAGTTCCGAAGCCGCACCAACATAATAGAGATACAGAAACACCGCGGCCCCTTTCTTTGAGATAACTCTGCACTAGTGCGAGCCGCAAATGCCACTTCCAGCTTAGCTGTGCAGAAGAAGAACAACAACAAGAAGAAATATCTCGAAATATGTCCGTCAGGCCCCTTCCCTTGAGATATATCTGCAAATATCTCGGAAACGAAGCGAGCTATGGCAAAATGTTGAGAGACCTTTTTTGTAGAGAATTATGTTTCCTACAATTTATGTTCTATGATATTTTTTGATCAGAAGCGTAGTTTTCGAGATATATCGAGATATTTAAAAGTTCCGAAGCCGCACCAACATAATAGAGATACAGAAACACCGTGGCCCCTTTCGTTGAGATAACTCTGCACTAGTGCGAGCCGCAAATGCCACTTCCAGCTTAGCTGTGCAGAAGAAGAACAACAAGAAGAAGAAATATCTCGAAATATGTCCGTCAGGCCCCTTCCCTTGAGATAAATCTGCAAATATCTCGGAAACGAAGCGAGCTATGGCAAAATGTTAAGAGACCTTTTTTGTAGAGAATTAAGTTTCCTACTTTTTATCTTCTATGATATTTTTTGATCAGATGCGTAGTTCTCGAGATATATCAAGATATTTAAAAGTTCCGAAGCCGCACCAACATAATAGAGATACAGAAACACCGTGGCCCCTCTCTTTGAGATAACTCTGCACTATTGCGAGCTGGAAATGCCACTTCCAGTTTAGCTGTGCAGAAGAAGGACAACAAGAAGAAGAAATATCTCGAAATATGTCCGTTAGGCCCCTTCCCTTGAGATAAATCTGCAAATATCTCGGAAACGAAGCGAGCTATGGCAAAATGTTAAGAGACCTTTTTTGTAGAGAATTAGGCTTCCTACTTTTTATGTTCTATGATATTTTTTGATCAGATGCGTAGTTCTCGAGATATATCAAGATATTTAAAAGTTCCGAAGCCGCACCACCATAATAGAGATACAGAAACACCGTGGCCCCTTTCTTTGAGATAACTCTGCACTATTGCGAGCTGTAAATGCCACTTCCAGCTTAGCTGTGCAGAAGAAGAACAACAAGAAGAAGAAATATCTCGAAATATGTCCGTCAGGCCCCTTCCGTTGAGATAAATCTGCAAATATCTCGGAAACGAAGCGAGCTATGGCAAAATGTTAAGAGACCTTTTTTGTAGAGAATTATGTTTCCTACAATTTATGTTCTATGATATTTTTTGATCAGAAGCGTAGTTTTCGAGATATATCGAGATATTTAAAAGTTCCGAAGCCGCACCAACATAATAGAGATACAGAAACACCGTGGCCCCTTTCTTTGAGATAACTCTGCACTAGTGCGAGCCGCAAATGCCACTTCCAGCTTAGCTGTGCAGAAGAAGAACAACAAGAAGAAGAAATATCTCGAAATATGTCCGTCAGGCCCCTTCCCTTGAGATAAATCTGCAAATATCTCGCAAACGAAGCGAGCTATGGCAAAATGTTAAGAGACCTTTTTTGTAGAGAATTAAGTTTCCTACTTTTTATCTTCTATGATATTTTTTGATCAGATGCGTAGTTCTCGAGATATATCAAGATATTTAAAAGTTCCGAAGCCGCACCAACATAATAGAGATACAGAAACACCGTGGCCCCTCTCTTTGAGATAACTCTGCACTATTGCGGGCTGGAAATGCCACTTCCAGTTTAGCTGTGCAGAAGAAGAACAACAAGAAGAAGAAATATCTCGAAATATGTCCGTCAGGCCCCTTCCCTTGAGATAAATCTGCAAATATCTCGGAAACGAAGCGAGCTATGGCAAAATGTTAAGAGACCTTTTTTGTAGAGAATTAAGTTTCCTACTTTTTATCTTCTATCATATTTTTTGATCAGATGCGTAGTTCTCGAGATATATCAAGATATTTAAAAGTTCCGAAGCCGCACCAACATAATAGAGATACAGAAACACCGTGGCCCCTTTCGTTGAGATAACTCTGCACTAGTGCGAGCCGCAAATGCCACTTCCAGCTTAGCTGTGCAGAAGAAGAACAACAAGAAGAAGAAATATCTCGAAATATGTCCGTCAGGCCCCTTCCCTTGAGATAAATCTGCACATATCTCGGAAACGAAGCGACCTATGGCAAAATGTTAAGAGACCTTTTTTGTAGAGAATTAAGTTTCCTACTTTTTATGTTCTATGATATTTTTTGATCAGATGCGTAGTTCTCGAGATATATCAAGATATTTAAAAGTTCCGAAGGTGCACCAACATAATAGAGATACAGAAACGCCGTGGCCCCTTTCTTTGAGATAACTCTGCACTATTGCGAGCTGCAAATGCCACTTCCAGCTTAGCTGTGCAGAGGAAGAACAACAAGAAGAAGAAATATCTCGAAATATGTCCGTCAGGCCAGTTCCTTTGAGATGAATCTGCAAATATCTCGGAAACGAAGCGAGCTATGGCAAAATGTTAAGAGACGTATTTTATAGCGAATTATGTTTCCTACAATTTATGTTCTATGATATTTTTTGATCAGAAGCGTAGTTTTCGAGATACATCGAGATATTTAAAAGTTCCGAAGCCGCACCAACATAATAGAGATACAGAAACACCGCGGCCCCTTTCTTTGAGATAACTCTGCACTAGTGCGAGCCGCAAATGCCACTTCCAGCTTAGCTGTGCAGAAGAAGAACAACAACAAGAAGAAATATCTCGAAATATGTCCGTCAGGCCCCTTCCCTTGAGATATATCTGCAAATATCTCGGAAACGAAGCGAGCTATGGCAAAATGTTGAGAGACCTTTTTTGTAGAGAATTATGTTTCCTACAATTTATGTTCTATGATATTTTTTGATCAGAAGCGTAGTTTTCGAGATATATCGAGATATTTAAAAGTTCCGAAGCCGCACCAACATAATAGAGATACAGAAACACCGTGGCCCCTTTCGTTGAGATAACTCTGCACTAGTGCGAGCCGCAAATGCCACTTCCAGCTTAGCTGTGCAGAAGAAGAACAACAAGAAGAAGAAATATCTCGAAATATGTCCGTCAGGCCCCTTCCCTTGAGATAAATCTGCAAATATCTCGGAAACGAAGCGAGCTATGGCAAAATGTTAAGAGACCTTTTTTGTAGAGAATTAAGTTTCCTACTTTTTATCTTCTATGATATTTTTTGATCAGATGCGTAGTTCTCGAGATATATCAAGATATTTAAAAGTTCCGAAGCCGCACCAACATAATAGAGATACAGAAACACCGTGGCCCCTCTCTTTGAGATAACTCTGCACTATTGCGAGCTGGAAATGCCACTTCCAGTTTAGCTGTGCAGAAGAAGGACAACAAGAAGAAGAAATATCTCGAAATATGTCCGTTAGGCCCCTTCCCTTGAGATAAATCTGCAAATATCTCGGAAACGAAGCGAGCTATGGCAAAATGTTAAGAGACCTTTTTTGTAGAGAATTAGGCTTCCTACTTTTTATGTTCTATGATATTTTTTGATCAGATGCGTAGTTCTCGAGATATATCAAGATATTTAAAAGTTCCGAAGCCGCACCACCATAATAGAGATACAGAAACACCGTGGCCCCTTTCTTTGAGATAACTCTGCACTATTGCGAGCTGTAAATGCCACTTCCAGCTTAGCTGTGCAGAAGAAGAACAACAAGAAGAAGAAATATCTCGAAATATGTCCGTCAGGCCCCTTCCGTTGAGATAAATCTGCAAATATCTCGGAAACGAAGCGAGCTATGGCAAAATGTTAAGAGACCTTTTTTGTAGAGAATTAAGTTTCCTACTTTTTATGTTCTATGATATTTTTTAATCAGATGCGTAGTTCTCGAGATATATCAAGATATTTAAAAGTTCCGAAGCCGCACCAACATAATAGAGATACAGAAGCACCGTGGCCCCTTTCTTTGAGATAACTCTGCACTATTGCGAGCTGCAAATGCCACTTCCAGCTTAGCTGTGCAGAGGAAGAACAACAAGAAGAAGAAGTATCTCGAAATATGTCCGTCAGGCCCGTTCCTTTGAGATGAATCTGCAAATATCTCGGAATCGAAGCGAGCTATGGCAAAATGTTAAGAGACGTTTTTTGTAGAGAATTATCTTTCCTACAATTTATGTTCTATGATATTTTTTGATCAGAAGCGTAGTTTTCGAGATATATCGAGATATTTAAAAGTTCCGAAGCCGCACCAACATAATAGAGATACAGAAACACCGTGGCCCCTTTCTTTGAGATAACTCTGCACTAGTGCGAGCCGCAAATGCCACTTCCAGCTTAGCTGTGCAGAAGAAGAACAACAAGAAGAAGAAATATCTCGAAATATGTCCGTCAGGCTCCTTCCCTTGAGATAAATCTGCAAATATCTCGGAAACCAAGCGAGCTATGGCAAAATGTTAAGAGACCTTTTTTGTAGAGAATTAAGTTTCCTACTTTTTATGTTCTATGATATTTTTTGATCAGATGCGTAGTTCTCGAGATATATCAAGATATTTAAAAGTTCCGAACCCGCACCAACATAATAGAGATACAGAAACACCGTGGCCCCTTTCTTTGAGATAACTCTGCACTATTGCGAGCTGTAAATGCCACTTCCAGCTTAGCTGTGCAGAAGAAGATCAACAAGAAGAAGAAATATCTCGAAATATGTCCGTTAGGCCCCTTCCCTTGAGATAAATCTGCAAATATCTCGGAAACGAAGCGACCTATGGCAAAATGTTAAGAGACCTTTTTTGTAGAGAATTAGGTTTCCTACTTTTTATGTTCTATGATATTTTTTGATCAGATGCGTAGTTCTCGAGATATATCAAGATATTTAAAAGTTCCGAAGCCGCACCAACATAATAGAGATACAGAAACACCGTGGCCCCTTTCTTTGAGATAACTCTGCACTATTGCGAGCTGTAAATGCCACTTCCAGCTTAGCTGTGCAGAAGAAGAACAACAAGAAGAAGAAATATCTCGAAATATGTCCGTCAGGCCCCTTCCGTTGAGATAAATTTGCAAATATCTCGGAAACGAAGCGAGCTATGGCAAAATGTTAAGAGACCTTTTTTGTAGAGAATTAAGTTTCCTACTTTTTATGTTCTATGATATTTTTTAATCAGATGCGTAGTTCTCGAGATATATCAAGATATTTAAAAGTTCCGAAGCCGCACCAACATAATAGAGATACAGAAACACCGTGGCCCCTTTCTTTGAGATAACTCTGCACTATTGCGAGCTGCAAATGCCACTTCCAGCTTAGCTGTGCAGAGGAAGAACAACAAGAAGAAGAAGTATCTCGAAATATGTCCGTCAGGCCCGTTCCTTTGAGATATATCTGCAAATATCTCGGAAACGAAGCGAGCTATGGCAAAATGTTAAGAGACCTTTTTTGTAGAGAATTAAGTTTCCTACTTTTTATGTTCTATGATATTTTTTGATCAGATGCGTAGTTCTCGAGATATATCAAGATATTTAAAAGTTCCGAAGCCGCACCAACATAATAGAGATACAGAAACACCGTGGCCCCTTTCTTTGAGATAACTCTGCACTATTGCGAGCTGTAAATGCCACTTCCAGCTTAGCTGTGCAGAAGAAGAACAACAAGAAGAAGAAATATCTCGAAATATGTCCGTCAGGCCCCTTCCCTTGAGATAAATCTGCAAATATCTCGGAAACGAAGCGAGCTATGGCAAAATGTTAAGAGACCTTTTTTGTAGAGAATTAAGTTTCCTACTTTTTATGTTCTATGATATTTTTTGATCAGATGCGTAGTTCTCGAGATATATCAAGATATTTAAAAGTTCCGAAGCCGCACCAACATAATAGAGATACAGAAACACCGTGGCCCCTTTCTTTGAGATAACTCTGCACTATTGCGAGCTGCAAATGCCACTTCCAGCTTAGCTGTGCAGAGGAAGAACAACAAGAAGAAGAAGTATCTCGAAATATGTCCGTCAGGCCCGTTCCTTTGAGCTGAATCTGCAAATATCTCGGAAACGAAGCGAGCTATGGCAAAATGTTAAGAGACGTTTTTTGTAGAGAATTATCTTTCCTACAATTTATGTTCTATGATATTTTTTGATCAGAAGCGTAGTTTTCGAGATATATCGAGATATTTAAAAGTTCCGAAGCCGCACCAACATAATAGAGATACAGAAACACCGTGGCCCCTTTCTTTGAGATAACTCTGCACTAGTGCGAGCCGCAAATACCACTTCCAGCTTAGCTGTGCAGAAGAAGAACAACAAGAAGAAGAAATATCTCGAAATATGTCCGTCAGGCCCCTTCCCTTGAGATAAATCTGCAAATATCTCGGAAACGAAGCGAGCTATGGCAAAATGTTAACAGACCTTTTTTGTAGAGAATTAAGTTTCCTACTTTTTATGTTCTATGATATTTTTTGATCAGATGCGTAGTTCTCGAGATATATCAAGATATTTAAAAGTTCCGAAGCCGCACCAACATAATAGAGATACAGAAACACCGTGGCCCCTTTCTTTGAGATAACTCTGCACTATTGCGAGCTGCAAATGCCACTTCCAGCTTAGCTGTGCAGAGGAAGAACAACAAGAAGAAGAAGTATCTCGAAATATGTCCGTCAGGCCCGTTCCTTTGAGCTGAATCTGCAAATATCTCGGAAACGAAGCGAGCTATGGCAAAATGTTAAGAGACGTTTTTTGTAGAGAATTATCTTTCCTACAATTTATGTTCTATGATATTTTTTGATCAGAAGCGTAGTTTTCGAGATATATCGAGATATTTAAAAGTTCCGAAGCCGCACCAACATAATAGAGATACAGAAACACCGTGGCCCCTTTCTTTGAGATAACTCTGCACTAGTGCGAGCCGCAAATGCCACTTCCAGCTTAGCTGTGCAGAAGAAGAACAACAAGAAGAAGAAATATCTCGAAATATGTCCGTCAGGCCCCTTCCCTTGAGATAAATCTGCAAATATCTCGGAAACGAAGCGAGCTATGGCAAAATGTTAAGAGACCTTTTTTGTAGAAAATTAAGTTTCCTACTTTTTATGTTCTATGATATTTTTTGATCAGATGCGTAGTTTTCGAGATATATCGAGATATTTAAAAGTTCCAAAGCCGCACCAACATAATAGGGATACAGAAACACCGTGGCCCCTTTCTTTGAGATAACTCTGCACTATTGCGAGCTGGAAATGCCACTTCCAGTTTAGCTGTGCAGAAGAAGGACAACAAGAAGAAGAAATATCTCGAAATATGTCCGTTAGGCCCCTTCCCTTGAGATAAATCTGCAAATATCTCGGAAACGAAGCGACCTATCGCAAAATGTTAAGAGACCTTTTTTGTAGAGAATTAAGTTTCCTACTTTTTATGTTCTATGATATTTTTTGATCAGATGCGTAGTTCTCGAGATATATCAAGATATTTAAAAGTTCCGAAGCCGCACCAACATAATAGAGATACAGAAACACCGTGGCCCCTTTCTTTGAGATAACTCTGCACTATTGCGAGCTGTAAATGCCACTTCCAGCTTAGCTGTGCAGAAGAAGAACAACAAGAAGAAGAAATATCTCGAAATATGTCCGTCAGGCCCCTTCCCTTGAGATAAATCTGCAAATATCTCGGAAACGAAGCGAGCTATGGCAAAATGTTAAGAGACCTTTTTTGTAGAGAATTAAGTTTCCTACTTTTTATGTTCTATGATATTTTTTGATCAGATGCGTAGTTCTCGAGATATATCAAGATATTTAAAAGTTCCGAAGCCGCACCAACATAATAGAGATACAGAAACACCGTGGCCCCTTTCTTTGAGATAACTCTGCACTATTGCGAGCTGCAAATGCCACTTCCAGCTTAGCTGTGCAGAGGAAGAACAACAAGAAGAAGAAGTATCTCGAAATATGTCCGTCAGGCCCGTTCCTTTGAGCTGAATCTGCAAATATCTCGGAAACGAAGCGAGCTATGGCAAAATGTTAAGAGACGTTTTTTGTAGAGAATTATCTTTCCTACAATTTATGTTCTATGATATTTTTTGATCAGAAGCGTAGTTTTCGAGATATATCGAGATATTTAAAAGTTCCGAAGCCGCACCAACATAATAGAGATACAGAAACACCGTGGCCCCTTTCTTTGAGATAACTCTGCACTAGTGCGAGCCGCAAATGCCACTTCCAGCTTAGCTGTGCAGAAGAAGAACAACAAGAAGAAGAAATATCTCGAAATATGTCCGTCAGGCCCCTTCCCTTGAGATAAATCTGCAAATATCTCGGAAACCAAGCGAGCTATGGCAAAATGTTAAGAGACCTTTTTTGTAGAGAATTAAGTTTCCTACTTTTTATGTTCTATGATATTTTTTGATCAGATGCGTAGTTCTCGAGATATATCAAGATATTTAAAAGTTCCGAAGCCGCACCAACGTAATAGAGATACAGAAACACCGTGGCCCCTTTCTTTGAGATAACTCTGCACTATTGCGAGCTGTAAATGCCACTTCCAGCTTAGCTGTGCAGAAGAAGAACAACAAGAAGAAGAAATATCTCGAAATATGTCCATCAGGACCCTTCCCTTGAGATAAATCTGCAAATATCTCGGAAACGAAATGAGCTATGGCAAAATGTTAAGAGACCTTTTTTGTAGAGAATTATGTTTCCTACAATTTATGTTCTATGATATTTTTTGATCAGAAGCGTAGTTTTCGAGATATATCGAGATATGTAAAAGTTCCGAAGCCGCACCAACATAATAGAGATACAGAAACACCGTGGCCCCTTTCTTTGGGATAACTCTGCACTCTTGCGAGCTGCAAATGCCACTTCCAGCTTAGCTGTGCAGAAGAAGAAGAACAAGAAGAAGAAATATCTCGAAATATGTCCGTCAGGCCAGTTCCTTTGAGCTGAATCTGCAAATATCTCGGAAACGAAACGAGCTATGGCAAAATGTTAAGAGACGTTTTTTGTAGAGAATTATGTTTCCTACAATTTATGTTCTATGATATTTTTTGATCAGAAGCGTAGTTTTCGAGATATATCGAGATATTTAAAAGTTCCGAAGACGCACCAACATAATAGAGATACAGAAACACCGTGGCCCCTTTCTTTGAGATAACTCTGCACTAGTGCGAGCCGCAAATGCCACTTCCAGCTTAGCTGTGCAGAAGAAGAACAACAAGAAGAAGAAATATCTCGAAATATGTCCGTCAGGCCCCTTCCCTTGAGATATATCTGCAAATATCTCGGAAAAGAAGAGAGCTATGGCAAAATGTTAAGAGACCTTTTTTGTAGCGAATTAAGTTTCCTACTTTTCATGTTCTATGATATTTTTTGATCGGATGCGTAGTTCTCGAGATATATCAAGATATTTAAAAGTTCCGAAGCCGCACCAACATAATAGAGATACAGAAACACCGTGGCCCCTTTCTTTGAGATAACTCTGCACTATTGCGAGCTGTAAATGCCACTTCCAGCTTAGCTGTGCAGAAGAAGAACAACAAGAAGAAGAAATATCTCGAAATATGCCCGTTAGGCCCCTTCCCTTGAGATATATCTGCAAATATCTCGGAAACGAAGCGAGCTATGGCAAAATGTTAAGAGACCTTTTTTGTAGAGAATTAAGTTTCCTACTTTTTATCTTCTATGATATTTTTTGATCAGATGCGTAGTTCTCGAGATATATCAAGATATTTAAAAGTTCCGAAGCCGCACCAACATAATAGAGATACAGAAACACCGTGGCCCCTCTCTTTGAGATAACTCTGCACTATTGCGAGCTGCAAATGCCACTTCCAGCTTAGCTGTGCAGAAGAAGAACAACAAGAAGAAGAAATATCTCGAAATATGTCCGTCAGGCCAGTTCCTTTGAGCTGAATCTGCAAATATCTCGGAAACGAAGCGAGCTATGGCAAAATGTTAAGAGACCTTTTTTGTAGAGAATTAAGTTTCCTACTTTTTATGTTCTATGATATTTTTTGATCAGAAGCGTAGTTTTCGAGATATATCGAGATATTTAAAAGTTCCGAAGACGCACCAACATAATAGAGATACAGAAACACCGTGGCCCTTTTCTTTGAGATAACTGTGCACTAGTGCGAGCCGCAAATGCCACTTCCAGCTTAGCTGTGCAGAAGAAGAACAACAAGAAGAAGAAATATCTCGAAATATGTCCGTCAGGCCAGTTCCTTTGACCTGAATCTGCAAATATCTCGGAAACGAAGCGAGCTATGGCAAAATGTTAAGAGACGTTTTTTGTAGAGAATTATGTTTCCTACAATTTATGTTCTATGATATTTTTTGATCAGAAGCGTAGTTTTCGAGATATATCGAGATATTTAAAAGTTCCGAAGACGCACCAACATAGTAGAGATACAGAAACACCGTGGCCCCTTCTTTGAGATAACTGTGCACTAGTGCGAGCCGCAAATGCCACTTCCAGCTTAGCTGTGCAGAAGAAGAACAACAAGAAGAAGAAATATCTCGAAATATGTCCATCAGGACCCTTCCCTTGAGATAAATCTGCAAATATCTCGGAAACGAAATGAGCTATGGCAAAATGTTAAGAGACCTTTTTTGTAGAGAATTATGTTTCCTACAATTTATGTTCTATGATATTTTTTGATCAGAAGCGTAGTTTTCGAGATATATCGAGATATGTAAAAGTTCCGAAGCCGCACCAACATAATAGAGATACAGAAACACCGTGGCCCCTTTCTTTGGGATAACTCTGCACTCTTGCGAGCTGCAAATGCCACTTCCAGCTTAGCTGTGCAGAAGAAGAACAACAAGAAGAAGAAATATCTCGAAATATGTCCGTCAGGCCAGTTCCTTTGAGCTGAATCTGCAAATATCTCGGAAACGAAACGAGCTATGGCAAAATGTTAAGAGACGTTTTTTGTAGAGAATTATGTTTCCTACAATTTATGTTCTATGATATTTTTTGATCAGAAGCGTAGTTTTCGAGATATATCGAGATATTTAAAAGTTCCGAAGACGCACCAACATAATAGAGATACAGAAACACCGTGGCCCCTTTCTTTGAGATAACTCTGCACTAGTGCGAGCCGCAAATGCCACTTCCAGCTTAGCTGTGCAGAAGAAGAACAACAAGAAGAAGAAATATCTCGAAATATGTCCGTCAGGCCCCTTCCCTTGAGATATATCTGCAAATATCTCGGAAACGAAGAGAGCTATGGCAAAATGTTAAGAGACCTTTTTTGTAGATAATTAAGTTTCCTACTTTTCATGTTCTATGATATTTTTTGATCGGATGCGTAGTTCTCGAGATATATCAAGATATTTAAAAGTTCCGAAGCCGCACCAACATAATAGAGATACAGAAACACCGTGGCCCCTTTCTTTGAGATAACTCTGCACTATTGCGAGCTGTAAATGCCACTTCCAGCTTAGCTGTGCAGAAGAAGAACAACAAGAAGAAGAAATATCTCGAAATATGCCCGTTAGGCCCCTTCCCTTGAGATAAATCTGCAAATATCTCGGAAACAAAGCGACCTATGGCAAAATGTTCAGAGACCTTTTTTGTAGAGAATTAAGTTTCCTACTTTTTATCTTCTATGATATTTTTTGATCAGATGCGTAGTTCTCGAGATATATCAAGATATTTAAAAGTTCCGAAGCCGCACCAACATAATAGAGATACAGAAACACCGTGGCCCCTCCCTTTGAGATAACTCTGCACTATTGCGAGCTGCAAATGCCACTTCCAGCTTAGCTGTGCAGAAGAAGAACAACAAGAAGAAGAAATATCTCGAAATATGTCCGTCAGGCCAGTTCCTTTGAGCTGAATCTGTAAATATCTCGGAAACGAAGCGAGCTATGGCAAAATGTTAAGAGACCTTTTTTGTAGAGAATTAAGTTTCCTACTTTTTATGTTCTATGATATTTTTTGATCAGAAGCGTAGTTTTCGAGATATATCGAGATATTTAAAAGTTCCGAAGACGCACCAACATAATAGAGATACAGAAACACCGTGGCCCCTTTCTTTGAGATAACTGTGCACTAGTGCGAGCCGCAAATGCCACTTCCAGCTTAGCTGTGCAGAAGAAGAACAACAAGAAGAAGAAATATCTCGAAATATGTCCGTCAGGCCAGTTCCTTTGAGCTGAATCTGCAAATATCTCGGAAACGAAGCGAGCTATGGCAAAATGTTAAGAGACGTTTTTTGTAGATAATTATGTTTCCTACAATTTATGTTCTATGATATTTTTTGATCAGAAGCGTAGTTTTCGAGATATATCGAGATATTTAAAAGTTCCGAAGACGCACCAACATAGTAGAGATACAGAAACACCGTGGCCCCTTCTTTGAGATAGCTGTGCACTAGTGCGAGCCGCAAATGCCACTTCCAGCTTAGCTGTGCAGAAGAAGAACAACAAGAAGAAGAAATATCTCGAAATATGTCCGTCAGGCCCATTCCCTTGAGATAAATCTGCAAATATCTCGGAAACGAAGCGAGCTATGGCAAAATGTTAAGAGACCTTTTTTGTAGAGAATTATGTTTCCTACTTTTTATGTTCTATGATATTTTTTGATCAGATGCGTAGTTCTCGAGATATATCAAGATATTTAAAAGTTCCGAAGCCGCAACAACATAATAGAGATACAGAAACACCGTGGCCCCTTTCTTTGAGATAACTCTGCACTATTGCGAGCTGCAAATGCCACTTCCAGCTTAGCTGTGCAGAGGAAGAACAACAAGAAGAAGAAATATCTCGAAATATGTCCGTCAGGCCCCTTCCCTTGAGATATATCTGCAAATATCTCGGAAACGAAGAGAGCTACGGCAAAATGTTAAGAGACCTTTTTGTAGAGAATTAAGTTTCCTACTTTTCATGTTCTATGATGTTTTTTGATCAGATGCGTAGTTCTCGAGATATATCAAGATATTTAAAAGTTCCGAAGCCGCACCAACGTAATAGAGATACAGAAACACCGTGGCCCCTTTCTTTGAGATAACTCTGCACTATTGCGAGCTGTAAATGCCACTTCCAGCTTAGCTGTGCAGAAGAAGAACAACAAGAAGAAGAAATATCTCGAAATATGTCCATCAGGACCCTTCCCTTGAGATAAATCTGCAAATATCTCGGAAACGAAATGAGCTATGGCAAAATGTTAAGAGACCTTTTTTGTAGAGAATTATGTTTCCTACAATTTATGTTCTATGATATTTTTTGATCAGAAGCGTAGTTTTCGAGATATATCGAGATATGTAAAAGTTCCGAAGCCGCACCAACATAATAGAGATACAGAAACACCGTGGCCCCTTTCTTTGGGATAACTCTGCACTCTTGCGAGCTGCAAATGCCACTTCCAGCTTAGCTGTGCAGAAGAAGAACAACAAGAAGAAGAAATATCTCGAAATATGTCCGTCAGGCCAGTTCCTTTGAGCTGAATCTGCAAATATCTCGGAAACGAAATGAGCTATGGCAAAATGTTAAGAGACCTTTTGTGTAGAGAATTATGTTTCCTACAATTTATGTTCTATGATATTTTTTGATCAGAAGCGTAGTTTTCGAGATATATCGAGATATGTAAAAGTTCCGAAGCCGCACCAACATAATAGAGATACAGAAACACCGTGGCCCCTTTCTTTGAGATAACTCTGCACTATTGCGAGCTGCAAATGCCACTTCCAGCTAAGCTGTGCAGAAGAAGAACAACAAGAAGAAGAAATATCTCGAAATATGTCCGTCAGGCCCCTTCCCTTGAGATAAATCTGCAAATATCTCGGAAACGAAGAGAGCTATGGCAAAATGTTAAGAGACGTTTTTTGTAGAGAATTATGTTTCCTACAATTTATGTTCTATGATATTTTTTGATCAGAAGCGTAGTTTTCGAGATATATCGAGATATTTAAAAGTTCCGAAGACGCACCAACATAATAGAGATACAGAAACACCGTGGCCCCTTTCTTTGAGATAACTCTGCGCTATTGCGAGCTGGAAATGCCACTTCCAGTTTAGCTGTGCAGAAGAAGAACAACAAGAAGAGGAAATATCTCGAAATATGTCCGTCAGGCCCCTTCCCTTGAGATATATCTGCAAATATCTCGGAAACGAAACGAGCTATGGCAAAATGTTAAGAGACCTTTTTTGTAGAGAATTAAGTTTCCTACTTTTTATGCTCTATGATATTTTTTGATCGGATGCGTAGTTCTCGAGATATATCAAGATATTTAAAAAATCCGAAGCCGCACCAACATAATAGAGATACAGAAACACCGTGGCCCCTTTCTTTGAGATAACTCTGCACTATTGCGAGCTGCAAATGCCACTTCCAGCTTAGCTGTGCAGAAGAAGAACAACAAAAAGAAGAAATATCTCGAAATATGTCCGTCAGGCCCCTTCCCTTGAGATAAATCTGCAAATATCTCGGAAACGAAGCGAGCTATGGCAAAATGTTAAGAGACCTCTTTTGTAGAGAATTAAGTTTCCTACTTTTTATGCTCTATGATATTTTTTGATCGGATGCGTAGTTCTCGAGATATATCAAGATATTTAAAAAATCCGAAGCCGCACCAACATAATAGAGATACAGAAACACCGTGGCCCCTTTCTTTGAGATAACTCTGCACTATTGCGAGCTGCAAATGCCACTTCCAGCTTAGCTGTGCAGAAGAAGAACAACAAGAAGAAGAAATATCTCGAAATATGTCCGTCAGGCTCCTTCCCTTGAGATATATCTGCAAATATCTCGGAAACGGAGCGAGCCATGGCAAAATGTTAAGAGACCGTTTTTGTAGAGAATTAAGTTTCCTACTTTTTATGTTCTATGATATTTTTTGATCAGACGCGTAGTTCTCGAGATATATCAAGATATTTAAAAGTTCCGAAGCCGCACCAACATAATAGAGATACATAAACACCGTGGCCCCTTTCTTTGAGATAACTCTGCACTATTGCGAGCTGCAAATGCCACTTCCAGCTTAGCTGTGCAGAGGAAGAACAACAAGAAGAAGAAATATCCCGAAATATGTCCGTCAGGCCAGTTCCTTTGAGTTGAATCTGCAAATATCTCGGAAACGAAGCGGGCTATGACAAAATGTTAAGAGACCTTTTTTGTAGAGAATTATGTTTCCTACAATTTATGTTCTATGATATTTTTTGATCAGAAGCGTAGTTTTCGAGATATATCGAGATATTTAAAAGTTCCGAAGCCGCACCAACATAATAGAGATACAGAAACACCGTGGCCCCTTTCTTTGAGATAACTCTGCACTAGTGCGAGCCGTAAATGCCACTTCCAGCTTAGCTGTGCAGAAGAAGAACAACAAGAAGAAGAAATATCTCGAAATATGTCCGTCAGGCCCCTTCCCTTCAGATAAATCTGCACATATCTCGGAAACGAAGCGAGCTATGGCAAAATGTGAAGAGACCTTTTCTGTAGAGAATTAAGTTTCCTACTTTTTATCTTCTATGATATTTTTTGATCAGATGCGTAGTTCTCGAGATATATGAAGATATTTAAAAGTTCCGAAGCCGCACCAACATAATAGAGATACAGAAACACCGTGGCCCCTCTCTTTGAGATAACTCTGCACTATTGCGAGCTGGAAATGCCACTTCCAGTTTAGCTGTGCAGAAGAAGAACAACAAGAAGAAGAAATATCTCGAAATATGTCCGTCAGGCCCCTTCCCTTGAGATAAATCTGCAAATATCTCGGAAACGAAGAGAGCTATGGCAAAATGTTGAGAGACCTTTTTTGTAGAGAATTAAGTTTCCTACTTTTCATGTTCTATGATATTTTTTGATCAGATGCGTAGTTCCCGAGATATATCAAGATATTTAAAAGTTCCGAAGCCGCACCAACATAATAGATATACAGAAACACCGTGGCCCCTTTCTTTGAGATAACTCTGCACTATTGCGAGCTGTAAATGCCACTTCCAGCTTAGCTGTGCAGAAGAAGAACAACAAGAAGAAGAAATATCTCGATATATGTCCGTCAGGCCCCTTCCCTTGAGATATATCTGCAAATATCTCGGAAACGAAGTGAGCTATGGCAAAATGTTAAGAGACCTTTTTTGTAGAGAATTATGTTTCCTACAATTTATGTTCTATGATATTTTTTGATCAGAAGCGTAGTTTTCGAGATATATCGAGATATTTAAAAGTTCCGAAGCCGCACCAACATAATAGAGATACTGAAACACCGTGGCCCCTTTCTTTGAGATAACTCTGCACTAGTGCGAGCCGCAAATGCCACTTCCAGCTTAGCTGTGCAGAAGAAGAACAACAAGAAGAAGAAGTATCTCGAAATATGTCCGTCAGGCCCGTTCCTTTGAGCTGAATCTGCAAATATCTCGGAAACGAAGCGAGCTATGGCAAAATGTTAAGAGACCTTTTTTGTAGAGAATTAAGTTTCCTACAATTTATGTTCTATGATATTTTTTGATCAGAAGCGTAGTTCTCGAGATATATCAAGATATTTAAAAGTTCCGAAGACGCACCAACATAATAGAGATACAGAAACACCGTGGCCCCTTTCTTTGAGATAACTGTGCACTAGTGCGAGCCGCAAATGCCACTTCCAGCTTAGCTGTGCAGAAGAAGAACAACAAGAAGAAGAAATATCTCGAAATATGTCCGTCAGGCCCCTTCCCTTGAGATAAATCTGCAAATATCTCGGAAACGAAGCGAACTATGGCAAAATGTTAAGAGACGTTTTTTGTAGAGAATTATGTTTCCTACAATTTATGTTCTATGATATTTTTTGATCAGAAGCGTAGTTTTCGAGATATATCGAGATATTTAAAAGTTCCGAAGACGCACCAACATAATAGAGATACAGAAACACCGTGGCCCCTTTCTTTGAGATAACTCTGCGCTATTGCGAGCTGGAAATGCCACTTCCAGTTTAGCTGTGCAGAAGAAGAACAACAAGAAGAGGAAATATCTCGAAATATGTCCGTCAGGCCCCTTCCCTTGAGATATATCTGCAAATATCTCGGAAACGAAACGAGCTATGGCAAAATGTTAAGAGACCTTTTTTGTAGAGAATTAAGTTTCCTACTTTTTATGCTCTATGATATTTTTTGATCGGATGCGTAGTTCTCGAGATATATCAAGATATTTAAAAAATCCGAAGCCGCACCAACATAATAGAGATACAGAAACACCGTGGCCCCTTTCTTTGAGATAACTCTGCACTATTGCGAGCTGCAAATGCCACTTCCAGCTTAGCTGTGCAGAAGAAGAACAACAAAAAGAAGAAATATCTCGAAATATGTCCGTCAGGCCCCTTCCCTTGAGATAAATCTGCAAATATCTCGGAAACGAAGCGAGCTATGGCAAAATGTTAAGAGACCTCTTTTGTAGAGAATTAAGTTTCCTACTTTTTATGCTCTATGATATTTTTTGATCGGATGCGTAGTTCTCGAGATATATCAAGATATTTAAAAAATCCGAAGCCGCACCAACATAATAGAGATACAGAAACACCGTGGCCCCTTTCTTTGAGATAACTCTGCACTATTGCGAGCTGCAAATGCCACTTCCAGCTTAGCTGTGCAGAAGAAGAACAACAAGAAGAAGAAATATCTCGAAATATGTCCGTCAGGCTCCTTCCCTTGAGATATATCTGCAAATATCTCGGAAACGGAGCGAGCCATGGCAAAATGTTAAGAGACCGTTTTTGTAGAGAATTAAGTTTCCTACTTTTTATGTTCTATGATATTTTTTGATCAGACGCGTAGTTCTCGAGATATATCAAGATATTTAAAAGTTCCGAAGCCGCACCAACATAATAGAGATACATAAACACCGTGGCCCCTTTCTTTGAGATAACTCTGCACTATTGCGAGCTGCAAATGCCACTTCCAGCTTAGCTGTGCAGAGGAAGAACAACAAGAAGAAGAAATATCCCGAAATATGTCCGTCAGGCCAGTTCCTTTGAGTTGAATCTGCAAATATCTCGGAAACGAAGCGGGCTATGACAAAATGTTAAGAGACCTTTTTTGTAGAGAATTATGTTTCCTACAATTTATGTTCTATGATATTTTTTGATCAGAAGCGTAGTTTTCGAGATATATCGAGATATTTAAAAGTTCCGAAGCCGCACCAACATAATAGAGATACAGAAACACCGTGGCCCCTTTCTTTGAGATAACTCTGCACTAGTGCGAGCCGTAAATGCCACTTCCAGCTTAGCTGTGCAGAAGAAGAACAACAAGAAGAAGAAATATCTCGAAATATGTCCGTCAGGCCCCTTCCCTTCAGATAAATCTGCACATATCTCGGAAACGAAGCGAGCTATGGCAAAATGTGAAGAGACCTTTTCTGTAGAGAATTAAGTTTCCTACTTTTTATCTTCTATGATATTTTTTGATCAGATGCGTAGTTCTCGAGATATATGAAGATATTTAAAAGTTCCGAAGCCGCACCAACATAATAGAGATACAGAAACACCGTGGCCCCTCTCTTTGAGATAACTCTGCACTATTGCGAGCTGGAAATGCCACTTCCAGTTTAGCTGTGCAGAAGAAGAACAACAAGAAGAAGAAATATCTCGAAATATGTCCGTCAGGCCCCTTCCCTTGAGATAAATCTGCAAATATCTCGGAAACGAAGAGAGCTATGGCAAAATGTTGAGAGACCTTTTTTGTAGAGAATTAAGTTTCCTACTTTTCATGTTCTATGATATTTTTTGATCAGATGCGTAGTTCCCGAGATATATCAAGATATTTAAAAGTTCCGAAGCCGCACCAACATAATAGATATACAGAAACACCGTGGCCCCTTTCTTTGAGATAACTCTGCACTATTGCGAGCTGTAAATGCCACTTCCAGCTTAGCTGTGCAGAAGAAGAACAACAAGAAGAAGAAATATCTCGATATATGTCCGTCAGGCCCCTTCCCTTGAGATATATCTGCAAATATCTCGGAAACGAAGTGAGCTATGGCAAAATGTTAAGAGACCTTTTTTGTAGAGAATTATGTTTCCTACAATTTATGTTCTATGATATTTTTTGATCAGAAGCGTAGTTTTCGAGATATATCGAGATATTTAAAAGTTCCGAAGCCGCACCAACATAATAGAGATACTGAAACACCGTGGCCCCTTTCTTTGAGATAACTCTGCACTAGTGCGAGCCGCAAATGCCACTTCCAGCTTAGCTGTGCAGAAGAAGAACAACAAGAAGAAGAAGTATCTCGAAATATGTCCGTCAGGCCCGTTCCTTTGAGCTGAATCTGCAAATATCTCGGAAACGAAGCGAGCTATGGCAAAATGTTAAGAGACGTTTTTTGTAGAGAATTATGTTTCCTACAATTTATGTTCTATGATATTTTTTGATCAGAAGCGTAGTTTTCCAGATATATCGAGATATTTAAAAGTTCCGAAGCCGCACCAACATAATAGAGATACAGAAACACCGTGGCCCCTTTCTTTGAGATAACTCTGCACTAGTGCGAGCCGCAAATGCCACTTCCAGCTTAGCTGTGCAGAAGAAGAACAACAAGAAGAAGAAGTATCTCGAAATATGTCCGTCAGGCCCGTTCCTTTGAGCTGAATCTGCAAATATCTCGGAAACGAAGCGAGCTATGGCAAAATGTTGAGAGACGTTTTTTGTAGAGAATTATGTTTCCTACTTTTTATGTTCTATGATATTATTTGATCAGATGCGTAGTTCTCGAGATATATCAAGATATTTAAAAGTTCCGAAGCCGCACCAACATAATAGAGATACAGAAACACCGTGGCCCCTTTCTTTGAGATAACTCTGCACTATTGCGAGCTGCAAATGCCACGTCCAGCTTAGCTGTGCAGAAGAAGAACAACAAGAAGAAGAAATATCTCGAAAAATGTCCGTCAGGCCCCTTCCCTTGAGATAAATCTGCAAATATCTCGGAAACGAAGCGAGCTATGGCAAAATGTTAAGAGACCTTATTTGTAGAGAATTAAGTTTCCTACTTTTTATGTTCTATGATATTTTTTGATCAGATGCGTAGTTCTCGAGATATATCAAGATATTTAAAAGTTCCGAAGCCGCACCAACATAATAGAGATACAGAAACACCGTGGCCCCTTTCTTTGAGATAACTCTGCAGTATTGCGAGCTGTAAATGCCACGTCCAGCTTAGCTGTGCAGAAGAAGAACAACAAGAAGAAGAAATATCTCGAAATATGTCCGTCAGGCCCCTTCCCTCGAGATAAATCTGCAAATATCTCGGAAACGAAGCGAGCTATGGCAAAATGTTAAGAGACCTTTTTTGTAGAGAATTAAGTTTCCTACTTTTTATGTTCTATGATATTTTTTGATCGGATGCGTAGCTCTCGAGATATATCAAGATATTTAAAAGTTCCGAAGCCGCACCAACATAATAGAGATACAGAAACACCGTGGCCCCTTTCTTTGAGATAACTCTGCACTATTGCGAGCTGTAAATGCCACGTCCAGCTTAGCTGTGCAGAAGAAGAACAACAAGAAGAAGAAATATCTCGAAATATGTCCGTCAGGCCCCTTCCCTCGAGATAAATCTGCAAATATCTCGGAAACGAAGCGAGCTATGGCAAAATGTTAAGAGACCTTTTTTGTAGAGAATTAAGTTTCCTACCTTTTATGTTCTATGATATTCTTTGATCGGATGCGTAGCTCTCGAGATATATCAAGATATTTCAAAGTTCCGAAGCCGCACCAACATAATAGAGATACAGAAACACCGTGGCCCCTTTCTTTGAGATAACTCTGCACTATTGCGAGCTGCAAATGCCACTTCCAGCTTAGCTGTGCAGAAGAAGACCAACAAGAAGAAGAAATATCTCGAAATATGTCCGTCAGGCCCCTTCCCTTGAGATAAATCTGCAAATATCTCGGAAACGAAGCGAGCTATGGCAAAATGTTAAGAGACCTTATTTGTGGAGAATTAAGTTTCCTACTTTTTATGTTCTATGATATTATTTGATCAGATGCGTAGTTCTCGAGATATATCAAGATATTTAAAAGTTCCGAAGCCGCACCAACATAATAGAGATACAGAAACACCGTGGCCCCTTTCTTTGAGATAACTCTGCACTATTGCGAGCTGCAAATGCCACTTCCAGCTTAGCTGTGCAGAAGAAGAACAACAAGAAGAAGAAATATCTCGAAATATGTCCGTCAGGCCCCTTCCCTCGAGATAAATCTGCAAATATCTCGGAAACGAAGCGAGCTATGGCAAAATGTTAAGAGACCTTTTTTGTAGAGAATTAAGTTTCCTACTTTTTATGTTCTATGATATTTTTTGATCGGATGCGTAGCTCTCGAGATATATCAAGATATTTAAAAGTTCCGAAGCCGCACCAACATAATAGAGATACAGAAACACCGTGGCCCCTTTCTTTGAGATAACTCTGCACTATTGCGAGCTGCAAATGCCACTTCCAGCTTAGCTGTGCAGAAGAAGACCAACAAGAAGAAGAAATATCTCGAAATATGTCCGTCAGGCCCCTTCCCTTGAGATAAATCTGCAAATATCTCGGAAACGAAGCGAGCTATGGCAAAATGTTAAGAGACCTTATTTGTGGAGAATTAAGTTTCCTACTTTTTATGTTCTATGATATTATTTGATCAGATGCGTAGTTCTCGAGATATATCAAGATATTTAAAAGTTC
This sequence comes from Osmia lignaria lignaria, assembly GCF_051020975.1. NCBI lineage: Eukaryota > Metazoa > Arthropoda > Insecta > Hymenoptera > Megachilidae > Osmia > Osmia lignaria. Next base: position 4,508,047 of record NW_027478164.1, read on the forward strand.
CGAAGCCGCACCAACATAATAGAGATACAGAAACACCGTGGCCCCTTTCTTTGAGATAACTCTGCACTATTGCGAGCTGCAAATGCCACTTCCAGCTTAGCTGTGCAGAAGAAGAACAACAAGAAGAAGAAATATCTCGAAATATGTCCGTCAGGCCCCTTCCCTTGAGATAAATCTGCAAATATCTCGGAAACGAAGCGAGCTATGGCAAAATGTTAAGCGACTTTATTTGTAGAGAATTAAGTTTCCTACTTTTTACGTTCTATGATATTTTTTGATCAGATGCGTAGTTCTCGAGATATACCAAGATATTTTAAAGTTCCGAAGCCGCACCAACATAATAGAGATACAGAAACACCGTGGCCCCTTTCTTTGAGATAACTCTGCACTACTGCGAGCTGGAAATGCCACTTCCAGTTTAGCTGTGCAGAAGAAGAACAACAAGAAGAAGAAATATCTCGAAATATGTCCGTCAGGCCCCTTCCCTTGAGATAAATCTGCAAATATCTCGGAAACGAAGCGAGCTATGGCAAAATGTTAAGAGACCTTTTTTGTAGAGAATTAAGTTTCCTACTTTTTATGTTGTATGATATTTTTTGATCGGATGCGTAGTTCTCGAGATATATCAAGATATTTAAAAGTTCCGAAGCCGCACCAACATAATAGAGATACAGAAACACCGTGGCCCCTTTCTTTGAGATAACTCTGCACTATTGCGAGCTGCAAATGCCACTTCCAGCTTAGCTGTGCAGAAGAAGAACAACAAGAAGAAGAAATATCTCGAAATATGTCCGTCAGACCCCTTCCCTTGAGATAAATCTGCAAATATCTCGGAAACGAAGCGAGCTATGGCAAAATGTTAAGAGACCTGTTTTGTAGAGAATTAAGTTTCCTACTTTTTATGTTCTATGATATTTTTCGATCAGATGCGTAGTTCTCGAGATATATCAAGATATTTAGAAGTTCCGAAGCCGCACCAACATAATAGAGATACAGAAACACCGTGGCCCCTTTCTTTGAGATAACTCTGCACTATTGCGAGCTGCAAATGCCACTTCCAGCTTAGCTGTGCAGAAGAAGACCAACAAGAAGAAGAAATATCTCGAAATATGTCCGTCAGGCCCCTTCCCTTGAGATAAATCTGCAAATATCTCGGAAACGAAGCGAGCTATGGCAAAATGTTAAGAGACCTTATTTGTGGAGAATTAAGTTTCCTACTTTTTATGTTCTATGATATTATTTGATCAGATGCGTAGTTCTCGAGATATATCAAGATATTTAAAAGTTCCGAAGCCGTACCAACATAATAGAGATACAGAAACACCGTGGCCCCTTTCTTTGCGATAACTCTGCACTATTGCGAGCTGCAAATGCCACTTCCAGCTTAGCTGTGCAGAAGAAGAACAACAAGAAGAAGAAATATCTCGAAATATGTCCGTCAGGCCCCTTCCCTTGAGATAAATCTGCAAATATCTCGGAAACGAAGCGAGCTATGGCAAAATGTTAAGAGACCTTATTTGTGGAGAATTAAGTTTCCTACTTTTTATGTTCTATGATATTATTTGATCAGATGCGTAGTTCTCGAGATATATCAAGATATTTAAAAGTTCCGAAGCCGCACCAACATAATAGAGATACAGAAACACCGTGGCCCCTTTCTTTGAGATAACTCTGCACTATTGCGAGCTGCAAATGCCACTTCCAGCTTACCTGTGCAGAAGAAGAACAACAAGAAGAAGAAATATCTCGAAATATGTCCGTCAGACCCCTTCCCTTGAGATAAATCTGCAAATATCTCGGAAACGAAGCGAGCTACGGCAAAATGTTAAGAGACCTTTTTTGTACAAAATTAGGTTTCCTACTTTTTATGTTCTATGATATTTTTTGATCAGATGCGTAGTTCTCGAGATATATCAAGATATTTAAAAGTTCCGAAGCCGTACCAACATAATAGAGATACAGAAACACCGTGGCCCCTTTCTTTGCGATAACTCTGCACTATTGCGAGCTGCAAATGCCACTTCCAGCTTAGCTGTGCAGAAGAAGAACAACAAGAAGAAGAAATATCTCGAAATATGTCCGTCAGGCCCCTTCCCTTGAGATAAATCTGCAAATATCTCGGAAACGAAGCGAGCTATGGCAAAATGTTAAGAGACCTTTTTTGTAGAGAATTAAGTTTCCTACTTTTTATGTTCTATGATATTTTTCGATCAGAGGCGTAGTTCTCGAGATATATCAGGATATTTCAAAGTTCCGAAGCCGCACCAACATAATAGAGATACAGAAACACCGTGGCCCCTTTCTTTGAGATAACTCTGCACGATTGCGAGCTGGAAATGCCACTTCCAGTTTAGCTGTGCAGAAGAAGAACAACAAGAAGAAGAAATATCTCGAAATATGTCCATCAGGACCCTTCCCTTGAGATAAATCTGCAAATATCTCGGAAACGAAGCGAGCTATTGCAAAACGTTAAGAGACCTTTTTTGTAGAGAATTAAGTTTCCTACTTTTTATGTTCTATGATATTTTTTGATCAGATGCGTAGTTCTCGAGATATATCAAGATATTTAAAAGCTCCGAAGCTGCACCAACATAATAGAGGTACAGAAACACCGTGGCCCCTTTCTTTGAGATAACTCTGCACTATTGCGAGCTGCAAATGCCACTTCCAGCTTAGCTGTGGAGAAGAAGAACAACAAGAATAAGAAATATTTCGAAATATGTCCGTCAGGCCGCTTCCCTTGAGATAAATCTGCAAATATCTCGGAAACGAAGCGAGCTACGGCAAAATGTTAAGAGACCTTTTTTGTAGAAAATTAGGTTTCCTACTTTTTATGTTCTACGATATTTTCTGATCAGATTCGTAGTTCTCGAGATATATCAAGATATTTAAAAGTTCCGAAGCCGCACCAACATAATAGAGATACAGAAACACCGTGGCCCCTCTCTTTGAGATAACTCTGCACAATTGCGAGCTGCAAATGCCACTTCCAGCTTAGCTGTGCAGAAGAAGAACAACAAGAAGAAGAAATATCTCGAAATATGTCCGTCAGGCCCCTTCCCTTGAGATAAATCGGCAAATATCTCGGAAACGAAGCGAGCTATGGCAAAATGTTAACAGACCTTTTTTGTAGAGAATTAAGTTTCCTACGTTTTATGTTGTATGATATTTTTTGATCAGATGCGTAGTTCTCGAGATATATCAAGATATTTAAAAGTTCCGAAGCCGCACCAACATAATAGAGATACAGAAACACCGTGGCCCCTCTCTTTGAGATAACTCTGCACTATTGCGAGCTGCAAATGCCACTTCCAGTTTAGCTGTGCAGAAGAAGAACAACAAGAAGAAGAAATATCTCGAAATATGTCCGTTAGGCCCCTTCCCTTGAGATAAATCGGCAAGTATCTCGGAAACGAAGCGAGCTATGGCAAAATGTTGAGAGACCTTTTTTGTAGAGAATTAAGTTTCCTACTTTTTATGTTCTATGATATTTTTTGATCAGATGCGTAGATCTCGAGATATATCAAGATATTTAAAAGTTCCGAAGCCGCACCAACATAATAGAGATACAGAAACACCGTGGCCCCTTTCTTTGAGATAACTCTGCACTATTGCGAGCTGCAAATGCCACTTCCAGCTTAGCTGTGCAGAAGAAGAACAACAAGAAGAAGAAATATCTCGAAATATGTCCGTCAGGCCCCTTCCCTTGAGATAAATCTGCAAATATCTCGGAAACGAAGCGAGCTATGGCAAAATGTTAAGAGACCTTTTTTGTATGGAATTATGTTTCCTACTTTTTATGTTCTATGATATTTTTTGATCAGATGCGTAGTTCTCGGGATATATCAAGATATTTAAAAGTTCCGAAGCCGCACCAACATAATAGAGATACAGAAACACCGTGGCCCCTCTCTTTGAGATAACTCTGCACTATTGCGAGCTGCAAATGCCACTTCCAGTTTAGCTGTGCAGAAGAAGAACAACAAGGAGAAGAAATATCTCGAAATATGTCCGTTAGGCCCCTTCCCTTGAGATAAATCTGCAAATATCTCGGAAACGAAGCGAGCTATGGCAAAATCTTAACAGACTTTTTTGTAGAGAATTAAGTTTCCTACTTTTTATGTTCTATGATATTTTTTGATCAGATGCGTAGTTCTCGAGATATATCATGATATTTAAAAGTTCCGAAGCCGCACCAACATAATAGAGATACAGAAACACCGTGGCCCCTTTCTTTGAGATAACTCTGCACTATTGCGAGCTGCAAATGCCACTTCCAGCTTAGCTGTGCAGAAGAAGAACAACAAGAAGAAGAAATATCTCGAAATATGTCCGTCAGGCCCCTTCCCTTGAGATAAATCTGCAAATATCTCGGAAACGAAGAGAGCTATGGCAAAATGTTAAGAGACCTTTTTTGTAGAGAATTAAGTTTCCTACTTTTTATGTTCTATGATATTTTTTGATCAGATGCGTAGTTCTCGAGATATATCAAGATATTTAAAAGTTCCGAAGCCGTACCAACATAATAGAGATACAGAAACACCGTGGCCCCTTTCTTTGCGATAACTCTGCACTATTGCGAGCTGCAAATGCCACTTCCAGCTTAGCTGTGCAGAAGAAGAACAACAAGAAGAAGAAATATCTCGAAATATGTCCGTCAGGCCCCTTCCCTTGAGATAAATCTGCAAATATCTCGGAAACGAAGCGAGCTATGGCAAAATGTTAAGAGACCTTTTTTGTAGAGAATTAAGTTTCCTACTTTTTATGTTCTATGATATTTTTCGATCAGAGGCGTAGTTCTCGAGATATATCAAGATATTTCAAAGTTCCGAGGCCGCACCAACATAATAGAGATACAGAAACACCGTGGCCCCTTTCTTTGAGATAACTCTGCACGATTGCGAGCTGGAAATGCCACTTCCAGTTTAGCTGTGCAGAAGAAGAACAACAAGAAGAAGAAATATCTCGAAATATGTCCATCAGGACCCTTCCCTTGAGATAAATCTGCAAATATCTCGGAAACGAAGCGAGCTATTGCAAAACGTTAAGAGACCTTTTTTGTAGAGAATTAAGTTTCCTACTTTTTATGTTCTATGATATTTTTTGATCAGATGCGTAGTTCTCGAGATATATCAAGATATTTAAAAGCTCCGAAGCTGCACCAACATAATAGAGGTACAGAAACACCGTGGCCCCTTTCTTTGAGATAACTCTGCACTATTGCGAGCTGCAAATGCCACTTCCAGCTTAGCTGTGGAGAAGAAGAACAACAAGAATAAGAAATATTTCGAAATATGTCCGTCAGGCCGCTTCCCTTGAGATAAATCTGCAAATATCTCGGAAACGAAGCGAGCTACGGCAAAATGTTAAGAGACCTTTTTTGTAGAAAATTAGGTTTCCTACTTTTTATGTTCTACGATATTTTCTGATCAGATTCGTAGTTCTCGAGATATATCAAGATATTTAAAAGTTCCGAAGCCGCACCAACATAATAGAGATACAGAAACACCGTGGCCCCTCTCTTTGAGATAACTCTGCACAATTGCGAGCTGCAAATGCCACTTCCAGCTTAGCTGTGCAGAAGAAGAACAACAAGAAGAAGAAATATCTCGAAATATGTCCGTCAGGCCCCTTCCCTTGAGATAAATCGGCAAATATCTCGGAAACGAAGCGAGCTATGGCAAAATGTTGAGAGACCTTTTTTGTAGAGAATTAAGTTTCCTACTTTTTATGTTCTATGATATTTTTTGATCAGATGCGTAGATCTCGAGATATATCAAGATATTTAAAAGTTCCGAAGCCGCACCAACATAATAGAGATACAGAAACACCGTGGCCCCTTTCTTTGAGATAACTCTGCACTATTGCGAGCTGCAAATGCCACTTCCAGCTTAGCTGTGCAGAAGAAGAACAACAAGAAGAAGAAATATCTCGAAATATGTCCGTCAGGCCCCTTCCCTTGAGATAAATCTGCAAATATCTCGGAAACGAAGCGAGCTATGGCAAAATGTTAAGAGACCTTTTTTGTATGGAATTATGTTTCCTACTTTTTATGTTCTATGATATTTTTTGATCAGATGCGTAGTTCTCGGGATATATCAAGATATTTAAAAGTTCCGAAGCCGCACCAACATAATAGAGATACAGAAACACCGTGGCCCCTCTCTTTGAGATAACTCTGCACTATTGCGAGCTGCAAATGCCACTTCCAGTTTAGCTGTGCAGAAGAAGAACAACAAGGAGAAGAAATATCTCGAAATATGTCCGTTAGGCCCCTTCCCTTGAGATAAATCTGCAAATATCTCGGAAACGAAGCGAGCTATGGCAAAATCTTAACAGACTTTTTTGTAGAGAATTAAGTTTCCTACTTTTTATGTTCTATGATATTTTTTGATCAGATGCGTAGTTCTCGAGATATATCATGATATTTAAAAGTTCCGAAGCCGCACCAACATAATAGAGATACAGAAACACCGTGGCCCCTTTCTTTGAGATAACTCTGCACTATTGCGAGCTGCAAATGCCACTTCCAGCTTAGCTGTGCAGAAGAAGAACAACAAGAAGAAGAAATATCTCGAAATATGTCCGTCAGGCCCCTTCCCTTGAGATAAATCTGCAAATATCTCGGAAACGAAGAGAGCTATGGCAAAATGTTAAGAGACCTTTTTTGTAGAGAATTAAGTTTCCTACTTTTTATGTTCTATGATATTTTTTGATCAGATGCGTAGTTCTCGAGATATATCAAGATATTTAAAAGTTCCGAAGCCGCACCAACATAATAGAGATACAGAAACACCGTGGCCCCTTTCTTTGAGATAACTCTGTACTAGTGCGAGCCGCAAATGCCACTTCCAGCTTAGCTGTGCAGAAGAAGAACAACAAGAAGAAGAAATATCACGAAATATGTCCGTGAGGCCCCTTCCCTTGAGATAAATCTGCAAATATCTCGGAAACGAAGCGAGCTATGGCAAAATGTTAAGAGACCTTTTTTGTAGCGAATTAAGTTTCCTACTTTTTATGTTCTATGATATTTTTTGATCAGATGCGTAGTTCTCGAGATATATCAAGATATTTAAAAGTTCCGAAGCCGCACCAACATAATAGAGATACAGAAACACCGTGGCCCCTCTCTTTGAGATAACTCTGCACAATTGCGAGCTGCAAATGCCACTTCCAGCGTAGCTGTGCAGAAGAAGAACAACAAGAAGAAGAAATATCTCGAAATATGTCCGTCAGGCCCCTTCCCTTGAGATAAATCTGCAAATATCTCGGAAACGAAGCGAGCTATTGCAAAATGTTAAGAGACCTTTCTTGTAGAGAATTGAGTTTCCTACTTTTTATGTTCTATGATATTTTTTGGTCAGATGCGTAGTTCTCGAGATATATCAAGATATGTAAAAGTTCCGAAGCCGCACCAACATAATAGAGATACAGAAACACCGTGGCCCCTCTCTTTGAGATAACTCTGCACAATTGCGAGCCGCAAATGCCACTTCCAGCGTAGCTGTGCAGAAGAAGAACAACAAGAAGAAGAAATATCTCGAAATATGTCCGTCAGGCCCCTTCCCTTGAGATAAATCTGCAAATATCTCGGAAACGAAGCGAGCTATTGCAAAATGTTAAGAGACCTTTCTTGTAGAGAATTGAGTTTCCTACTTTTTATGTTCTATGATATTTTTTGATCAGATGCGTAGTTCTCGAGATATATCAAGATATTTAAAAGTTAAGAAGCCGCACCAACATAATAGAGATACAGAAACACCGTGGCCCCTTTCTTTGAGATAACTCTGTACTAGTGCGAGCCGCAAATGCCACTTCCAGCTTAGCTGTGCAGAAGAAGAACAACAAGAAGAAGAAATATCACGAAATATGTCCGTGAGGCCCCTTCCCTTGAGATAAATCTGCAAATATCTCGGAAACGAAGCGAGCTATGGCAAAATGTTAAGAGACCTTTTTTGTAGCGAATTAAGTTTCCTACTTTTTATGTTCTATGATATTTTTTGATCAGATGCGTAGTTCTCGAGATATATCAAGATATTTAAAAGTTCCGAAGCCGCACCAACATAATAGAGATACAGAAACACCGTGGCCCCTCTCTTTGAGATAACTCTGCACAATTGCGAGCTGCAAATGCCACTTCCAGCGTAGCTGTGCAGAAGAAGAACAACAAGAAGAAGAAATATCTCGAAATATGTCCGTCAGGCCCCTTCCCTTGAGATAAATCTGCAAATATCTCGGAAACGAAGCGAGCTATTGCAAAATGTTAAGAGACCTTTCTTGTAGAGAATTGAGTTTCCTACTTTTTATGTTCTATGATATTTTTTGATCAGATGCGTAGTTCTCGAGATATATCAAGATATGTAAAAGTTCCGAAGCCGCACCAACATAATAGAGATACAGAAACACCGTGGCCCCTCTCTTTGAGATAACTCTGCACAATTGCGAGCTGCAAATGCCACTTCCAGCGTAGCTGTGCAGAAGAAGAACAACAAGAAGAAGAAATATCTCGAAATATGTCCGTCAGACCCCTTCCCTTGAGATAAATCTGCAAATATCTCGGAAACGAAGCGAGCTACGGCAAAATGTTAAGAGACCTTTTTTGTAGAAAATTAGGTTTCCTACTTTTTATGTTCTATGATATTTTTTGATCAGATGCGTAGTTCTCGAGATATATCAAGATATTTAAAAGTTCCGAAGCCGTACCAACATAATAGAGATACAGAAACACCGTGGCCCCTTTCTTTGCGATAACTCTGCACTATTGCGAGCTGCAAATGCCACTTCCAGCTTAGCTGTGCAGAAGAAGAACAACAAGAAGAAGAAATATCTCGAAATATGTCCGTCAGGCCCCTTCCCTTGAGATAAATCTGCAAATATCTCGGAAACGAAGCGAGCTATGGCAAAATGTTAAGAGACCTTTTTTGTAGAGAATTAAGTTTCCTACTTTTTATGTTCTATGATATTTTTCGATCAGAGGCGTAGTTCTCGAGATATATCAAGATATTTCAAAGTTCCGAAGCCGCACCAACATAATAGAGATACAGAAACACCGTGGCCCCTTTCTTTGAGATAACTCTGCACGATTGCGAGCTGGAAATGCCACTTCCAGTTTAGCTGTGCAGAAGAAGAACAACAAGAAGAAGAAATATCTCGAAATATGTCCATCAGGACCCTTCCCTTGAGATAAATCTGCAAATATCTCGGAAACGAAGCGAGCTATTGCAAAACGTTAAGAGACCTTTTTTGTAGAGAATTAAGTTTCCTACTTTTTATGTTCTATGATATTTTTTGATCAGATGCGTAGTTCTCGAGATATATCAAGATATTTAAAAGCTCCGAAGCTGCACCAACATAATAGAGGTACAGAAACACCGTGGCCCCTTTCTTTGAGATAACTCTGCACTATTGCGAGCTGCAAATGCCACTTCCAGCTTAGCTGTGGAGAAGAAGAACAACAAGAATAAGAAATATTTCGAAATATGTCCGTCAGGCCGCTTCCCTTGAGATAAATCTGCAAATATCTCGGAAACGAAGCGAGCTACGGCAAAATGTTAAGAGACCTTTTTTGTAGAAAATTAGGTTTCCTACTTTTTATGTTCTACGATATTTTCTGATCAGATTCGTAGTTCTCGAGATATATCAAGATATTTAAAAGTTCCGAAGCCGCACCAACATAATAGAGATACAGAAACACCGTGGCCCCTCTCTTTGAGATAACTCTGCACAATTGCGAGCTGCAAATGCCACTTCCAGCTTAGCTGTGCAGAAGAAGAACAACAAGAAGAAGAAATATCTCGAAATATGTCCGTCAGGCCCCTTCCCTTGAGATAAATCGGCAAATATCTCGGAAACGAAGCGAGCTATGGCAAAATGTTAACAGACCTTTTTTGTAGAGAATTAAGTTTCCTACGTTTTATGTTGTATGATATTTTTTGATCAGATGCGTAGTTCTCGAGATATATCAAGATATTTAAAAGTTCCGAAGCCGCACCAACATAATAGAGATACAGAAACACCGTGGCCCCTCTCTTTGAGATAACTCTGCACTATTGCGAGCTGCAAATGCCACTTCCAGTTTAGCTGTGCAGAAGAAGAACAACAAGAAGAAGAAATATCTCGAAATATGTCCGTTAGGCCCCTTCCCTTGAGATAAATCGGCAAGTATCTCGGAAACGAAGCGAGCTATGGCAAAATGTTGAGAGACCTTTTTTGTAGAGAATTAAGTTTCCTACTTTTTATGTTCTATGATATTTTTTGATCAGATGCGTAGATCTCGAGATATATCAAGATATTTAAAAGTTCCGAAGCCGCACCAACATAATAGAGATACAGAAACACCGTGGCCCCTTTCTTTGAGATAACTCTGCACTATTGCGAGCTGCAAATGCCACTTCCAGCTTAGCTGTGCAGAAGAAGAACAACAAGAAGAAGAAATATCTCGAAATATGTCCGTCAGGCCCCTTCCCTTGAGATAAATCTGCAAATATCTCGGAAACGAAGCGAGCTATGGCAAAATGTTAAGAGACCTTTTTTGTATGGAATTATGTTTCCTACTTTTTATGTTCTATGATATTTTTTGATCAGATGCGTAGTTCTCGGGATATATCAAGATATTTAAAAGTTCCGAAGCCGCACCAACATAATAGAGATACAGAAACACCGTGGCCCCTCTCTTTGAGATAACTCTGCACTATTGCGAGCTGCAAATGCCACTTCCAGTTTAGCTGTGCAGAAGAAGAACAACAAGGAGAAGAAATATCTCGAAATATGTCCGTTAGGCCCCTTCCCTTGAGATAAATCTGCAAATATCTCGGAAACGAAGCGAGCTATGGCAAAATCTTAACAGACTTTTTTGTAGAGAATTAAGTTTCCTACTTTTTATGTTCTATGATATTTTTTGATCAGATGCGTAGTTCTCGAGATATATCATGATATTTAAAAGTTCCGAAGCCGCACCAACATAATAGAGATACAGAAACACCGTGGCCCCTTTCTTTGAGATAACTCTGCACTATTGCGAGCTGCAAATGCCACTTCCAGCTTAGCTGTGCAGAAGAAGAACAACAAGAAGAAGAAATATCTCGAAATATGTTCGTCAGGCCCCTTCCCTTGAGATAAATCTGCAAATATCTCGGAAACGAAGAGAGCTATGGCAAAATGTTAAGAGACCTTTTTTGTAGAGAATTAAGTTTCCTACTTTTTATGTTCTATGATATTTTTTGATCAGATGCGTAGTTCTCGAGATATATCAAGATATTTAAAAGTTCCGAAGCCGCACCAACATAATAGAGATACAGAAACACCGTGGCCCCTTTCTTTGAGATAACTCTGTACTAGTGCGAGCCGCAAATGCCACTTCCAGCTTAGCTGTGCAGAAGAAGAACAACAAGAAGAAGAAATATCACGAAATATGTCCGTGAGGCCCCTTCCCTTGAGATAAATCTGCAAATATCTCGGAAACGAAGCGAGCTATGGCAAAATGTTAAGAGACCTTTTTTGTAGCGAATTAAGTTTCCTACTTTTTATGTTCTATGATATTTTTTGATCAGATGCGTAGTTCTCGAGATATATCAAGATATTTAAAAGTTCCGAAGCCGCACCAACATAATAGAGATACAGAAACACCGTGGCCCCTCTCTTTGAGATAACTCTGCACAATTGCGAGCTGCAAATGCCACTTCCAGCGTAGCTGTGCAGAAGAAGAACAACAAGAAGAAGAAATATCTCGAAATATGTCCGTCAGGCCCCTTCCCTTGAGATAAATCTGCAAATATCTCGGAAACGAAGCGAGCTATTGCAAAATGTTAAGAGACCTTTCTTGTAGAGAATTGAGTTTCCTACTTTTTATGTTCTATGATATTTTTTGATCAGATGCGTAGTTCTCGAGATATATCAAGATATGTAAAAGTTCCGAAGCCGCACCAACATAATAGAGATACAGAAACACCGTGGCCCCTCTCTTTGAGATAACTCTGCACAATTGCGAGCTGCAAATGCCACTTCCAGCGTAGCTGTGCAGAAGAAGAACAACAAGAAGAAGAAATATCTCGAAATATGTCCGTCAGGCCCCTTCCCTTGAGATAAATCTGCAAATATCTCGGAAACGAAGCGAGCTATTGCAAAATGTTAAGAGACCTTTCTTGTAGAGAATTGAGTTTCCTACTTTTTATGTTCTATGATATTTTTTGATCAGATGCGTAGTTCTCGAGATATATCAAGATATTTAAAAGTTAAGAAGCCGCACCAACATAATAGAGATACAGAAACACCGTGGCCCCTTTCTTTGAGATAACTCTGCACTAATGCGAGCTGCAAATGCCACTTCCAGCTTAGCTGTGCAGAAGAAGAACAACAAGAAGAAGAAATATCACGAAATATGTCCGTTAGGCCCCTTCCCTTGAGATAAATCTGCAAATATCTCGGAAACGAAGCGAGCTATGGCAAAATGTTAACAGACCTTTTTGTAGCGAATTAAGTTTCCTACTTTTTATGTTCTATGATATTTTTTGATCAGATGCGTAGTTCTCGAGATATATCAAGATATTTAAAAGTTCCGAAGCCGCACCAACATAATAGAGATACAGAAACACCGTGGCCCCTTTCTTTGAGATAACTCTGCACTAGTGCGAGCCGCAAATGCCACTTCCAGCTTAGCTGTGCAGAAGAAGAACAACAAGAAGAAGAAATATCTCGAAATATGTCCGTCAGGCCCCTTCCCTTGAGATAAATCTGCAAATATCTCGGAAACGAAGCGAGCTATTGCAAAATGTTAAGAGACCTTTTTTGTAGAGAATTGAGTTTCCTACTTTTTATGTTCTATGAGATTTTTTGATCGGATGCGTAGTTCTCGAGATATATCAAGATATTTAAAAGTTCCGAAGCCGCACCAACATAATAGAGATACAGAAACACCGTGGCCCCTTTCTTTCAGATAACTATGCACTATTGCGAGCTGTAAATGCCACTTCCAGCTTAGCTGTGCAGAAGAAGAACAACAAGAAGAAGAAATATCTCGAAATATGTCCGTCAGGCCCCTTACCTTGAGATAAATCTGCAAATATCTCGGAAACGAAGCGAGCTATGGCAAAATGTTAAGAGACGTTTTTTGTAGAGAATTAAGTTTCCTACTTTTTATCTTCTATGATATTTTCTGATCAGATGCGTAGTTCTCGAGATATATCAAGATATTTAAAAGTTCCGAAGCCGCACCAACATAATAGAGATACAGAAACACCGTGGCCCCTTTCTTTCAGATAACTATGCACTATTGCGAGCTGTAAATGCCACTTCCAGCTTAGCTGTGCAGAAGAAGAACAACAAGAAGAAGAAATATCTCGAAATATGTCCGTCAGGCCCCTTACCTTGAGCTAAATCTGCAAATATCTCGGAAACGAAGCGAGCTATGGCAAAATCTTACGAGACGTTTTTGTAGAGAATTAAGTTTCCTACTTTTTATGTTCTATGATATTTTTTGATCAGATGCGTAGTTCTCGAGATATATCAAGATATTTAAAAGTTCCGAAGCCGCACCAACATAATAGAGATACAGAAAGACCGTGGCCCCTTTCTTTGAGATAACTCTGTACTATTGCGAGCTGGAAATGCCACTTCCAGTTTAGCTGTGCAGAAGAAGAACAACAAGTAGAAGAAATATCTCGAAATATGTCCGTTAGGCCCCTTCCCTTGAGATAAATCTGCAAATATCTCGGAAACGAAGCGAGCTATGGCAAAATGTTAAGAGACGTTTTTTGTAGAGAATTAAGTTTCCTACTTTTTATGTTCTATGATATTTTTTGATCAGATGCGTAGTTCTCGAGATATATCAAGATATTTAAAAGTTCCGAAGCCGCACCAACATAATAGAGATACAGAAACACCGTGGCCCCTTTCTTTGAGATAACTCTGTACTAGTGCGAGCCGCAAATGCCACTTCCAGCTTAGCTGTGCAGAAGAAGAACAACAAGAAGAAGAAATATCACGAAATATGTCCGTGAGGCCCCTTCCCTTGAGATAAATCTGCAAATATCTCGGAAACGAAGCGAGCTATGGCAAAATGTTAAGAGACCTTTTTTGTAGCGAATTAAGTTTCCTACTTTTTATGTTCTATGATATTTTTTGATCAGATGCGTAGTTCTCGAGATATATCAAGATATTTAAAAGTTCCGAAGCCGCACCAACATAATAGAGATACAGAAACACCGTGGCCCCTCTCTTTGAGATAACTCTGCACAATTGCGAGCTGCAAATGCCACTTCCAGCGTAGCTGTGCAGAAGAAGAACAACAAGAAGAAGAAATATCTCGAAATATGTCCGTCAGGCCCCTTCCCTTGAGATAAATCTGCAAATATCTCGGAAACGAAGCGAGCTATTGCAAAATGTTAAGAGACCTTTCTTGTAGAGAATTGAGTTTCCTACTTTTTATGTTCTATGATATTTTTTGATCAGATGCGTAGTTCTCGAGATATATCAAGATATGTAAAAGTTCCGAAGCCGCACCAACATAATAGAGATACAGAAACACCGTGGCCCCTCTCTTTGAGATAACTCTGCACAATTGCGAGCTGCAAATGCCACTTCCAGCGTAGCTGTGCAGAAGAAGAACAACAAGAAGAAGAAATATCTCGAAATATGTCCGTCAGGCCCCTTCCCTTGAGATAAATCTGCAAATATCTCGGAAACGAAGCGAGCTATTGCAAAATGTTAAGAGACCTTTCTTGTAGAGAATTGAGTTTCCTACTTTTTATGTTCTATGATATTTTTTGATCAGATGCGTAGTTCTCGAGATATATCAAGATATTTAAAAGTTAAGAAGCCGCACCAACATAATAGAGATACAGAAACACCGTGGCCCCTTTCTTTGAGATAACTCTGCACTAATGCGAGCTGCAAATGCCACTTCCAGCTTAGCTGTGCAGAAGAAGAACAACAAGAAGAAGAAATATCACGAAATATGTCCGTTAGGCCCCTTCCCTTGAGATAAATCTGCAAATATCTCGGAAACGAAGCGAGCTATGGCAAAATGTTAACAGACCTTTTTGTAGCGAATTAAGTTTCCTACTTTTTATGTTCTATGATATTTTTTGATCAGATGCGTAGTTCTCGAGATATATCAAGATATTTAAAAGTTCCGAAGCCGCACCAACATAATAGAGATACAGAAACACCGTGGCCCCTTTCTTTGAGATAACTCTGCACTAGTGCGAGCCGCAAATGCCACTTCCAGCTTAGCTGTGCAGAAGAAGAACAACAAGAAGAAGAAATATCTCGAAATATGTCCGTCAGGCCCCTTCCCTTGAGATAAATCTGCAAATATCTCGGAAACGAAGCGAGCTATTGCAAAATGTTAAGAGACCTTTTTTGTAGAGAATTGAGTTTCCTACTTTTTATGTTCTATGAGATTTTTTGATCGGATGCGTAGTTCTCGAGATATATCAAGATATTTAAAAGTTCCGAAGCCGCACCAACATAATAGAGATACAGAAACATCGTGGCCCCTTTCTTTCAGATAACTATGCACTATTGCGAGCTGTAAATGCCACTTCCAGCTTAGCTGTGCAGAAGAAGAACAACAAGAAGAAGAAATATCTCGAAATATGTCCGTCAGGCCCCTTACCTTGAGATAAATCTGCAAATATCTCGGAAACGAAGCGAGCTATGGCAAAATGTTAAGAGACGTTTTTTGTAGAGAATTAAGTTTCCTACTTTTTATCTTCTATGATATTTTCTGATCAGATGCGTAGTTCTCGAGATATATCAAGATATTTAAAAGTTCCGAAGCCGCACCAACATAATAGAGATACAGAAACACCGTGGCCCCTTTCTTTCAGATAACTATGCACTATTGCGAGCTGTAAATGCCACTTCCAGCTTAGCTGTGCAGAAGAAGAACAACAAGAAGAAGAAATATCTCGAAATATGTCCGTCAGGCCCCTTACCTTGAGCTAAATCTGCAAATATCTCGGAAACGAAGCGAGCTATGGCAAAATCTTACGAGACGTTTTTGTAGAGAATTAAGTTTCCTACTTTTTATGTTCTATGATATTTTTTGATCAGATGCGTAGTTCTCGAGATATATCAAGATATTTAAAAGTTCCGAAGCCGCACCAACATAATAGAGATACAGAAAGACCGTGGCCCCTTTCTTTGAGATAACTCTGTACTATTGCGAGCTGGAAATGCCACTTCCAGTTTAGCTGTGCAGAAGAAGAACAACAAGTAGAAGAAATATCTCGAAATATGTCCGTTAGGCCCCTTCCCTTGAGATAAATCTGCAAATATCTCGGAAACGAAGCGAGCTATGGCAAAATGTTAAGAGACGTTTTTTGTAGAGAATTATGTTTCCTACAATTTATGTTCTATGATATTTTTTGATCAGAAGCGTAGTTTTCGAGATATATCGAGATATATAAAAGTTCCGAAGCAGCACCAACATAATAGAGATACAGAAACACCGTGGCCCCTTTCTTTGAGATAACTCTGCACTAGTGCGAGCCGCAAATGCCACTTCCAGCTTAGCTGTGCAGAAGAAGAACAACAAGAAGAAGAAATATCTCGAAATATGTCCGTCAGGCCCCTTCCCTTGAGATAAATCTGCAAATATCTCGGAAACGAAGCGAGCTATTGCAAAATGTTAAGAGACCTTTTTTGTAGAGAATTGAGTTTCCTACTTTTTATGTTCTATGAGATTTTTTGATCAGATGCGTAGTTCTCGAGATATATCAAGATATTTAAAAGTTCCGAAGCCGCACCAACATAATAGAGATACAGAAACACCGTGGCCCCTTTCTTTCAGATAACTATGCACTATTGCGAGCTGTAAATGCCACTTCCAGCTTAGCTGTGCAGAAGAAGAACAACAAGAAGAAGAAATATCTCGAAATATGTCCGTCAGGCCCCTTACCTTGAGATAAATCTGCAAATATCTCGGAAACGAAGCGAGCTATGGCAAAATGTTAAGAGACCTTTTTTGTAGAGAATTAAGTTTCCTACTTTTTATCTTCTATGATATTTTCTGATCAGATGCGTAGTTCTCGAGATATATCAAGATATTTAAAAGTTCCGAAGCCGCACCAACATAATAGAGATACAGAAACACCGTGGCCCCTTTCTTTGAGATAACTCTGTACTATTGCGAGCTGGAAATGCCACTTCCAGTTTAGCTGTGCAGAAGAAGAACAACAAGAAGAAGAAATATCTCGAAATATGTCCGTTAGGCCCCTTCCCTTGAGATGAATCTGCAAATATCTCGGAAACGAAGCGAGCTATGGCAAAATGTTAAGAGACGTTTTTTGTAGAGAATTATGTTTCCTACAATTTATGTTCTATGATATTTTTTGATCAGAAGCGTAGTTTTCGAGATATATCGAGATATTTAAAAGTTCCGAAGCAGCACCAACATAATAGAGATACAGAAACACCGTGGCCCCTTTCTTTGAGATAACTCTGCACTAGTGCGAGCCGCAAATGCCACTTCCAGCTTAGCTGTGCAGAAGAAGAACAACAAGAAGAAGAAATATCTCGAAATATGTCCGTCAGGCCCCTTACCTTGAGATAAATCTGCAAATATCTCGGAAACGAAGCGAGCTATGGCAAAATGTTAAGAGACCTTTTTTGTAGAGAATTAAGTTTCCTACTTTTTATCTTCTATGATATTTTCTGATCAGATGCGTAGTTCTCGAGATATATCAAGATATTTAAAAGTTCCGAAGCCGCACCAACATAATAGAGATACAGAAACACCGTGGCCCCTTTCTTTGAGATAACTCTGTACTATTGCGAGCTGGAAATGCCACTTCCAGTTTAGCTGTGCAGAAGAAGAACAACAAGAAGAAGAAATATCTCGAAATATGTCCGTTAGGCCCCTTCCCTTGAGATGAATCTGCAAATATCTCGGAAACGAAGCGAGCTATGGCAAAATGTTAAGAGACGTTTTTTGTAGAGAATTATGTTTCCTACAATTTATGTTCTATGATATTTTTTGATCAGAAGCGTAGTTTTCGAGATATATCGAGATATTTAAAAGTTCCGAAGCAGCACCAACATAATAGAGATACAGAAACACCGTGGCCCCTTTCTTTGAGATAACTCTGCACTAGTGCGAGCCGCAAATGCCACTTCCAGCTTAGCTGTGCAGAAGAAGAACAACAAGAAGAAGAAATATCTCGAAATATGTCCGTCAGTCCCCTTCCCTTGAGATAAATCTGCAAATATCTCGGAAACGAAGCGAGCTATGGCAAAATGTTAAGAGACGTTTTTTGTAGAGAATTAAGTTTCCTACTTTTTATCCTCTATGATATTTTCTGATCAGATGCGTAGTTCTCGAGATATATCAAGATATTTAAAAGTTCCGAAGCCGCACCAACATAATAGAGATACAGAAACACCGTGGCCCCTTTCTTTGAGATAACTCTGCACTAGTGCGAGCCGCAAATGCCACTTCCAGCTTAGCTGTGCAGAAGAAGAACAACAAGAAGAAGAAATATCTCGAAATATGTCCGTCAGGCCACTTCCCTTGAGATAAATCTGCAAATATCTCGGAAACGAAGCGAGCTATGGCAAAATGTTAAGAGACCTTTTTTGTAGAGAATTATGTTTCCTACTTTTTATGTTCTATGATATTTTTTGATCAGATGCGTAGTTCTCGAGATATATCAAGATATTTAAAAGTTCCGAAGCCGCACCAACATAATAGAGATACAGAAACACCGTGGCCCCTTTCTTTGAGATAACTCTGCACTAGTGCGAGCCGCAAATGCCACTTCCAGCTTAGCTGTGCAGAAGAAGAACAACAAGAAGAAGAAATATCTCGAAATATGTCCGTCAGGCCACTTCCCTTGAGATAAATCTGCAAATATCTCGGAAACGAAGCGAGCTATGGCAAAATGTTAAGAGACCTTTTTTGTAGAGAATTATGTTTCCTACTTTTTATGTTCTATGATATTTTTTGATCAGACGCGTAGCTCTCGAGATATATCAAGATATTTAAAAGTTCCGAAGCCGCACCAACATAATAGAGATACAGAAACACCGTGGCCCCTCTCTTTGAGATAACTCTGCACTATTGCGAGCTGGAAAAGCCACTTCCAGTTTAGCTGTGCAGAAGAAGAACAACAAGAAGAAGAAATATCTCGAAATATGTCCGTTAGGCCCCTTCCCTTGAGATAAATCTGCAAATATCTCGGAAACGAAGCGAGCTATGGCAAAACGTTAAGAGACCTTTTTTGTAGAGAATTATGTTTCCTACAATTTATGTTCTATGATATTTTTTGATCAGAAGCGTAGTTTTCGAGATATATCGAGATATTTAAAAGTTCCGAAGCAGCACCAACATAATAGAGATACAGAAACACCGTGGCCCCTTTCTTTGAGATAACTCTGCACTAGTGCGAGCCGCAAATGCCACTTCCAGCTTAGCTGTGCAGAAGAAGAACAACAAGAAGAAGAAATATCTCGAAATATGTCCGTCAGGCCACTTCCCTTGAGATAAATCTGCAAATATCTCGGAAACGAAGCGAGCTATGGTAAAATGTTAAGAGACCTTTTTTGTAGAGAATTCTGTTTCCTACTTTTTATGTTCTATAATATTTTTTGATCAGACGCGTAGCTCTCGAGATATATCAAGATATTTAAAAGTTCCGAAGCCGCACCAACATAATAGAGATACAGAAACACCGTGGCCCCTCTCTTTGAGATAACTCTGCACTATTGCGAGCTGGAAAAGCCACTTCCAGTTTAGCTGTGCAGAAGAAGAACAACAAGAAGAAGAAATATCTCGAAATATGTCCGTCAGGCCCCTTCCCTTGAGATAAATCTGCAAATATCTCGGAAACGAAGCGAGCTATGGTAAAATGTTAAGAGACCTTTTTTGTAGAGAATTAAGTTTCCTACTTTTTATGTTCTATGATATTTTTTGATCAGATGCGTAGTTCTCGAGATATATCAAGATATTTAAAAGTTCCGAAGCCGCACCAACATAATAGAGATACAGAAACACCGTGGCCCCTTTCTTTGAGATAACTCTGCACTATTGCGAGCTGCAAATGCCACTTCCAGCTTAGCTGTGCAGAGGAAGAACAACAAGAAGAAGAAATATCTCGAAATATGTCCGTCAGGCCAGTTCCTTTGAGCTGAATCTGCAAATATCTCAGAAACGAAGCGAGCTATGGCAAAATGTTAAGAGACGTTTTTTGTAGAGAATTATGTTTCCTACAATTTATGTTCTATGATATTTTTTGATCAGAAGCGTAGTTTTCGAGATATATCGAGATATTTAAAAGTTCCGAAGCCGCACCAACATAATAGGGATACAGAAACACCGTGGCCCCTTTCTTTGAGATAACTCTGCACTAGTGCGAGCCGCAAATGTCACTTCCAGCTTAGCTGTGCAGAAGAAGAACAACAAGAAGAAGAAATATCTCGAAATATGTCCGTCAGGCCCCTTACCTTGAGATAAATCTGCAAATATCTCGGAAACGAAGCGAGCTATGGCAAAATCTTACGAGACTTTTTTGTAGAGAATTAAGTTTCCTACTTTTTATGTTCTATGATATTTTTTGATCAGATGCGTAGTTCTCGAGATATATCAAGATATTTAAAAGTTCCGAAGCCGCACCAACATAATAGAGATACAGAAACACCGTGGCCCCTTTCTTTGAGATAACTCTGTACTACTGCGAGCTGGAAATGCCACTTCCAGTTTAGCTGTGCAGAAGAAGAACAACAAGAAGAAGAAATATCTCGAAATATGTCCGTTAGGCCCCTTCCCTTGAGATGAATCTGCAAATATCTCGGAAACGAAGCGAGCTATGGCAAAATGTTTAGAGACGTTTTTTGTAGAGAATTATGTTTCCTACAATTTATGTTCTATGATATTTTTTGATCAGAAGCGTAGTTTTCGAGATATATCGAGATATTTAAAAGTCCCGAAGCAGCACCAACATAATAGAGATACAGAAACACCGTGGCCCCTTTCTTTGAGATAACTCTGCACTATTGCGAGCTGCAAATGCCACTTCCAGCTTAGCTGTGCAGAAGAAGAACAACAAGAAGAAGAAATATCTCGAAATGTGTCCGTCAGGCCCCTTCCCTTGAGATAAATCTGCAAATATCTCGGAAACGAAGAGAGCTATGGCAAAATGTTAAGAGACCTTTTTTGTAGAGAATTAAGTTTCCTACTTTTTATGTTCTATGATATTTTTTGATCAGACGCGTAGTTCTCGAGATATATCAAGATATTTAAAAGTTCCGAAGCCGCACCAACATAATAGAGATACAGAAACACCGTGGCCCCTTTCTTTGAGATAACTCTGTACTATTGCGAGCTGGAAATGCCACTTCCAGTTTAGCTGTGCAGAAGAAGAACAACAAGTAGAAGAAATATCTCGAAATATGTCCGTTAGGCCCCTTCCCTTGAGATAAATCTGCAAATATCTCGGAAACGAAGCGAGCTATGGCAAAATGTTAAGAGACGTTTTTTGTAGAGAATTATGTTTCCTACAATTTATGTTCTACGATATTTTTTGATCAGAAGCGTAGTTTTCGAGATATATCGAGATATTTAAAAGTTCCGAAGCAGCACCAACATAATAGAGATACAGAAACACCGTGGCCCCTTTCTTTGAGATAACTCTGCACTAGTGCGAGCCGCAAATGCCACTTCCAGCTTAGCTGTGCAGAAGAAGAACAACAAGAAGAAGAAATATCTCGAAATATGTCCGTCAGGCCCCTTCCCTTGAGATAAATCTGCAAATATCTCGGAAACGAAGCGAGCTATTGCAAAATGTTAAGAGACCTTTTTTGTAGAGAATTGAGTTTCCTACTTTTTATGTTCTATGAGATTTTTTGATCGGATGCGTAGTTCTCGAGATATATCAAGATATTTAAAAGTTCCGAAGCCGCACCAACATAATAGAGATACAGAAACACCGTGGCCCCTTTCTTTCAGATAACTATGCACTATTGCGAGCTGTAAATGCCACTTCCAGCTTAGCTGTGCAGAAGAAGAACAACAAGAAGAAGAAATATCTCGAAATATGTCCGTCAGGCCCCTTACCTTGAGATAAATCTGCAAATATCTCGGAAACGAAGCGAGCTATGGCAAAATGTTAAGAGACGTTTTTTGTAGAGAATTAAGTTTCCTACTTTTTATCTTCTATGATATTTTCTGATCAGATGCGTAGTTCTCGAGATATATCAAGATATTTAAAAGTTCCGAAGCCGCACCAACATAATAGAGATACAGAAACACCGTGGCCCCTTTCTTTCAGATAACTATGCACTATTGCGAGCTGTAAATGCCACTTCCAGCTTAGCTGTGCAGAAGAAGAACAACAAGAAGAAGAAATATCTCGAAATATGTCCGTCAGGCCCCTTACCTTGAGCTAAATCTGCAAATATCTCGGAAACGAAGCGAGCTATGGCAAAATCTTACGAGACGTTTTTGTAGAGAATTAAGTTTCCTACTTTTTATGTTCTATGATATTTTTTGATCAGATGCGTAGTTCTCGAGATATATCAAGATATTTAAAAGTTCCGAAGCCGCACCAACATAATAGAGATACAGAAAGACCGTGGCCCCTTTCTTTGAGATAACTCTGTACTATTGCGAGCTGGAAATGCCACTTCCAGTTTAGCTGTGCAGAAGAAGAACAACAAGTAGAAGAAATATCTCGAAATATGTCCGTTAGGCCCCTTCCCTTGAGATAAATCTGCAAATATCTCGGAAACGAAGCGAGCTATGGCAAAATGTTAAGAGACGTTTTTTGTAGAGAATTATGTTTCCTACAATTTATGTTCTATGATATTTTTTGATCAGAAGCGTAGTTTTCGAGATATATCGAGATATATAAAAGTTCCGAAGCAGCACCAACATAATAGAGATACAGAAACACCGTGGCCCCTTTCTTTGAGATAACTCTGCACTAGTGCGAGCCGCAAATGCCACTTCCAGCTTAGCTGTGCAGAAGAAGAACAACAAGAAGAAGAAATATCTCGAAATATGTCCGTCAGGCCCCTTCCCTTGAGATAAATCTGCAAATATCTCGGAAACGAAGCGAGCTATTGCAAAATGTTAAGAGACCTTTTTTGTAGAGAATTGAGTTTCCTACTTTTTATGTTCTATGAGATTTTTTGATCAGATGCGTAGTTCTCGAGATATATCAAGATATTTAAAAGTTCCGAAGCCGCACCAACATAATAGAGATACAGAAACACCGTGGCCCCTTTCTTTCAGATAACTATGCACTATTGCGAGCTGTAAATGCCACTTCCAGCTTAGCTGTGCAGAAGAAGAACAACAAGAAGAAGAAATATCTCGAAATATGTCCGTCAGGCCCCTTACCTTGAGATAAATCTGCAAATATCTCGGAAACGAAGCGAGCTATGGCAAAATGTTAAGAGACCTTTTTTGTAGAGAATTAAGTTTCCTACTTTTTATCTTCTATGATATTTTCTGATCAGATGCGTAGTTCTCGAGATATATCAAGATATTTAAAAGTTCCGAAGCCGCACCAACATAATAGAGATACAGAAACACCGTGGCCCCTTTCTTTGAGATAACTCTGCACTAGTGCGAGCCGCAAATGCCACTTCCAGCTTAGCTGTGCAGAAGAAGAACAACAAGAAGAAGAAATATCTCGAAATATGTCCGTCAGGCCACTTCCCTTGAGATAAATCTGCAAATATCTCGGAAACGAAGCGAGCTATGGCAAAATGTTAAGAGACCTTTTTTGTAGAGAATTATGTTTCCTACTTTTTATGTTCTATGATATTTTTTGATCAGATGCGTAGTTCTCGAGATATATCAAGATATTTAAAAGTTCCGAAGCCGCACCAACATAATAGAGATACAGAAACACCGTGGCCCCTTTCTTTGAGATAACTCTGCACTAGTGCGAGCCGCAAATGCCACTTCCAGCTTAGCTGTGCAGAAGAAGAACAACAAGAAGAAGAAATATCTCGAAATATGTCCGTCAGGCCACTTCCCTTGAGATAAATCTGCAAATATCTCGGAAACGAAGCGAGCTATGGCAAAATGTTAAGAGACCTTTTTTGTAGAGAATTATGTTTCCTACTTTTTATGTTCTATGATATTTTTTGATCAGACGCGTAGCTCTCGAGATATATCAAGATATTTAAAAGTTCCGAAGCCGCACCAACATAATAGAGATACAGAAACACCGTGGCCCCTTTCTTTGAGATAACTCTGCACTAGTGCGAGCCGCAAATGCCACTTCCAGCTTAGCTGTGCAGAAGAAGAACAACAAGAAGAAGAAATATCTCGAAATATGTCCGTCAGGCCACTTCCCTTGAGATAAATCTGCAAATATCTCGGAAACGAAGCGAGCTATGGCAAAATGTTAAGAGACCTTTTTTGTAGAGAATTCTGTTTCCTACTTTTTATGTTCTATGATATTTTTTGATCAGACGCGTAGCTCTCGAGATATATCAAGATATTTAAAAGTTCCGAAGCCGCACCAACATAATAGAGATACAGAAACACCGTGGCCCCTCTCTTTGAGATAACTCTGCACTATTGCGAGCTGGAAAAGCCACTTCCAGTTTAGCTGTGCAGAAGAAGAACAACAAGAAGAAGAAATATCTCGAAATATGTCCGTCGGGCCCCTTCCCTTGAGATAAATCTGCAAATATCTCGGAAACGAAGCGAGCTATGGTAAAATGTTAAGAGACCTTTTTTGTAGAGAATTAAGTTTCCTACTTTTTATGTTCTATGATATTTTTTGATCAGATGCGTAGTTCTCGAGATATATCAAGATATTTAAAAGTTCCGAAGCCGCACCAACATAATAGAGATACAGAAACACCGTGGCCCCTTTCTTTGAGATAACTCTGCACTATTGCGAGCTGCAAATGCCACTTCCAGCTTAGCTGTGCAGAGGAAGAACAACAAGAAGAAGAAATATCTCGAAATATGTCCGTCAGGCCAGTTCCTTTGAGCTGAATCTGCAAATATCTCAGAAACGAAGCGAGCTATGGCAAAATGTTAAGAGACGTTTTTTGTAGAGAATTATGTTTCCTACAATTTATGTTCTATGATATTTTTTGATCAGAAGCGTAGTTTTCGAGATATATCGAGATATTTAAAAGTTCCGAAGCCGCACCAACATAATAGGGATACAGAAACACCGTGGCCCCTTTCTTTGAGATAACTCTGCACTAGTGCGAGCCGCAAATGTCACTTCCAGCTTAGCTGTGCAGAAGAAGAACAACAAGAAGAAGAAATATCTCGAAATATGTCCGTCAGGCCCCTTACCTTGAGATAAATCTGCAAATATCTCGGAAACGAAGCGAGCTATGGCAAAATCTTACGAGACTTTTTTGTAGAGAATTAAGTTTCCTACTTTTTATGTTCTATGATATTTTTTGATCAGATGCGTAGTTCTCGAGATATATCAAGATATTTAAAAGTTCCGAAGCCGCACCAACATAATAGAGATACAGAAACACCGTGGCCCCTTTCTTTGAGATAACTCTGCACTATTGCGAGCTGCAAATGCCACTTCCAGCTTAGCTGTGCAGAAGAAGAACAACAAGAAGAAGAAATATCTCGAAATGTGTCCGTCAGGCCCCTTCCCTTGAGATAAATCTGCAAATATCTCGGAAACGAAGAGAGCTATGGCAAAATGTTAAGAGACCTTTTTTGTAGAGAATTAAGTTTCCTACTTTTTATGTTCTATGATATTTTTTGATCAGACGCGTAGTTCTCGAGATATATCAAGATATTTAAAAGTTCCGAAGCCGCACCAACATAATAGAGATACAGAAACACCGTGGCCCCTTTCTTTGAGATAACTCTGTACTATTGCGAGCTGGAAATGCCACTTCCAGTTTAGCTGTGCAGAAGAAGAACAACAAGTAGAAGAAATATCTCGAAATATGTCCGTTAGGCCCCTTCCCTTGAGATAAATCTGCAAATATCTCGGAAACGAAGCGAGCTATGGCAAAATGTTAAGAGACGTTTTTTGTAGAGAATTATGTTTCCTACAATTTATGTTCTATGATATTTTTTGATCAGAAGCGTAGTTTTCGAGATATATCGAGATATTTAAAAGTTCCGAAGCAGCACCAACATAATAGAGATACAGAAACACCGTGGCCCCTTTCTTTGAGATAACTCTGCACTAGTGCGAGCCGCAAATGCCACTTCCAGCTTAGCTGTGCAGAAGAAGAACAACAAGAAGAAGAAATATCTCGAAATATGTCCGTCAGGCCCCTTCCCTTGAGATAAATCTGCAAATATCTCGGAAACGAAGCGAGCTATTGCAAAATGTTAAGAGACCTTTTTTGTAGAGAATTGAGTTTCCTACTTTTTATGTTCTATGAGATTTTTTGATCAGATGCGTAGTTCTCGAGATATATCAAGATATTTAAAAGTTCCGAAGCCGCACCAACATAATAGAGATACAGAAACACCGTGGCCCCTTTCTTTCAGATAACTATGCACTATTGCGAGCTGTAAATGCCACTTCCAGCTTAGCTGTGCAGAAGAAGAACAACAAGAAGAAGAAATATCTCGAAATATGTCCGTCAGGCCCCTTACCTTGAGATAAATCTGCAAATATCTCGGAAACGAAGCGAGCTATGGCAAAATGTTAAGAGACGTTTTTTGTAGAGAATTAAGTTTCCTACTTTTTATCTTCTATGATATTTTCTGATCAGATGCGTAGTTCTCGAGATATATCAAGATATTTAAAAGTTCCGAAGCCGCACCAACATAATAGAGATACAGAAACACCGTGGCCCCTTTCTTTGAGATAACTCTGTACTATTGCGAGCTGGAAATGCCACTTCCAGTTTAGCTGTGCAGAAGAAGAACAACAAGAAGAAGAAATATCTGGAAATATGTCCGTTAGGCCCCTTCCCTTGAGATGAATCTGCAAATATCTCGGAAACGAAGCGAGCTATGGCAAAATGTTAAGAGACGTTTTTTGTAGAGAATTATGTTTCCTACAATTTATGTTCTATGATATTTTTTGATCAGAAGCGTAGTTTTCGAGATATATCGAGATATTTAAAAGTTCCGAAGCAGCACCAACATAATAGAGATACAGAAACACCGTGGCCCCTTTCTTTGAGATAACTCTGCACTAGTGCGAGCCGCAAATGCCACTTCCAGCTTAGCTGTGCAGAAGAAGAACAACAAGAAGAAGAAATATCTCGAAATATGTCCGTCAGGCCCCTTCCCTTGAGATGAATCTGCAAATATCTCGGAAACGAAGCGAGCTATGGCAAAATGTTAAGAGACGTTTTTTGTAGAGAATTATGTTTCCTACAATTTATGTTCTACGATATTTTTTGATCAGAAGCGTAGTTTTCGAGATATATCGAGATATTTAAAAGTTCCGAAGCAGCACCAACATAATAGAGATACAGAAACACCGTGGCCCCTTTCTTTGAGATAACTCTGCACTAGTGCGAGCCGCAAATGCCACTTCCAGCTTAGCTGTGCAGAAGAAGAACAACAAGAAGAAGAAATATCTCGAAATATGTCCGTCAGGCCCCTTCCCTTGAGATAAATCTGCAAATATCTCGGAAACGAAGCGAGCTATGGCAAAATGTTAAGAGACGTTTTTTGTAGAGAATTAAGTTTCCTACTTTTTATCTTCTATGATATTTTCTGATCAGGTGCGTAGTTCTCGAGATATATCAAGATATTTAAAAGTTCCGAAGCCGCACCAACATAATAGAGATACAGAAACACCGTGGCCCCTTTCTTTGAGATAACTCTGCACTAGTGCGAGCCGCAAATGCCACTTCCAGCTTAGCTGTGCAGAAGAAGAACAACAAGAAGAAGAAATATCTCGAAATATGTCCGTCAGGCCACTTCCCTTGAGATAAATCTGCAAATATCTCGGAAACGAAGCGAGCTATGGCAAAATGTTAAGAGACCTTTTTTGTAGAGAATTATGTTTCCTACTTTTTATGTTCTATGATATTTTTTGATCAGATGCGTAGTTCTCGAGATATATCATGATATTTAAAAGTTCCGAAGCCGCACCAACATAATAGAGATACAGAAACACCGTGGCCCCTTTCTTTGAGATAACTCTGCACTAGTGCGAGCCGCAAATGCCACTTCCAGCTTAGCTGTGCAGAAGAAGAACAACAAGAAGAAGAAATATCTCGAAATATGTCCGTCAGGCCACTTCCCTTGAGATAAATCTGCAAATATCTCGGAAACGAAGCGAGCTATGGCAAAATGTTAAGAGACCTTTTTTGTAGAGAATTATGTTTCCTACTTTTTATGTTCTATGATATTTTTTGATCAGACGCGTAGCTCTCGAGATATATCAAGATATTTAAAAGTTCCGAAGCCGCACCAACATAATAGAGGTACAGAAACACCGTGGCCCCTTTCTTTGAGATAACTCTGCACTATTGCGAGCTGCAAATGCCACTTCCAGCTTAGCTGTGCAGAGGAAGAACAACAAGAAGAAGAAATATCTCGAAATATGTCCGTCAGGCCAGTTCCTTTGAGCTGAATCTGCAAATATCTCGGAAACGAAGCGAGCTATGGCAAAATGTTAAGAGACGTTTTTTGTAGAGAATTATGTTTCCTACAATTTATGTTCTATGATATTTTTTGATCAGAAGCGTAGTTTTCGAGATATATCGAGATATTTAAAAGTTCCGAAGCCGCACCAACATAATAGGGATACAGAAACACCGTGGCCCCTTTCTTTGAGATAACTCTGCACTAGTGCGAGCCGCAAATGTCACTTCCAGCTTAGCTGTGCAGAAGAAGAACAACAAGAAGAAGAAATATCTCGAAATATGTCCGTCAGGCCCCTTCCCTTGAGATAAATCTGCAAATATCTCGGAAACGAAGCGAGCTATGGCAAAATGTGAAGAGACCTTTTTTGTAGAGAATTAAGTTTCCTACTTTTTATGTTCTATGATATTTTTTGATCAGATGCGTAGTTCTCGAGATATATCAAGATATTTAAAAGTTCCGAAGCCGCACCAACATAATAGAGATACAGAAACACCGTGGCCCCTTTCTTTGAGATAACTCTGTACTATTGCGAGCCGCAAATGCCACTTCCAGCTTAGCTGTGCAGAAGAAGAACAACAAGAAGAAGAAATATCTCGAAATATGTCCGTCAGGCCCCTTCCCTTGAGATAAATCTGCAAATATCTCGGAAACGAAGCGAGCTATGGCAAAATCTTAAGCGACCTTTTTTGTAGAGAATTAAGTTTCCTACTTTTTATGTTCTATGATATTTTTTGATCAGATGCGTAGTTCTCGAGATATATCAAGATATTTAAAAGTTCCGAAGCCGCACCAACATAATAGAGATACAGAAACACCGTGGCCCCTTTCTTTGAGATAACTCTGCACTATTGCGAGCTGCAAATGCCACTTCCAGCTTAGCTGTGCAGAAGAAGAACATCAAGAAGAAGAAATATCTCGAAATATGTCCGTCAGGCCCCTTCCCTTGAGATAAATCTGCAAATATCTCGGAAACGAAGAGAGCTATGGCAAAATGTTAAGAGACCTTTTTTGTAGAGAATTAAGTTTCCTACTTTTTATGTTCTATAATATTTTTTGATCTGATGCGTAGTTCTCGAGATATATCAAGATATTTAAAAGTTCCGAAGCCCCACCAACATAATAGAGATACAGAAACACCGTGGCCCCTTTCTTTGAGATAACTCTGCACTATTGCGCGCTGTAAATGCCACTTCCAGCTTAGCTATGCAGAAGAAGAACAACAAGAAGAAGAAATATCTCGAAATATGTCCGTCAGGCCCCTTCCCTTGAGATAAATCTGCAAATATCTCGGAAACGAAGCGAGCTATGGCAAAATGTTAAGAGACCTTTTTTGTAGAGAATTAAGTTTCCTACTTTCTATGTTCTATGATATTTTTTGATCAGATGCGTAGTTCTCGAGATATATCAAGATATCTAAAAGTTCCGAAGCCGCACCAACATAATAGAGATACAGAAACACCGTGGCCCCTTTCTTTGAGATAACTCTGCACTATTGCGAGCTGCAAATGCCACTTCCAGCTTAGCTGTGCAGAAGAAGAACAACAAGAAGAAGAAATATCTCGAAATATGTCCGTCAGGCCCCTTCCCTTGAGATAAATCTGCAAATATCTCGGAAACGAAGAGAGCTATGGCAAAATGTTAAGAGACCTTTTTTGTAGAGAATTAAGTTTCCTACTTTTTATGTTCTATGATATTTTTAGATTAGATGCGTAGTTCTCGAGATAGATCAAGATATTTAAAAGTTCCGAAGCCGCACCAACATAATAGAGATGCAGAAACACCGTGGCCCCTTTCTTTGAGATAACTCTGCACTAGTGCGAGCCGCAAATGCCACTTCCAGCTTAGCTGTGCAGAAGAAGAACAACAAGAAGAAGAAATATCTCGAAATATGTCCGTCAGGCCCCTTCCCTTGAGATAAATCTGCAAATATCTCGGAAACGAAGCGAGCTATGGCAAAATGTTAAGAGACCTTTTTTGTAGAGAATTCTGTTTCCTACAATTTATGTTCTATGATATTTTTTGATCAGAAGCGTAGTTTTCGAGATATATCGAGATATTTAAAAGTTCCGAAGCCGCACCAACATAATAGAGATACAGAAACACCGTGGCCCCTTTCTTTGAGATAACTCTGCACTAGTGCGAGCCGCAAATGCCACTTCCAGCTCAGCTGTGCAGAAGAAGAACAACAAGAAGAAGAAATATCTCGAAATATGTCCGTCAGGCCCCTTCCCTTGAGATAAATCTGCAAATATCTCGGAAACGAAGCGAGCTATGGCAAAATGTTAAGAGACCTTTTTTGTAGAGAATTAAGTTTCCTACTTTTTATGTTCTATGATATTTTTTGATCAGATGCGTCGTTCTCGAGATATATCAAGATATTTAAAAGTTCCGAAGCCGCACCAACATAATAGAGATACAGAAACACCGTGGCCCCTTTCTTTGAGATAACTCTGCACTATTGCGAGCTGCAAATGCCACTTCCAGCTTAGCTGTGCAGAGGAAGAACAACAAGAAGAAGAAATATCTCGAAATATGTCCATCAGGACCCTTCCTTTGAGATAAATCTGCAAATATCTCGGAAACGAAGCGAGCTATGGCAAAGTGTTAAGAGACCTTTTTTGTAGAGAATAATGTTTCCTACAATCTACGTTCTATGATATTTTTTGATCAGAAGCGTAGTTTTCGAGATATATCGAGATATTTAAAAGTTCCGAAGCCGCACCAACATAATAGAGATACAGAAACACCGTGGCCCCTTTCTTTGAGATAACTCTGCACTATTGCGACCTGCAAATGCCACTTCCAGCTCAGCTGTGCAGAAGAAGAACAACAAGAAGAAGAAGTATCTCGAAATATGTCCGTCAGGCCCCTTCCCTTGAAATAAATCTGCAAATATCTCGGAAACGAAGCGAGCTATGGCAAAATGTTAAGAGACCTTTTTTGTAGAGAATTCTGTTTCCTACAATTTATGTTCTATGATATTTTTAGATTAGATGCGTAGTTCTCGAGATAGATCAAGATATTTAAAAGTTCCGAAGCCGCACCAACATAATAGAGATGCAGAAACACCGTGGCCCCTTTCTTTCAGATAACTATGCACTATTGCGAGCTGCAAATGCCACTTCCAGCTTAGCTGTGCAGAAGAACAACAAGAAGAAGAAATATCTCGAAATATGTCCGTCAGGCCCCTTCCCTTGAGATAAATCTGCAAATATCTCGGAAACGAAGAGAGCTATGGCAAAATGTTAAGAGACCTTTTTTGTAGAGAATTAAGTTTCCTACAATTTATGTTCTATGATATTTTTTGATCAGAAGCGTAGTTTTCGAGATATATCGAGATATTTAAAAGTTCCGAAGCCGCACCAACATAATAGAGATACAGAAACACCGTGGCCCCTTTCGTTGAGATAACTCTGCACTAGTGCGAGCCGCAAATGCCACTTCCAGCTTAGCTGTGCAGAAGAAGAACAACAAGAAGAAGAAATATCTCGAAATATGTCCGTCAGGCCCCTTCCCTTGAGATAAATCTGCAAATATCTCGGAAACGAAGCGAGCTATGGCAAAATGTTAAGAGACCTTTTTTGTAGAGAATTCTGTTTCCTACAATTTATGTTCTATGATATTTTTTGATCAGAAGCGTAGTTTTCGAGATATATCGAGATATTTAAAAGTTCCGAAGCCGCACCAACATAATAGAGATACAGAAACACCGTGGCCCCTTTCTTTGAGATAACTCTGCACTAGTGCGAGCCGCAAATGCCACTTCCAGCTCAGCTGTGCAGAAGAAGAACAACAAGAAGAAGAAATATCTCGAAATATGTCCGTCAGGCCCCTTCCCTTGAGATAAATCTGCAAATATCTCGGAAACGAAGCGAGCTATGGCAAAATGTTAAGAGACCTTTTTTGTAGAGAATTAAGTTTCCTACTTTTTATGTTCTATGATATTTTTTGATCAGATGCGTCGTTCTCGAGATATATCAAGATATTTAAAAGTTCCGAAGCCGCACCAACATAATAGAGATACAGAAACACCGTGGCCCCTTTCTTTGAGATAACTCTGCACTATTGCGAGCTGCAAATGCCACTTCCAGCTTAGCTGTGCAGAGGAAGAACAACAAGAAGAAGAAATATCTCGAAATATGTCCATCAGGACCCTTCCTTTGAGATAAATCTGCAAATATCTCGGAAACGAAGCGAGCTATGGCAAAGTGTTAAGAGACCTTTTTTGTAGAGAATAATGTTTCCTACAATCTACGTTCTATGATATTTTTTGATCAGAAGCGTAGTTTTCGAGATATATCGAGATATTTAAAAGTTCCGAAGCCGCACCAACATAATAGAGATACAGAAACACCGTGGCCCCTTTCTTTGAGATAACTCTGCACTATTGCGACCTGCAAATGCCACTTCCAGCTCAGCTGTGCAGAAGAAGAACAACAAGAAGAAGAAGTATCTCGAAATATGTCCGTCAGGCCCCTTCCCTTGAAATAAATCTGCAAATATCTCGGAAACGAAGCGAGCTATGGCAAAATGTTAACAGACCTTTTTTGTAGAGAATTAAGTTTCCTACTTTTCATGTTCTATGATATTTTTCGATCAGAGGCGTAGTTCTCGAGATATATCAAGATATTTAAAAGTTCCGAAGCCGCACCAACATAATAGAGATACAGAAACACCGTGGCCCCTTTCTTTGAGATAACTCTGCACTATTGCGAGCTGTAAATGCCACCTCCAGCTTAGCTGTGCAGAAGAAGAACAACAAGAAGAAGAAATATCTCGAAATATGTCCGTCAGGCCCCTTCCCTTGAGATAAATCTGCAAATATCTCGGAAACGAAGCGAGCTATGGCAAAATGTTAAGAGACCTTTTTTGTAGAGAATTAAGTTTCCTACTTTTTATGTTCTATGATATTTTTTGATCAGATGCGTAGTTCTCGAGATATATCCAGATATTTAAAAGTTCCGAAGCGGCACCAACATAATAGAGATACAGAAACACCGTGGCCCCTTTCTTTGAGGTAACTCTGCACTATTGCGAGCTGCAAATGCCACTTCCAGCTTAGCTGTGCAGAAGAAGAACAACAAGAAGAAGAAGTATCTCGAAATATGTCCGTCAGGCCCCTTCCCTTGAGATAAATCTGCAAATATCTCGGAAACGAAGCGAGCTATGGCAAAATGTTAAGCGACCTTTTTTGTAGAGAATTAAGTTTCCTACTTTTTATGTTCTATGATATTTTTTGATCAGATGCGTAGTTCTCGAGATATATCAAGATATTTAAAAGTTCCGAAGCCGCACCAACATAATAGAGATACAGAAACACCGTGGCCCCTTTCTTTGAGATAACTCTGCACTATTGCGACCTGCAAATGCCACTTCCAGCTTAGCTGTGCAGAGGAAGAACAACAAGAAGAAGAAATATCTCGAAATATGTCCGTCAGGCCAGTTCCTTTGAGCTGAATCTGCAAATATCTCGGAAACGAAGCGAGCTATGGCAAAATGTTAAGAGACGTTTTTTGTAGAGAATTATGTTTCCTACAATTTATGTTCTATGATATTTTTTGATCAGAAGCGTAGTTTTCGAGATATATCGAGATATTTAAAAGTTCCGAAGCCGCACCAACATAATAGAGATACAGAAACACCGTGGCCCCTTTCTTTGAGATAACTCTGCACTATTGCGACCTGCAAATGCCACTTCCAGCTCAGCTGTGCAGAAGAAGAACAACAAGAAGAAGAAATATCTCGAAATATGTCCGTCAGGCCCCTTCCCTTGAGATAAATCTGCAAATATCTCGGAAACGAAGCGAGCTATGGCAAAATGTTAAGAGACCTTTTTTGTAGAGAATTAAGTTTCCTACTTTTTATGTTCTATGATATTTTTTGATCAGATGCGTCGTTCTCGAGATATATCAAGATATTTAAAAGTTCCGAAGCCGCACCAACATAATAGAGATACAGAAACACCGTGGCCCCTTTCTTTGAGATAACTCTGCACTATTGCGAGCTGCAAATGCCACTTCCAGCTTAGCTGTGCAGAGGAAGAACAACAAGAAGAAGAAATATCTCGAAATATGTCCGTCAGGCCCCTTCCCTTGAGATAAATCTGCAAATATCTCGGAAACGAAGCGAGCTATGGCAAAATGTTAAGAGACCTTTTTTGTAGAGAATTAAGTTTCCTACTTTTTATGTTCTATGATATTTTTTGATCAGATGCGTAGTTCTCGAGATATATCCAGATATTTAAAAGTTCCGAAGCGGCACCAACATAATAGAGATACAGAAACACCGTGGCCCCTTTCTTTGAGATAACTCTGCACTATTGCGACCTGCAAATGCCACTTCCAGCTCAGCTGTGCAGAAGAAGAACAACATGAAGAAGAAATATCTCGAAATATGTCCGTCAGGCCCCTTCCCTTGAGATAAATCTGCAAATATCTCGGAAACGAAGCGAGCTATGGCAAAATGTTAAGAGACCTTTTTTGTAGAGAATTAAGTTTCCTACTTTTTATGTTCTATGATATTTTTTGATCAGATGCGTCGTTCTCGAGATATATCAAGATATTTAAAAGTTCCGAAGCCGCACCAACATAATAGAGATACAGAAACACCGTGGCCCCTTTCTTTGAGATAACTCTGCACTATTGCGAGCTGCAAATGCCACTTCCAGCTTAGCTGTGCAGAGGAAGAACAACAAGAAGAAGAAATATCTCGAAATATGTCCGTCAGGCCAGTTCCTTTGAGCTGAATCTGCAAATATCTCGGAAACGAAGCGAGCTATGGCAAAATGTTAAGAGACGTTTTTTGTAGAGAATTATGTTTCCTACAATTTATGTTCTATGATATTTTTTGATCAGAAGCGTAGTTTTCGAGATATATCGAGATATTTAAAAGTTCCGAAGCCGCACCAACATAATAGAGATACAGAAACACCGTGGCCCCTTTCTTTGAGATAACTCTGCACTATTGCGACCTGCAAATGCCACTTCCAGCTCAGCTGTGCAGAAGAAGAACAACAAGAAGAAGAAATATCTCGAAATATGTCCGTCAGGCCCCTTCCCTTGAGATAAATCTGCAAATATCTCGGAAACGAAGCGAGCTATGGCAAAATGTTAAGAGACCTTTTTTGTAGAGAATTGAGTTTCCTACTTTTTATGTTCTATGATATTTTTTGATCAGATGCGTCGTTCTCGAGATATATCAAGATATTTAAAAGTTCCGAAGCCGCACCAACATAATAGAGATACAGAAACACCGTGGCCCCTTTCTTTGAGATAACTCTGCACTAGTGCGAGCCGCAAATGCCACTTCCAGCTTAGCTGTGCAGAAGAAGAACAACAAGAAGAAGAAATATCTCGAAATATGTCCGTCAGGCCCCTTCCCTTGAGATGAATCTGCAAATATCTCGGAAACGAAGCGAGCTATGGCAAAATGTTAAGAGACGTTTTTTGTAGAGAATTATGTTTCCTACAATTTATGTTCTACGATATTTTTTGATCAGAAGCGTAGTTTTCGAGATATATCGAGATATTTAAAAGTTCCGAAGCAGCACCAACATAATAGAGATACAGAAACACCGTGGCCCCTTTCTTTGAGATAACTCTGCACTAGTGCGAGCCGCAAATGCCACTTCCAGCTTAGCTGTGCAGAAGAAGAACAACAAGAAGAAGAAATATCTCGAAATATGTCCGTCAGGCCCCTTCCCTTGAGATAAATCTGCAAATATCTCGGAAACGAAGCGAGCTATGGCAAAATGTTAAGAGACGTTTTTTGTAGAGAATTAAGTTTCCTACTTTTTATCTTCTATGATATTTTCTGATCAGGTGCGTAGTTCTCGAGATATATCAAGATATTTAAAAGTTCCGAAGCCGCACCAACATAATAGAGATACAGAAACACCGTGGCCCCTTTCTTTGAGATAACTCTGCACTAGTGCGAGCCGCAAATGCCACTTCCAGCTTAGCTGTGCAGAAGAAGAACAACAAGAAGAAGAAATATCTCGAAATATGTCCGTCAGGCCACTTCCCTTGAGATAAATCTGCAAATATCTCGGAAACGAAGCGAGCTATGGCAAAATGTTAAGAGACCTTTTTTGTAGAGAATTATGTTTCCTACTTTTCATGTTCTATGATATTTTTTGATCAGATGCGTAGTTCTCGAGATATATCATGATATTTAAAAGTTCCGA
The DNA here is from genome assembly GCF_051020975.1 of Osmia lignaria lignaria. Classification (NCBI taxonomy): domain Eukaryota; kingdom Metazoa; phylum Arthropoda; class Insecta; order Hymenoptera; family Megachilidae; genus Osmia; species Osmia lignaria. Next base: position 4,544,745 of record NW_027478164.1, read on the forward strand.
AGCCGCACCAACATAATAGAGATACAGAAACACCGTGGCCCCTTTCTTTGAGATAACTCTGCACTAGTGCGAGCCGCAAATGCCACTTCCAGCTTAGCTGTGCAGAAGAAGAACAACAAGAAGAAGAAATATCTCGAAATATGTCCGTCAGGCCACTTCCCTTGAGATAAATCTGCAAATATCTCGGAAACGAAGCGAGCTATGGCAAAATGTTAAGAGACCTTTTTTGTAGAGAATTATGTTTCCTACTTTTTATGTTCTATGATATTTTTTGATCAGACGCGTAGCTCTCGAGATATATCAAGATATTTAAAAGTTCCGAAGCCGCACCAACATAATAGAGGTACAGAAACACCGTGGCCCCTTTCTTTGAGATAACTCTGCACTATTGCGAGCTGCAAATGCCACTTCCAGCTTAGCTGTGCAGAGAAAGAACAACAAGAAGAAGAAATATCTCGAAATATGTCCGTCAGGCCAGTTCCTTTGAGCTGAATCTGCAAATATCTCGGAAACGAAGCGAGCTATGGCAAAATGTTAAGAGACGTTTTTTGTAGAGAATTATGTTTCCTACAATTTATGTTCTATGATATTTTTTGATCAGAAGCGTAGTTTTCGAGATATATCGAGATATTTAAAAGTTCCGAAGCCGCACCAACATAATAGAGATACAGAAACACCGTGGCCCCTTTCTTTGAGATAACTCTGCACTATTGCGACCTGCAAATGCCACTTCCAGCTCAGCTGTGCAGAAGAAGAACAACAAGAAGAAGAAATATCTCGAAATATGTCCGTCAGGCCCCTTCCCTTGAGATAAATCTGCAAATATCTGGGAAACGAAGCGAGCTATGGCAAAATGTTAAGAGACCTTTTTTGTAGAGAATTGAGTTTCCTACTTTTTATGTTCTATGATATTTTTTGATCAGATGCGTCGTTCTCGAGATATATCAAGATATTTAAAAGTTCCGAAGCCGCACCAACATAATAGAGATACAGAAACACCGTGGCCCCTTTCTTTGAGATAACTCTGCACTAGTGCGAGCCGCAAATGCCACTTCCAGCTTAGCTGTGCAGAAGAAGAACAACAAGAAGAAGAAATATCTCGAAATATGTCCGTCAGGCCCCTTCCCTTGAGATGAATCTGCAAATATCTCGGAAACGAAGCGAGCTATGGCAAAATGTTAAGAGACGTTTTTTGTAGAGAATTATGTTTCCTACAATTTATGTTCTACGATATTTTTTGATCAGAAGCGTAGTTTTCGAGATATATCGAGATATTTAAAAGTTCCGAAGCAGCACCAACATAATAGAGATACAGAAACACCGTGGCCCCTTTCTTTGAGATAACTCTGCACTAGTGCGAGCCGCAAATGCCACTTCCAGCTTAGCTGTGCAGAAGAAGAACAACAAGAAGAAGAAATATCTCGAAATATGTCCGTCAGGCCCCTTCCCTTGAGATAAATCTGCAAATATCTCGGAAACGAAGCGAGCTATGGCAAAATGTTAAGAGACGTTTTTTGTAGAGAATTAAGTTTCCTACTTTTTATCTTCTATGATATTTTCTGATCAGGTGCGTAGTTCTCGAGATATATCAAGATATTTAAAAGTTCCGAAGCCGCACCAACATAATAGAGATACAGAAACACCGTGGCCCCTTTCTTTGAGATAACTCTGCACTAGTGCGAGCCGCAAATGCCACTTCCAGCTTAGCTGTGCAGAAGAAGAACAACAAGAAGAAGAAATATCTCGAAATATGTCCGTCAGGCCACTTCCCTTGAGATAAATCTGCAAATATCTCGGAAACGAAGCGAGCTATGGCAAAATGTTAAGAGACCTTTTTTGTAGAGAATTATGTTTCCTACTTTTTATGTTCTATGATATTTTTTGATCAGATGCGTAGTTCTCGAGATATATCATGATATTTAAAAGTTCCGAAGCCGCACCAACATAATAGAGATACAGAAACACCGTGGCCCCTTTCTTTGAGATAACTCTGCACTAGTGCGAGCCGCAAATGCCACTTCCAGCTTAGCTGTGCAGAAGAAGAACAACAAGAAGAAGAAATATCTCGAAATATGTCCGTCAGGCCACTTCCCTTGAGATAAATCTGCAAATATCTCGGAAACGAAGCGAGCTATGGCAAAATGTTAAGAGACCTTTTTTGTAGAGAATTATGTTTCCTACTTTTTATGTTCTATGATATTTTTTGATCAGACGCGTAGCTCTCGAGATATATCAAGATATTTAAAAGTTCCGAAGCCGCACCAACATAATAGAGGTACAGAAACACCGTGGCCCCTTTCTTTGAGATAACTCTGCACTATTGCGAGCTGCAAATGCCACTTCCAGCTTAGCTGTGCAGAGAAAGAACAACAAGAAGAAGAAATATCTCGAAATATGTCCGTCAGGCCAGTTCCTTTGAGCTGAATCTGCAAATATCTCGGAAACGAAGCGAGCTATGGCAAAATGTTAAGAGACGTTTTTTGTAGAGAATTATGTTTCCTACAATTTATGTTCTATGATATTTTTTGATCAGAAGCGTAGTTTTCGAGATATATCGAGATATTTAAAAGTTCCGAAGCCGCACCAACATAATAGGGATACAGAAACACCGTGGCCCCTTTCTTTGAGATAACTCTGCACTAGTGCGAGCCGCAAATGTCACTTCCAGCTTAGCTGTGCAGAAGAAGAACAACAAGAAGAAGAAATATCTCGAAATATGTCCGTCAGGCCCCTTCCCTTGAGATAAATCTGCAAATATCTCGGAAACGAAGCGAGCTATGGCAAAATGTGAAGAGACCTTTTTTGTAGAGAATTAAGTTTCCTACTTTTTATGTTCTATGATATTTTTTGATCAGATGCGTAGTTCTCGAGATATATCAAGATATTTAAAAGTTCCGAAGCCGCACCAACATAATAGAGATACAGAAACACCGTGGCCCCTTTCTTTGAGATAACTCTGTACTATTGCGAGCTGGAAATGCCACTTCCAGTTTAGCTGTGCAGAAGAAGAACAACAAGAAGAAGAAATATGTCGAAATATGTCCGTTAGGCCCCTTCCCTTGAGATGAATCTGCAAATATCTCGGAAACGAAGCGAGCTATGGCAAAATGTTAAGAGACGTTTTTTGTAGAGAATTATGTTTCCTATAATTTATGTTCTATGATATTTTTTGATCAGAAGCGTAGTTTTCGAGATATATCGAGATATTTAAAAGTTCCGAAGCAGCACCAACATAATAGAGATACAGAAACACCGTGGCCCCTTTCTTTGAGATAACTCTGCACTAGTGCGAGCCGCAAATGCCACTTCCAGCTTAGCTGTGCAGAAGAAGAACAACAAGAAGAAGAAATATCTCGAAATATGTCCGTCAGGCCCCTTCCCTTGAGATAAATCTGCAAATATCTCGGAAACGAAGCGAGCTATGGCAAAATGTTAAGAGACGTTTTTTGTAGAGAATTAAGTTTCCTACTTTTTACCTTCTATGATATTTTCTGATCAGATGCGTAGTTCTCGAGATATATCAAGATATTTATAAGTTCCGAAGCCGCACCAACATAATAGAGATACAGAAACACCGTGGCCCCTTTCTTTGAGATAACTCTGCACTAGCGCGAGCCGCAAATGCCACTTCCAGCTTAGCTGTGCAGAAGAAGAACAACAAGAAGAAGAAATATCTCGAAATATGTCCGTCAGGCCACTTCCCTTGAGATAAATCTGCAAATATCTCGGAAACGAAGCGAGCTATGGCAAAATGTTAGGAGACCTTTTTTGTAGAGAATTATGTTTCCTACTTTTTATGTTCTATGATATTTTTTGATCAGATGCGTAGTTCTCGAGATATATCAAGATATTTAAAAGTTCCGAAGCCGCACCAACATAATAGAGATACAGAAACACCGTGGCCCCTTTCTTTGAGATAACTCTGCACTAGTGCGAGCCGCAAATGCCACTTCCAGCTTAGCTGTGCAGAAGAAGAACAACAAGAAGAAGAAATATCTCGAAATATGTCCGTCAGGCCACTTCCCTTGAGATAAATCTGCAAATATCTCGGAAACGAAGCGAGCTATGGCAAAATGTTAAGAGACCTTTTTTGTAGAGAATTATGTTTCCTACAATTTATGTTCTATGATATTTTTTGATCAGAAGCGTAGTTTTCGAGATATATCGAGATATTTAAAAGTTCCGAAGCCGCACCAACATAATAGGGATACAGAAACACCGTGGCCCCTTTCTTTGAGATAACTCTGCACTAGTGCGAGCCGCAAATGCCACTTCCACCTTAGCTGTGCAGAAGAAGAACAACAAGAAGAAGGAATATCTCGAAATATGTCCGTCAGGCCAGTTCCTTTGAGCTGAATCTGCAAATATCTCGGAAACGAAGCGAGCTATGGCAAAATGTTAAGAGACGTTTTTTGTAGAGAATTATGTTTCCTACAATTTATGTTCTATGATATTTTTTGATCAGAAGCGTAGTTTTCGAGATATATCGAGATATTTAAAAGTTCCGAAGCCGCACCAACATAATAGGGATACAGAAACACCGTGGCCCCTTTCTTTGAGATAACTCTGCACTAGTGCGAGCCGCAAATGCCACTTCCAGCTTAGCTGTGCAGAAGAAGAACAACAAGAAGAAGAAATATCTCGAAATATGTCCGTCAGGCCACTTCCCTTGAGATAAATCTGCAAATATCTCGGAAACGAAGCGAGCTATGGCAAAATGTTAAGAGACCTTTTTTGTAGAGAATTATGTTTCCTACTTTTTATGTTCTATGATATTTTTTGATCAGATGCGTAGTTCTCGAGATATATCAAGATATTTAAAAGTTCCGAAGCCGCACCAACATAATAGAGATACAGAAACACCGTGGCCCCTTTCTTTGAGATAACTCTGCACTAGTGCGAGCCGCAAATGCCACTTCCAGCTTAGCTGTGCAGAAGAAGAACAACAAGAAGAAGAAATATCTCGAAATATGTCCGTCAGGCCACTTCCCTTGAGATAAATCTGCAAATATCTCGGAAACGAAGCGAGCTATGGCAAAATGTTAAGAGACCTTTTTTGTAGAGAATTATGTTTCCTACTTTTTATGTTCTATGATATTTTTTGATCAGACGCGTAGCTCTCGAGATATATCAAGATATTTAAAAGTTCCGAAGCCGCACCAACATAATAGAGGTACAGAAACACCGTGGCCCCTTTCTTTGAGATAACTCTGCACTATTGCGAGCTGCAAATGCCACTTCCAGCTTAGCTGTGCAGAGGAAGAACAACAAGAAGAAGAAATATCTCGAAATATGTCCGTCAGGCCAGTTCCTTTGTGCTGAATCTGCAAATATCTCGGAAACGAAGCGAGCTATGGCAAAATGTTAAGAGACGTTTTTTGTAGAGAATTATGTTTCCTACAATTTACGTTCTATGATATTTTTTGATCAGAAGCGTAGTTTTCGAGATATATCGAGATATTTAAAAGTTCCGAAGCCGCACCAACATAATAGGGATACAGAAACACCGTGGCCCCTTTCTTTGAGATAACTCTGCACTAGTGCGAGCCGCAAATGTCACTTCCAGCTTAGCTGTGCAGAAGAAGAACAACAAGAAGAAGAAATATCTCGAAATATGTCCGTCAGGCCCCTTCCCTTGAGATAAATCTGCAAATATCTCGGAAACGAAGCGAGCTATGGCAAAATGTTAAGAGACCTTTTTTGTAGAGAATTAAGTTTCCTACTTTTTATGTTCTATGATATTTTTTGATCAGATGCGTAGTTCTCGAGATATATCAAGATATTTAAAAGTTCCGAAGCCGCCCCAACATAATAGAGATACAGAAACACCGTGGCCCCTTTCTTTGAGATAACTCTGTACTATTGCGAGCTGGAAATGCCACTTCCAGTTTAGCTGTGCAGAAGAAGAACAACAAGAAGAAGAAATATCTCGAAATATGTCCGTTAGGCCCCTTCCCTTGAGATGAATCTGCAAATATCTCGGAAACGAAGCGAGCTATGGCAAAATGTTAAGAGACGTTTTTTGTAGAGAATTATGTTTCCTACAATTTATGTTCTATGATATTTTTTGATCAGAAGCGTAGTTTTCGAGATATATCGAGATATTTAAAAGTTCCGAAGCAGCACCAACATAATAGAGATACAGAAACACCGTGGCCCCTTTCTTTGAGATAACTCTGTACTATTGCGAGCTGGAAATGCCACTTCCAGTTTAGCTGTGCAGAAGAAGAACAACAAGAAGAAGAAATATCTCGAAATATGTCCGTTAGGCCCCTTCCCTTGAGATGAATCTGCAAATATCTCGGAAACGAAGCGAGCTATGGCAAAATGTTAAGAGACGTTTTTTGTAGAGAATTATGTTTCCTACAATTTATGTTCTATGATATTTTTTGATCAGAAGCGTAGTTTTCGAGATATATCGAGATATTTAAAAGTTCCGAAGCAGCACCAACATAATAGAGATACAGAAACACCGTGGCCCCTTTCTTTGAGATAACTCTGCACTAGTGCGAGCCGCAAATGCCACTTCCAGCTTAGCTGTGCAGAAGAAGAACAACAAGAAGAAGAAATATCTCGAAATATGTCCGTCAGGCCCCTTCCCTTGAGATAAATCTGCAAATATCTCGGAAACGAAGCGAGCTATGGCAAAATGTTAAGAGACGTTTTTTGTAGAGAATTAAGTTTCCTACTTTTTACCTTCTATGATATTTTCTGATCAGATGCGTAGTTCTCGAGATATATCAAGATATTTAAAAGTTCCGAAGCCGCACCAACATAATAGAGATACAGAAACACCGTGGCCCCTTTCTTTGAGATAACTCTGCACTAGTGCGAGCCGCAAATGCCACTTCCAGCTTAGCTGTGCAGAAGAAGAACAACAAGAAGAAGAAATATCTCGAAATATGTCCGTCAGGCCACTTCCCTTGAGATAAATCTGCAAATATCTCGGAAACGAAGCGAGCTATGGGAAAATGTTAAGAGACCTTTTTTGTAGAGAATTATGTTTCCTACTTTTTATGTTCTATGATATTTTTTGATCAGATGCGTAGTTCTCGAGATATATCAAGATATTTAAAAGTTCCGAAGCCGCACCAACATAATAGAGATACAGAAACACCGTGGCCCCTTTCTTTGAGATAACTCTGCACTAGTGCGAGCCGCAAATGCCACTTCCAGCTTAGCTGTGCAGAAGAAGAACAACAAGAAGAAGAAATATCTCGAAATATGTCCGTCAGGCCACTTCCCTTGAGATAAATCTGCAAATATCTCGGAAACGAAGCGAGCTATGGCAAAATGTTAAGAGACCCTTTTTGTAGAGAATTATGTTTCCTACAATTTATGTTCTATGATATTTTTTGATCAGAAGCGTAGTTTTCGAGATATATCGAGATATTTAAAAGTTCCGAAGCCGCACCAACATAATAGGGATACAGAAACACCGTGGCCCCTTTCTTTGAGATAACTCTGCACTAGTGCGAGCCGCAAATGCCACTTCCACCTTAGCTGTGCAGAAGAAGAACAACAAGAAGAAGGAATATCTCGAAATATGTCCGTCAGGCCCCTTCCCTTGAGATAAATCTGCAAATATCTCGGAAACGAAGCGAGCTATGGCAAAATGTTGAGAGACGTTTTTTGTAGAGAATTAAGTTTCCTACTTTTTATCTTCTATGATATTTTCTGATCAGATGCGTAGTTCTCGAGATATATCAAGATATTTAAAAGTTCCGAAGCCGCACCAACATAATAGAGATACAGAAACACCGTGGCCCCTTTCTTTGAGATAACTCTGCACTAGTGCGAGCCGCAAATGCCACTTCCAGCTTAGCTGTGCAGAAGAAGAACAACAAGAAGAAGAAATATTTCGAAATATGTCCGTCAGGCCACTTCCCTTGAGATAAATCTGCAAATATCTCGGAAACGAAGCGAGCTATGGCAAAATGTTAAGAGACGTTTTTTGTAGAGAATTATGTTTCCTACAATTTTTGTTCTATGATATTTTTTGATCAGAAGCGTAGTTTTCGAGATGTATCGAGATATTTAAAAGTTCCGAAGCGGCACCAACATAATAGAGATACAGAAACACCGTGGCCCCTTTCTTTGAGATAACTCTGCACTATTGCGACCTGCAAATGCCACTTCCAGCTCAGCTGTGCAGAAGAAGAACAACAAGAAGAAGAAATATCTCGAAATATGTCCGTCAGGCCCCTTCCCTTGAGATAAATCTGCAAATATCTCGGAAACGAAGCGAGCTATGGCAAAATGTTAAGAGACCTTTTTTGTAGAGAATTAAGTTTCCTACTTTTTATGTTCTATGATATTTTTTGATCAGATGCGTAGTTCTCGAGATATATCCAGATATTTAAAAGTTCCGAAGCGGCACCAACATAATAGAGATACAGAAACACCGTGGCCCCTTTCTTTGAGATAACTCTGCACTATTGCGACCTGCAAATGCCACTTCCAGCTCAGCTGTGCAGAAGAAGAACAACAAGAAGAAGAAATATCTCGAAATATGTCCGTCAGGCCCCTTCCCTTGAGATAAATCTGCAAATATCTCGGAAACGAAGCGAGCTATGGCAAAATGTTAAGAGACCTTTTTTGTAGAGAATTAAGTTTCCTACTTTTTATGTTCTATGATATTTTTTGATCAGATGCGTCGTTCTCGAGATATATCAAGATATCTAAAAGTTCCGAAGCCGCACCAACATAATAGAGATACAGAAACACCGTGGCCCCTTTCTTTGAGATAACTCTGCACTATTGCGAGCTGCAAATGCCACTTCCAGCTTAGCTGTGCAGAGGAAGAACAACAAGAAGAAGAAATATCTCGAAATATGTCCATCAGGACCCTTCCTTTGAGATAAATCTGCAAATATCTCGGAAACGAAGCGAGCTATGGCAAAGTGTTAAGAGACCTTTTTTGTAGAGAATAATGTTTCCTACAATTTACGTTCTATGATATTTTTTGATCAGAAGCGTAGTTTTCGAGATATATCGAGATATTTAAAAGTTCCGAAGCCGCACCAACATAATAGAGATACAGAAACACCGTGGCCCCTTTCTTTGAGATAACTCTGCACTATTGCGACCTGCAAATGCCACTTCCAGCTCAGCTGTGCAGAAGAAGAACAACAAGAAGAAGAAGTATCTCGAAATATGTCCGTCAGGCCCCTTCCCTTGAAATAAATCTGCAAATATCTCGGAAACGAAGCGAGCTATGGCAAAATGTTAACAGACCTTTTTTGTAGAGAATTAAGTTTCCTACTTTTCATGTTCTATGATATTTTTCGATCAGAGGCGTAGTTCTCGAGATATATCAAGATATTTAAAAGTTCCGAAGCCGCACCAACATAATAGAGATACAGAAACACCGTGGCCCCTTTCTTTGAGATAACTCTGCACTATTGCGAGCTGTAAATGCCACCTCCAGCTTAGCTGTGCAGAAGAAGAACAACAAGAAGAAGAAATATCTCGAAATATGTCCGTCAGGCCCCTTCCCTTGAGATAAATCTGCAAATATCTCGGAAACGAAGCGAGCTATGGCAAAATGTTAAGAGACCTTTTTTGTAGAGAATTAAGTTTCCTACTTTTTATGTTCTATGATATTTTTTGATCAGATGCGTAGTTCTCGAGATATATCCAGATATTTAAAAGTTCCGAAGCGGCACCAACATAATAGAGATACAGAAACACCGTGGCCCCTTTCTTTGAGGTAACTCTGCACTATTGCGAGCTGCAAATGCCACTTCCAGCTTAGCTGTGCAGAAGAAGAACAACAAGAAGAAGAAGTATCTCGAAATATGTCCGTCAGGCCCCTTCCCTTGAGATAAATCTGCAAATATCTCGGAAACGAAGCGAGCTATGGCAAAATGTTAAGCGACCTTTTTTGTAGAGAATTAAGTTTCCTACTTTTTATGTTCTATGATATTTTTTGATCAGATGCGTAGTTCTCGAGATATATCAAGATATTTAAAAGTTCCGAAGCCGCACCAACATAATAGAGATACAGAAACACCGTGGCCCCTTTCTTTGAGATAACTCCGCACTATTGCGAGCTGCAAATGCCACTTCCAGCTTAGCTGTGCAGAAGAAGAACAACAAGAAGAAGAAATATCTGGAAATATGTCCGTCAGGCCCCTTCCCTTGAGATAAATCTGCAACTATCTCGGAAACCAAGCGAGCTATGGCAAAATGTTAAGAGACCTTATTTGTAGAGAATTAAGTTTCCTACTTTTTATGTTCTACGATATTTTTTGATCAGAGGCGTAGTTCTCGAGATATATCAAGATATTTAAAAGTTCCGAAGCCGCACCAACATAATAGAGATACAGAAACACCGTGGCCCCTTTCTTTGAGATAACTCTGCACTATTGCGAGCTGCAAATGCCACTTCCAGCTTAGCTGTGCAGAGGAAGAACAACAAGAAGAAGAAATATCTCGAAATATGTCCGTCAGGCCAGTTCCTTTGAGCTGAATCTGCAAATATCTCGGAAACGAAGCGAGCTATGGCAAAATGTTAAGAGACGTTTTTTGTAGAGAATTAAGTTTCCTACTTTTTATGTTCTATGATATTTTTTGATCAGATGCGTCGTTCTCGAGATATATCAAGATATTTAAAAGTTCCGAAGCCGCACCAACATAATAGAGATACAGAAACACCGTGGCCCCTTTCTTTGAGATAACTCTGCACTATTGCGAGCTGCAAATGCCACTTCCAGCTTAGCTGTGCAGAGGAAGAACAACAAGAAGAAGAAATATCTCGAAATATGTCCGTCAGGCCCCTTCCCTTGAGATAAATCTGCAAATATCTCGGAAACGAAGCGAGCTATGGCAAAATGTTAAGAGACCTTTTTTGTAGAGAATTAAGTTTCCTACTTTTTATGTTCTATGATATTTTTTGATCAGATGCGTAGTTCTCGAGATATATCCAGATATTTAAAAGTTCCGAAGCGGCACCAACATAATAGAGATACAGAAACACCGTGGCCCCTTTCTTTGAGATAACTCTGCACTATTGCGACCTGCAAATGCCACTTCCAGCTCAGCTGTGCAGAAGAAGAACAACATGAAGAAGAAATATCTCGAAATATGTCCGTCAGGCCCCTTCCCTTGAGATAAATCTGCAAATATCTCGGAAACGAAGCGAGCTATGGCAAAATGTTAAGAGACCTTTTTTGTAGAGAATTAAGTTTCCTACTTTTTATGTTCTATGATATTTTTTGATCAGATGCGTCGTTCTCGAGATATATCAAGATATTTAAAAGTTCCGAAGCCGCACCAACATAATAGAGATACAGAAACACCGTGGCCCCTTTCTTTGAGATAACTCTGCACTATTGCGAGCTGCAAATGCCACTTCCAGCTTAGCTGTGCAGAGGAAGAACAACAAGAAGAAGAAATATCTCGAAATATGTCCGTCAGGCCAGTTCCTTTGAGCTGAATCTGCAAATATCTCGGAAACGAAGCGAGCTATGGCAAAATGTTAAGAGACGTTTTTTGTAGAGAATTATGTTTCCTACAATTTATGTTCTATGATATTTTTTGATCAGAAGCGTAGTTTTCGAGATATATCGAGATATTTAAAAGTTCCGAAGCCGCACCAACATAATAGAGATACAGAAACACCGTGGCCCCTTTCTTTGAGATAACTCTGCACTATTGCGACCTGCAAATGCCACTTCCAGCTCAGCTGTGCAGAAGAAGAACAACAAGAAGAAGAAATATCTCGAAATATGTCCGTCAGGCCCCTTCCCTTGAGATAAATCTGCAAATATCTCGGAAACGAAGCGAGCTATGGCAAAATGTTAAGAGACCTTTTTTGTAGAGAATTAAGTTTCCTACTTTTTATGTTCTATGATATTTTTTGATCAGATGCGTAGTTCTCGAGATATATCCAGATATTTAAAAGTTCCGAAGCGGCACCAACATAATAGAGATACAGAAACACCGTGGCCCCTTTCTTTGAGGTAACTCTGCACTATTGCGAGCTGCAAATGCCACTTCCAGCTTAGCTGTGCAGAAGAAGAACAACAAGAAGAAGAAATATCTCGAAATATGTCCCTCAGGCCCCTTCCCTTGAGATAAATCTGCAAATATCTCGGAAACCAAGCGAGCTATGGCAAAATGTTAAGAGACCTTATTTGTAGAGAATTAAGTTTCCTACCTTTTATGTTCTACGATATTTTTTGATCAGATGCGTAGTTCTCGAGATATATCAAGATATTTAAAAGTTCCGAAGCCGCACCAACATAATAGAGATACAGAAACACCGTGGCCCCTTTCTTTGAGATAACTCTGCACTATTGCGAGCTGTAAATGCCACTTCCAGCTTAGCTGTGCAGAAGAAGAACAACAAGAAGAAGAAATATCTTGAAATATGTCCGTCAGGCCCCTTCCCTTGAGATATATCTGCAAATATCTCGGAAACGAAGCGAGCTATGGCAAAATGATAAGAGACCTTTTTTGTCGAGAATTATGTTTCCTACAATTTATGTTCTATGATATTTTTTGATCAGAAGCGTAGTTTTCGAGATATATCGAGATATTTAAAAGTTCCGAAGCCGCACCAACATAATAGAGATACAGAAACACCGTGGCCCCTTTCTTTGAGATGACTCTGCACTATTGCGAGCTGCAAATGCCACTTCCAGCTTAGCTGTGCAGAAGAAGAACAACAAGAAGAAGAAATATCTCGAAATATGTCCGTCACGCCCCTTCCCTTGAGATAAATCTGCAAATATCTCGGAAACGAAGAGAGCTATGGCAAAATGTTAAGAGACCTTTTTTGTAGAGAATTAAGTTTCCTACTTTTCATGTTCTATGATATTTTTTGATCAGATGCATAGTTCTCGAGATATATCAAGATATTTAAAAGTTCCGAAGCCGCACCAACATAATAGAGATACAGAAACACCGTGGCCCCTTTCTTTGAGATAACTCTGCACTATTGCGAGCTGCAAATGCCACTTCCAGCTTAGCTGTGCAGAAGAAGAACAACAAGAACAAGAAATATCTCGAAATATGTCCGTCAGGCCCCTTCCCTTGAGATAAATCTGCAAATATCTCGGAAACGAAGCGAGCTATGGCAAAATGTTAAGAGACCTTATTTGTAGAGAATTAAGTTTCCTACTTTTTCTGTTCTATGGTATTTTTTGATCAGATGCGTAGTTCTCGAGATATATCAAGATATTTAAAAGTTCCGAAGCCGCACCAACATAATAGAGATACAGAAACACCGTGGCCCCTTTCTTTGAGATAACTCTGCACTATTGCGAGCTGCAAATGCCACTTCCAGCTTAGCTGTGAAGAAGAAGAACAACAAGAAGAAGAAATATCTCGAAATATGTCCGTCAGGCCCCTTCCCTTGAGATAAATCTGCAAATATCTCGGAAACGAAGCGAGCTATGGCAAAATGTTAAGAGACCTTTTTTGTAGAGAATTAAGTTTCCTACTTTTTATGTTCTATGATATTTTTTGATCAGATGCGTAGTTCTCGAGATATATCCTGATATTTAAAAGTTCCGAAGCGGCACCAACATAATAGAGATACAGAAACACCGTGGCCCCTTTCTTTGAGGTAACTCTGCACTATTGCGAGCTGCAAATGCCACTTCCAGCTTAGCTGTGCAGAAGAAGAACAACAAGAAGAAGGAATATCTCGAAATATGTCCGTCAGGCCCCTTCCCTTGAGATAAATCTGCAAATATCTCGGAAACCAAGCGAGCTATGGCAAAATGTTTAGAGATCTTATTTGTAGAGAATTAAGTTTCCTACTTTTTATGTTCTACGACATTTTTTGATCAGATGCGTAGTTCTCGAGATATATCAAGATATTTAAAAGTTCCGAAGCCGCACCAACATAATAGAGATACAGAAACACCGTGGCCCCTTTCTTTGAGATAACTCTGCACTATTGCGAGCTGCAAATGCCACTTCCAGCTTAGCTGTGCAGAAGAAGAACAACAAGAATAAGAAATATTTCGAAATATGTCCGTCAGGCCCCTTCCCTTGAGATAAATCTGCAAATATCTCGGAAACGAAGCGAGCTACGGCAAAATGGTAAGAGACCTTCTTTGTAGAAAATTAGGTTTCCTACTTTTTATGTTCTATGATATTTTTTGATCAGATGCGTAGTTCTCGAGATATATCAAGATATTTGAAAGTTCCGAAGCCGCACCAACATAATAGAGATACAGAAACACCGTGGCCCCTTTCTTTGAGATAACTCTGCACTATTGCGAGCTGCAAATGCCACTTCCAGCTTAGCTGTGGCGAAGAAGAACAACAAGAGGAAGAAATATCTCGAAATATGTCCGTCAGGACCCTTCCCTTGAGATAAATCTGCAAATATCTCGGAAACGAAGCGAGCTATTGCAAAACGTTAAGAGACCTTTTTTGTAGAGAATTAAGTTTCCTACTTTTTATGTTCTATGATATTTTTTGATCAGATGCGTAGTTCTCGAGATATATCAAGATATTTAAAAGTTCCGAAGCCGCACCAACATAATAGAGATACAGAAACACCGTAGCCCCTTTCTTTGCGATAACTCTGCACTATTGCGAGCTGCAAATGCCACTTCCTGCTTAGCTGTGCAGAAGAAGAACAACAAGAAGAAGAAATATCTCGAAATATGTCCGTCAGGACCCTTCCCTTGAGATAAATCTGCAAATATCTCGGAAACGAAGCGAGCTATTGCAAAACGTTAAGAGACCTTTTTTGTAGAGAATTAAGTTTCCTACTTTTTATGTTCTATGATATTTTTTGATCAGATGCGTAGTTCTCGAAATATATCAAGATATTTAAAAGCTCCGAAGCTGCACCAACATAATAGAGGTACAGAGACACCGTGGCCCCTTTCTTTGAGATAACTCTGCACTATTGCGGGCTGCAAATGCCACTTCCAGCTTAGCTGTGCAGAAGAAGAACAACAAGAATAAGAAATATTTCGAAATATGTCCGTCAGGCCCCTTCCCTTGAGATAAATCTGCAGATATCTCGGAAACGAAGCGAGCTATCGCAAAATGTTAAGAGACCTTTTTTGTAGAGAATTAAGTTTCCTACTTTTTATGCTCTATGATATTTTTTGATCGGATGCGTAGTTCTCGAGATATATCAAGATATTTAAAAAATCCGAAGCCGCACCAACATAATAGAGATACAGAAACACCGTGGCCCCTTTCTTTGAGATAAGTCTGCACTATTGCGAGCTGCAAATGCCACTTCCAGCTTAGCTGTGCAGAAGAAGAACAACAAAAAGAAGAAATATCTCGAAATATGTCCGTCAGGCCCCTTCCCTTGAGATAAATCTGCAAATATCTCGGAAACGAAGCGAGCTATGGCAAAATGTTAAGAGACCTTATTTGTAGAGAATTAAGTTTCCTACTTTTTATGTTCTATGATATTTTTTGATCAGATGCGTAGTTCTCGAGATATATCAAGATATTTAAAAGTTCCGAAGACGCACCAACATAATAGAGATACAGAAACACCGTGGCCCCTTTCTTTGAGATAACTGTGCACTAGTGCGAGCCGCAAATGCCACTTCCAGCTTAGCTGTGCAGAAGAAGAACAACAAGAAGAAGAAATATCTCGAAATATGTCCGTCAGGCCCCTTCCCTTGAGATATATCTGCAAATATCTCGGAAACGAAGCGAGTCATGGCAAAATGTTAAGAGACCGTTTTTGTAGAGAATTAAGTTTCCTACTTTTTATGTTCTATGATATTTTTTGATCAGACGCGTAGTTCTCGAGATATATCAAGATATTTAAAAGTTCCGAAGCCGCACCAACATAATAGAGATACAGAAACACCGTGGCCCCTTTCTTTGAGATAACTCTGCACTATTGCGAGCTGCAAATGCCACTTCCAGCTAAGCTGTGCAGAAGAAGAACAACAAGAAGAAGAAACATCTCGAAATATGTCCGTCAGGCCCCTTCCCTTGAGATATATCTGCAAATATCTCGGAAACGAAGCGAGCTATGGCAAAATGTTAAGAGACCTTTTTTGTAGAGAATTATGTTTCCTACAATTTATGTTCTATGATATTTTTTGATCAGAAGCGTAGTTTTCGAGATATATCGAGATATTTAAAAGTTCCGAAGCCGCCCCAACATAATAGAGATACAGAAACACCGTGGCCCCTTTCTTTGAGATAACTCTGCACTATTGCGAGCTGCAGATGCCACTTCCAGCTTAGCTGTGCAGAGGAAGAACAACAAGAAGAAAAAATATCTCGAAATATGTCCGTCAGGCCAGTTCCTTTGAGCTGAATCTGCAAATATCTCGGAAACGAAGCGAGCTATGGCAAAATGTTAAGAGACGTTTTTTGTAGAGAATTATGTTTCCTACAATTTATGTTCTATGATATTTTTTGATCAGAAGCGTAGTTTTCGAGATATATCGAGATATTTAAAAGTTCCGAAGACGCACCAACATAATAGAGATACAGAAACACCGTGGCCCCTTTCTTTGAGATAACTCTGCGCTATTGCGAGCTGGAAATGCCACTTCCAGTTTAGCTGTGCAGAAGAAGAACAACAAGAAGAGGAAATATCTCGAAATATGTCCGTCAGGCCCCTTCCCTTGAGATATATCTGCAAATATCTCGGAAACGAAACGAGCTATGGCAAAATGTTAAGAGACCTTTTTTGTAGAGAATTATGTTTCCTACAATTTATGGTCTATGATATTTTTTAATCAGAAGCGTAGTTTTCGAGATATATCGAGATATTTAAAAGATCCGAAGCCGCACCAACATAATAGAGATACAGAAACACCGTGGCCCCTCTCTTTGAGATAACTCTGCACCATTGCGAGCTGCAAATGCCACTTCCAGCTTAGCTGTGCAGAAGAAGACCAACAAGAAGAAGAAATATCTCGAAATATGTCCGTCAGGCCCCTTCCCTTGAAATAAATCTGCAAATATCTCGGAAACGAAGCGAGCTATTGCAAAACGTTAAGAGACCTTTTTTGTAGAGAATTAAGTTTCCTACTTTTTATGTTCTATGATATTTTTTGATCAGATGCGTAGTTCTCGAAATATATCAAGATATTTAAAAGCTCCGAAGCTGCACCAACATAATAGAGGTACAGAGACACCGTGGCCCCTTTCTTTGAGATAACTCTGCACTATTGCGGGCTGCAAATGCCACTTCCAGCTTAGCTGTGCAGAAGAAGAACAACAAGAATAAGAAATATTTCGAAATATGTCCGTCAGGCCCCTTCCCTTGAGATAAATCTGCAGATATCTCGGAAACGAAGCGAGCTATCGCAAAATGTTAAGAGACCTTTTTTGTAGAGAATTAAGTTTCCTACTTTTTATGCTCTATGATATTTTTTGATCGGATGCGTAGTTCTCGAGATATATCAAGATATTTAAAAAATCCGAAGCCGCACCAACATAATAGAGATACAGAAACACCGTGGCCCCTTTCTTTGAGATAACTCTGCACTATTGCGAGCTGCAAATGCCACTTCCAGCTTAGCTGTGGCGAAGAAGAACAACAAGAGGAAGAAATATCTCGAAATATGTCCGTCAGGACCCTTCCCTTGAGATAAATCTGCAAATATCTCGGAAACGAAGCGAGCTATTGCAAAACGTTAAGAGACCTTTTTTGTAGAGAATTAAGTTTCCTACTTTTTATGTTCTATGATATTTTTTGATCAGATGCGTAGTTCTCGAGATATATCAAGATATTTAAAAGTTCCGAAGCCGCACCAACATAATAGAGATACAGAAACACCGTAGCCCCTTTCTTTGCGATAACTCTGCACTATTGCGAGCTGCAAATGCCACTTCCTGCTTAGCTGTGCAGAAGAAGAACAACAAGAAGAAGAAATATCTCGAAATATGTCCGTCAGGACCCTTCCCTTGAGATAAATCTGCAAATATCTCGGAAACGAAGCGAGCTATTGCAAAACGTTAAGAGACCTTTTTTGTAGAGAATTAAGTTTCCTACTTTTTATGTTCTATGATATTTTTTGATCAGATGCGTAGTTCTCGAAATATATCAAGATATTTAAAAGCTCCGAAGCTGCACCAACATAATAGAGGTACAGAGACACCGTGGCCCCTTTCTTTGAGATAACTCTGCACTATTGCGGGCTGCAAATGCCACTTCCAGCTTAGCTGTGCAGAAGAAGAACAACAAGAATAAGAAATATTTCGAAATATGTCCGTCAGGCCCCTTCCCTTGAGATAAATCTGCAGATATCTCGGAAACGAAGCGAGCTATCGCAAAATGTTAAGAGACCTTTTTTGTAGAGAATTAAGTTTCCTACTTTTTATGCTCTATGATATTTTTTGATCGGATGCGTAGTTCTCGAGATATATCAAGATATTTAAAAAATCCGAAGCCGCACCAACATAATAGAGATACAGAAACACCGTGGCCCCTTTCTTTGAGATAAGTCTGCACTATTGCGAGCTGCAAATGCCACTTCCAGCTTAGCTGTGCAGAAGAAGAACAACAAAAAGAAGAAATATCTCGAAATATGTCCGTCAGGCCCCTTCCCTTGAGATAAATCTGCAAATATCTCGGAAACGAAGCGAGCTATGGCAAAATGTTAAGAGACCTTATTTGTAGAGAATTAAGTTTCCTACTTTTTATGTTCTATGATATTTTTTGATCAGATGCGTAGTTCTCGAGATATATCAAGATATTTAAAAGTTCCGAAGACGCACCAACATAATAGAGATACAGAAACACCGTGGCCCCTTTCTTTGAGATAACTGTGCACTAGTGCGAGCCGCAAATGCCACTTCCAGCTTAGCTGTGCAGAAGAAGAACAACAAGAAGAAGAAATATCTCGAAATATGTCCGTCAGGCCCCTTCCCTTGAGATATATCTGCAAATATCTCGGAAACGAAGCGAGTCATGGCAAAATGTTAAGAGACCGTTTTTGTAGAGAATTAAGTTTCCTACTTTTTATGTTCTATGATATTTTTTGATCAGACGCGTAGTTCTCGAGATATATCAAGATATTTAAAAGTTCCGAAGCCGCACCAACATAATAGAGATACAGAAACACCGTGGCCCCTTTCTTTGAGATAACTCTGCACTATTGCGAGCTGCAAATGCCACTTCCAGCTAAGCTGTGCAGAAGAAGAACAACAAGAAGAAGAAACATCTCGAAATATGTCCGTCAGGCCCCTTCCCTTGAGATATATCTGCAAATATCTCGGAAACGAAGCGAGCTATGGCAAAATGTTAAGAGACCTTTTTTGTAGAGAATTATGTTTCCTACAATTTATGTTCTATGATATTTTTTGATCAGAAGCGTAGTTTTCGAGATATATCGAGATATTTAAAAGTTCCGAAGCCGCCCCAACATAATAGAGATACAGAAACACCGTGGCCCCTTTCTTTGAGATAACTCTGCACTATTGCGAGCTGCAGATGCCACTTCCAGCTTAGCTGTGCAGAGGAAGAACAACAAGAAGAAAAAATATCTCGAAATATGTCCGTCAGGCCAGTTCCTTTGAGCTGAATCTGCAAATATCTCGGAAACGAAGCGAGCTATGGCAAAATGTTAAGAGACGTTTTTTGTAGAGAATTATGTTTCCTACAATTTATGTTCTATGATATTTTTTGATCAGAAGCGTAGTTTTCGAGATATATCGAGATATTTAAAAGTTCCGAAGACGCACCAACATAATAGAGATACAGAAACACCGTGGCCCCTTTCTTTGAGATAACTCTGCGCTATTGCGAGCTGGAAATGCCACTTCCAGTTTAGCTGTGCAGAAGAAGAACAACAAGAAGAGGAAATATCTCGAAATATGTCCGTCAGGCCCCTTCCCTTGAGATATATCTGCAAATATCTCGGAAACGAAACGAGCTATGGCAAAATGTTAAGAGACCTTTTTTGTAGAGAATTATGTTTCCTACAATTTATGGTCTATGATATTTTTTAATCAGAAGCGTAGTTTTCGAGATATATCGAGATATTTAAAAGATCCGAAGCCGCACCAACATAATAGAGATACAGAAACACCGTGGCCCCTCTCTTTGAGATAACTCTGCACCATTGCGAGCTGCAAATGCCACTTCCAGCTTAGCTGTGCAGAAGAAGACCAACAAGAAGAAGAAATATCTCGAAATATGTCCGTCAGGCCCCTTCCCTTGAAATAAATCTGCAAATATCTCGGAAACGAAGCGAGCTATGGCAAAATGTTAAGAGACCTTATTTGTAGAGAATTAAGTTTCCTACTTTTTATGTTCTATGATATTATTTGATCAGATGCGTAGTTCTCGAGATATATCAAGATATTTAAAAGTTCCGAAGCCGCACCAACATAATAGAGATACAGAAACACCGTGGCCCCTTTCTTTGAGATAACTCTGCACTACTGCGAGCTGGAAATGCCACTTCCAGTTTAGCTGTGCAGAAGAAGAACAACAAGAAGAAGAAATATCTCGAAATATGTCCGTCAGGCCCCTTCCCTTGAGATAAATCTGCAAATATCTCGGAAACGAAGCGAGCTATGGCAAAATGTTAAGAGACCTTATTTGTAGAGAATTAAGTTTGCTACTTTTTATGCTCTATGATATTTTTTGATCAGATGCGTAGTTCTCGAGATATATCAAGATATTTAAAAGTTCCGAAGCCGCACCAACATAATAGAGATACAGAAACACCGTGGCCCCTTTCTTTGAGATAACTCTGCGCTATTGCGAGCTGGAAATGCCACTTCCAGTTTAGCTGTGCAGAAGAAGAACAACAAGAAGAGGAAATATCTCGAAATATGTCCGTCAGGCCCCTTCCCTTGAGATATATCTGCAAATATCTCGGAAACGAAGCGAGCTATGGCAAAATGTTAAGAGACCTTTTTTGTAGAGAATTATGCTTCCTACAATTTATGTTCTATGATATTTTTTGATCAGAAGCGTAGTTTTCGAGATACATCGAGATATTTAAAAGTTCCGAAGCCGCACCAACATAATAGAGATACAGAAACACCGTGGCCCCTTTCTTTGAGATAACTCTACACTATTGCGCGCTGCAAATGCCACTTCCAGCTTAGCTGTGCAGAAGAAGAACAACAAGAAGAAGAAATATCTCGAAATATGTCCGTCAGGCCCCTTCCCGCGAGATAAATCTGCAAATATCTCGGAAACGAAGCGAGCTATGGCAAAATGTTAAGAGACCTTTTGTGTAGAGAATTAAATTTCCTACTTTTTATGTTCTATGATATTTTTTTATCGGATGCGTAGTTCTCGAGATATATCAAGATATTTAAAAGTTCCGAAGCCGCACCAACATAATAGAGATACAGAAACACCATGGCCCCTTTCTTTGAGATAACTCTGCACGATTGCGAGCTGGAAATGCCACTTCCAGTTTAGCTGTGCAGAAAAAGAACAACAAGAAGAAGAAATATCTCGAAATATGTCCATCAGGACCCTTCCCTTGAGATAAATCTGCAAATATCTCGGAAACGAAGCGAGCTATGGCAAAATGTTAAGAGACCTTTTTTGTAGAGAATAATGTTTCCTACAATCTACGTTCTATGATATTTTTTGATCAGAGGCGTAGTTCCCGAGATATATCAAGATATTTAAAAGTTCCGAAGCCGCACCAACATAATAGAGATACAGAAACACCGTGGCCCCTTTCTTTGAGATAACTCTGCACTATTGCGACCTGCAAATGCCACTTCCAGCTCAGCTGTGCAGAAGAAGAACAACAAGAAGAAGAAATATCTCGAAATATGTCCGTCAGGCCCCTTCCCTTGAGATATATCTGCAAATATCTCGGAAACCAAGCGAGCTATGGCAAAATGTTAGGAGACCTTTTTTGTAGAGAATTATGTTTCCTACAATTTAGGTTCTATGATATTTTTTGATCAGAAGCGTAGTTTTCGAGATATATCGAGATATTTAAAAGTTCCGAAGCCGCACCAACATAATAGAGATACAGAAACACCGTGGCCCCTTTCTTTGAGATAACTCTGCACTAGTGCGAGCCGCAAATGCCACGTCCAGCTTAGCTGTGCAGAAGAAGAACAACAAGAGGAAGAAATATCTCGAAATATGTCCGTCAGGCCCCTTCCCTTGAGATAAATCTGCAAATATCTCGGGAACGAAGCGAGCTATGGCAAAATGTTAAGAGACCTTTTTTGTAGAGAATTAAGTTTCCTACTTTTTATGTTCTATGATATTTTTTGATCAGATGCGTAGTTCTCGAGATATATCAAGATATTTAAAAGTTCCGAAGCCGCACCAACATAATAGAGATACAGAAACACCGTGGCCCCTTTCTTTGAGATAACTCTGCACTATTGCGAGCTGCAAATGCCACTTCCAGCTTAGCTGTGCAGAGGAAGAACAACAAGAAGAAGAAGTATCTCGAAATATGTCCGTCAGGCCCGTTCCTTTGAGCTGAATCTGCAAATATCTCGGAAACGAAGCGAGCTATGGCAAAATGTTAAGAGACGTTTTTTGTAGAGAATTATGTTTCCTACAATTTATGTTCTATGATATTTTTTGATCAGAAGCGTAGTTTTCGAGATATATCGAGATATTTAAAAGTTCCGAAGCCGCACCAACATAATAGAGATACAGAAACACCGTGGCCCCTTTCTTTGAGATAACTCTGCACTATTGCGACCTGCAAATGCCACTTCCAGCTCAGCTGTGCAGAAGAAGAACAACAAGAAGAAGAAATATCTCGAAATATGTCCGTCAGGCCCCTTCCCGCGAGATAAATCTGCAAATATCTCGGAAACGAAGCGAGCTATGGCAAAATGTTAAGAGACCTTTTGTGTAGAGAATTAAATTTCCTACTTTTTATGTTCTATGATATTTTTTGATCGGATGCGTAGTTCTCGAGATATATCAAGATATTTAAAAGTTCCGAAGCCGCACCAACATAATAGAGATACAGAAACACCATGGCCCCTTTCTTTGAGATAACTCTGCACGATTGCGAGCTGGAAATGCCACTTCCAGTTTAGCTGTGCAGAAGAAGAACAACAAGAAGAAGAAATATCTCGAAATATGTCCATCAGGACCCTTCCCTTGAGATAAATCTGCAAATATCTCGGAAACGAAGCGAGCTATGGCAAAATGTTAAGAGACCTTTTTTGTAGAGAATAATGTTTCCTACAATCTACGTTCTATGATATTTTTTGATCAGAGGCGTAGTTCCCGAGATATATCAAGATATTTAAAAGTTCCGAAGCCGCACCAACATAATAGAGATACAGAAACACCGTGGCCCCTTTCTTTGAGATAACTCTGCACTATTGCGACCTGCAAATGCCACTTCCAGCTCAGCTGTGCAGAAGAAGAACAACAAGAAGAAGAAATATCTCGAAATATGTCCGTCAGGCCCCTTCCCTTGAGATATATCTGCAAATATCTCGGAAACCAAGCGAGCTATGGCAAAATGTTAGGAGACCTTTTTTGTAGAGAATTATGTTTCCTACAATTTAGGTTCTATGATATTTTTTGATCAGAAGCGTAGTTTTCGAGATATATCGAGATATTTAAAAGTTCCGAAGCCGCACCAACATAATAGAGATACAGAAACACCGTGGCCCCTTTCTTTGAGATAACTCTGCACTAGTGCGAGCCGCAAATGCCACGTCCAGCTTAGCTGTGCAGAAGAAGAACAACAAGAGGAAGAAATATCTCGAAATATGTCCGTCAGGCCCCTTCCCTTGAGATAAATCTGCAAATATCTCGGGAACGAAGCGAGCTATGGCAAAATGTTAAGAGACCTTTTTTGTAGAGAATTAAGTTTCCTACTTTTTATGTTCTATGATATTTTTTGATCAGATGCGTAGTTCTCGAGATATATCAAGATATTTAAAAGTTCCGAAGCCGCACCAACATAATAGAGATACAGAAACACCGTGGCCCCTTTCTTTGAGATAACTCTGCACTATTGCGAGCTGCAAATGCCACTTCCAGCTTAGCTGTGCAGAGGAAGAACAACAAGAAGAAGAAGTATCTCGAAATATGTCCGTCAGGCCCGTTCCTTTGAGCTGAATCTGCAAATATCTCGGAAACGAAGCGAGCTATGGCAAAATGTTAAGAGACGTTTTTTGTAGAGAATTATGTTTCCTACAATTTATGTTCTATGATATTTTTTGATCAGAAGCGTAGTTTTCGAGATATATCGAGATATTTAAAAGTTCCGAAGCCGCACCAACATAATAGAGATACAGAAACACCGTGGCCCCTTTCTTTGATATAACTCTGCACTATTGCGACCTGCAAATGCCACTTCCAGCTCAGCTGTGCAGAAGAAGAACAACAAGAAGAAGAAATATCTCGAAATATGTCCGTCAGGCCCCTTCCCTTGAGATATATCTGCAAATATCTCGGAAACCAAGCGAGCTATGGCAAAATGTTAAGAGACCTTTTTTGTAGAGAATTATGTTTCCTACAATTTAGGTTCTATGATATTTTTTGATCAGAAGCGTAGTTTTCGAGATATATCGAGATATTTAAAAGTTCCGAAGCCGCACCAACATAATAGAGATACAGAAACACCGTGGCCCCTTTCTTTGAGATAACTCTGCACTAGTGCGAGCCGCAAATGCCACTTCCAGCTTAGCTGTGCAGAAGAAGAACAACAAGAGGAAGAAATATCTCGAAATATGTCCGTCAGGCCCCTTCCCTTGAGATGTATCTGCAAATATCTCGGAAACGAAGCGAGCTACGGCAAAATGTTAAGAGACCTTTTTTGTAGAGAATTATATTTCCCACAATTTAGGTTCTATGATATTTTTTGATCAGAAGCGTAGTTCTCGAGATATATCGAGATATTTAAAAGATCCGAAGCCGCACCAACATAATAGAGATACAGAAACACCGTGGCCCCTCTCTTTGAGATAACTCTGCACCATTGCGAGCTGCAAATGCCACTTCCAGCTTAGCTGTGCAGAAGAAGACCAACAAGAAGAAGAAATATCTCGAAATATGTCCGTCAGGCCCCTTCCCTTGAAATAAATCTGCAAATATCTCGGAAACGAAGCGAGCTATGGCAAAATGTTAAGAGACCTTATTTGTAGAGAATTAAGTTTCCTACTTTTTATGTTCTATGATATTATTTGATCAGATGCGTAGTTCTCGAGATATATCAAGATATTTAAAAGTTCCGAAGCCGCACCAACATAATAGAGATACAGAAACACCGTGGCCCCTTTCTTTGAGATAACTCTGCACTACTGCGAGCTGGAAATGCCACTTCCAGTTTAGCTGTGCAGAAGAAGAACAACAAGAAGAAGAAATATCTCGAAATATGTCCGTCAGGCCCCTTCCCTTGAGATAAATCTGCAAATATCTCGGAAACGAAGCGAGCTATGGCAAAATGTTAAGAGACCTTATTTGTAGAGAATTAAGTTTGCTACTTTTTATGTTCTATGATATTTTTTGATCAGATGCGTAGTTCTCGAGATATATCAAGATATTTAAAAGTTCCGAAGCCGCACCAACATAATAGAGATACAGAAACACCGTGGCCCCTTTCTTTGAGATAACTCTGCGCTATTGCGAGCTGGAAATGCCACTTCCAGTTTAGCTGTGCAGAAGAAGAACAACAAGAAGAGGAAATATCTCGAAATATGTCCGTCAGGCCCCTTCCCTTGAGATATATCTGCAAATATCTCGGAAACGAAGCGAGCTATGGCAAAATGTTAAGAGACCTTTTTTGTAGAGAATTATGCTTCCTACAATTTATGTTCTATGATATTTTTTGATCAGAAGCGTAGTTTTCGAGATACATCGAGATATTTAAAAGTTCCGAAGCCGCACCAACATAATAGAGATACAGAAACACCGTGGCCCCTTTCTTTGAGATAACTCTACACTATTGCGCGCTGCAAATGCCACTTCCAGCTTAGCTGTGCAGAAGAAGAACAACAAGAAGAAGAAATATCTCGAAATATGTCCGTCAGGCCCCTTCCCGCGAGATAAATCTGCAAATATCTCGGAAACGAAGCGAGCTATGGCAAAATGTTAAGAGACCTTTTGTGTAGAGAATTAAATTTCCTACTTTTTATGTTCTATGATATTTTTTGATCGGATGCGTAGTTCTCGAGATATATCAAGATATTTAAAAGTTCCGAAGCCGCACCAACATAATAGAGATACAGAAACACCATGGCCCCTTTCTTTGAGATAACTCTGCACGATTGCGAGCTGGAAATGCCACTTCCAGTTTAGCTGTGCAGAAGAAGAACAACAAGAAGAAGAAATATCTCGAAATATGTCCATCAGGACCCTTCCCTTGAGATAAATCTGCAAATATCTCGGAAACGAAGCGAGCTATGGCAAAATGTTAAGAGACCTTTTTTGTAGAGAATAATGTTTCCTACAATCTACGTTCTATGATATTTTTTGATCAGAGGCGTAGTTCCCGAGATATATCAAGATATTTAAAAGTTCCGAAGCCGCACCAACATAATAGAGATACAGAAACACCGTGGCCCCTTTCTTTGAGATAACTCTGCACTATTGCGACCTGCAAATGCCACTTCCAGCTCAGCTGTGCAGAAGAAGAACAACAAGAAGAAGAAATATCTCGAAATATGTCCGTCAGGCCCCTTCCCTTGAGATATATCTGCAAATATCTCGGAAACCAAGCGAGCTATGGCAAAATGTTAGGAGACCTTTTTTGTAGAGAATTATGTTTCCTACAATTTAGGTTCTATGATATTTTTTGATCAGAAGCGTAGTTTTCGAGATATATCGAGATATTTAAAAGTTCCGAAGCCGCACCAACATAATAGAGATACAGAAACACCGTGGCCCCTTTCTTTGAGATAACTCTGCACTAGTGCGAGCCGCAAATGCCACGTCCAGCTTAGCTGTGCAGAAGAAGAACAACAAGAGGAAGAAATATCTCGAAATATGTCCGTCAGGCCCCTTCCCTTGAGATAAATCTGCAAATATCTCGGGAACGAAGCGAGCTATGGCAAAATGTTAAGAGACCTTTTTTGTAGAGAATTAAGTTTCCTACTTTTTATGTTCTATGATATTTTTTGATCAGATGCGTAGTTCTCGAGATATATCAAGATATTTAAAAGTTCCGAAGCCGCACCAACATAATAGAGATACAGAAACACCGTGGCCCCTTTCTTTGAGATAACTCTGCACTATTGCGAGCTGCAAATGCCACTTCCAGCTTAGCTGTGCAGAGGAAGAACAACAAGAAGAAGAAGTATCTCGAAATATGTCCGTCAGGCCCGTTCCTTTGAGCTGAATCTGCAAATATCTCGGAAACCAAGCGAGCTATGGCAAAATGTTAAGAGACGTTTTTTGTAGAGAATTATGTTTCCTACAATTTATGTTCTATGATATTTTTTGATCAGAAGCGTAGTTTTCGAGATATATCGAGATATTTAAAAGTTCCGAAGCCGCACCAACATAATAGAGATACAGAAACACCGTGGCCCCTTTCTTTGAGATAACTCTGCACTATTGCGACCTGCAAATGCCACTTCCAGCTCAGCTGTGCAGAAGAAGAACAACAAGAAGAAGAAATATCTCGAAATATGTCCGTCAGGCCCCTTCCCGCGAGATAAATCTGCAAATATCTCGGAAACGTAGCGAGCTATGGCAAAATGTTAAGAGACCTTTTGTGTAGAGAATTAAATTTCCTACTTTTTATGTTCTATGATATTTTTTGATCGGATGCGTAGTTCTCGAGATATATCAAGATATTTAAAAGTTCCGAAGCCGCACCAACATAATAGAGATACAGAAACACCATGGCCCCTTTCTTTGAGATAACTCTGCACGATTGCGAGCTGGAAATGCCACTTCCAGTTTAGCTGTGCAGAAGAAGAACAACAAGAAGAAGAAATATCTCGAAATATGTCCATCAGGACCCTTCCCTTGAGATAAATCTGCAAATATCTCGGAAACGAAGCGAGCTATGGCAAAATGTTAAGAGACCTTTTTTGTAGAGAATAATGTTTCCTACAATCTACGTTCTATGATATTTTTTGATCAGAGGCGTAGTTCCCGAGATATATCAAGATATTTAAAAGTTCCGAAGCCGCACCAACATAATAGAGATACAGAAACACCGTGGCCCCTTTCTTTGAGATAACTCTGCACTATTGCGACCTGCAAATGCCACTTCCAGCTCAGCTGTGCAGAAGAAGAACAACAAGAAGAAGAAATATCTCGAAATATGTCCGTCAGGCCCCTTCCCTTGAGATATATCTGCAAATATCTCGGAAACCAAGCGAGCTATGGCAAAATGTTAGGAGACCTTTTTTGTAGAGAATTATGTTTCCTACAATTTAGGTTCTATGATATTTTTTGATCAGAAGCGTAGTTTTCGAGATATATCGAGATATTTAAAAGTTCCGAAGCCGCACCAACATAATAGAGATACAGAAACACCGTGGCCCCTTTCTTTGAGATAACTCTGCACTAGTGCGAGCCGCAAATGCCACGTCCAGCTTAGCTGTGCAGAAGAAGAACAACAAGAGGAAGAAATATCTCGAAATATGTCCGTCAGGCCCCTTCCCTTGAGATAAATCTGCAAATATCTCGGGAACGAAGCGAGCTATGGCAAAATGTTAAGAGACCTTTTTTGTAGAGAATTAAGTTTCCTACTTTTTATGTTCTATGATATTTTTTGATCAGATGCGTAGTTCTCGAGATATATCAAGATATTTAAAAGTTCCGAAGCCGCACCAACATAATAGAGATACAGAAACACCGTGGCCCCTTTCTTTGAGATAACTCTGCACTATTGCGAGCTGCAAATGCCACTTCCAGCTTAGCTGTGCAGAGGAAGAACAACAAGAAGAAGAAGTATCTCGAAATATGTCCGTCAGGCCCGTTCCTTTGAGCTGAATCTGCAAATATCTCGGAAACGAAGCGAGCTATGGCAAAATGTTAAGAGACGTTTTTTGTAGAGAATTATGTTTCCTACAATTTATGTTCTATGATATTTTTTGATCAGAAGCGTAGTTTTCGAGATATATCGAGATATTTAAAAGTTCCGAAGCCGCACCAACATAATAGAGATACAGAAACACCGTGGCCCCTTTCTTTGAGATAACTCTGCACTATTGCGACCTGCAAATGCCACTTCCAGCTCAGCTGTGCAGAAGAAGAACAACAAGAAGAAGAAATATCTCGAAATATGTCCGTCAGGCCCCTTCCCTTGAGATATATCTGCAAATATCTCGGAAACCAAGCGAGCTATGGCAAAATGTTAAGAGACCTTTTTTGTAGAGAATTATGTTTCCTACAATTTAGGTTCTATGATATTTTTTGATCAGAAGCGTAGTTTTCGAGATATATCGAGATATTTAAAAGTTCCGAAGCCGCACCAACATAATAGAGATACAGAAACACCGTGGCCCCTTTCTTTGAGATAACTCTGCACTAGTGCGAGCCGCAAATGCCACTTCCAGCTTAGCTGTGCAGAAGAAGAACAACAAGAGGAAGAAATATCTCGAAATATGTCCGTCAGGCCCCTTCCCTTGAGATAAATCTGCAAATATCTCGGGAACGAAGCGAGCTATGGCAAAATGTTAAGAGACCTTTTTTGTAGAGAATTAAGTTTCCTACTTTTTATGTTCTATGATATTTTTTGATCAGATGCGTAGTTCTCGAGATATATCAAGATATTTAAAAGTTCCGAAGCCGCACCAACATAATAGAGATACAGAAACACCGTGGCCCCTTTCTTTGAGATAACTCTGCACTAGTGCGAGCCGCAAATGCCACGTCCAGCTTAGCTGTGCAGAAGAAGAACAACAAGAGGAAGAAATATCTCGAAATATGTCCGTCAGGCCCCTTCCCTTGAGATAAATCTGCAAATATCACGGGAACGAAGCGAGCTATGGCAAAATGTTAAGAGACGTTTTTTGTAGAGAATTATGTTTCCTACAATTTATGTTCTATGATATTTTTTGATCAGAAGCGTAGTTTTCGAGATATATCGAGATATTTAAAAGTTCCGAAGCCGCACCAACATAATAGAGATACAGAAACACCGTGGCCCCTTTCTTTGAGATAACTCTGCACTATTGCGACCTGCAAATGCCACTTCCAGCTCAGCTGTGCAGAAGAAGAACAACAAGAAGAAGAAATATCTCGAAATATGTCCGTCAGGCCCCTTCCCTTGAGATAAATCTGCAAATATCTCGGAAACGAAGCGAGCTATGGCAAAATGTTAAGAGACCTTTTTTGTAGAGAATTAAGTTTCCTACTTTTTATGTTCTATGATATTTTTTGATCAGATGCGTAGTTCTCGAGGTATATCAAGATATTTAAAAGTTCCGAAGCCGCACCAACATAATAGAGATACAGAAACACCGTGGCCCCTTTCTTTGAGATAACTCTGCACTATTGCGAGCTGCAAATGCCACTTCCAGCTTAGCTGTGCAGAGGAAGAACAACAAGAAGAAGAAGTATCTCGAAATATGTCCGTCAGGCCCGTTCCTTTGAGCTGAATCTGCAAATATCTCGGAAACGAAGCGAGCTATGGCAAAATGTTAAGAGACGTTTTTTGTAGAGAATTATGTTTCCTACAATTTATGATCTATGATATTTTTTGATCAGAAGCGTAGTTTTCGAGATATATCGAGATATTTAAAAGTTCCGAAGCCGCACCAACATAATAGAGATACAGAAACACCGTGGCCCCTTTCTTTGAGATAACTCTGCAATAGTGCGAGCCGCAAATGCCATTCCCAGCTTAGCTGTGCAGAAGAAGAACAACAAGAAGAAGAAATATCTCGAAATATGTCCGACAGGCCCCTTCCCTTGAGATAAATCTGCAAATATCTCGGAAACGAAGCGAGCTATGGCGAAATGTTAAGAGACCTTTTTTGTAGAGAATTAAGTTTCCTACTTTTTATCTTCTATGATATTTTTTGATCAGATGCGTAGTTCTCGAGATGTATCAAGATATTTAAAAGTTCCGAAGCCGCACCAACATAATAGAGATACAGAAACACCGTGGCCCCTTTCTTTGAGATAACTCTGCACTATTGCGACCTGCAAATGCCACTTCCAGCTCAGCTGTGCAGAAGAAGAACAACAAGAAGAAGAAATATCTCGAAATATGTCCGTCAGGCCCCTTCCCTTGAGATAAATCTGCAAATATCTCGGAAACGAAGCGAGCTATGGCAAAATGTTAAGAGACCTTTTTTGTAGAGAATTAAGTTTCCTACTTTTTATGTTCTATGATATTTTTTGATCAGATGCGTAGTTCTCGAGGTATATCAAGATATTTAAAAGTTCCGAAGCCGCACCAACATAATAGAGATACAGAAACACCGTGGCCCCTTTCTTTGAGATAACTCTGCACTATTGCGAGCTGCAAATGCCACTTCCAGCTTAGCTGTGCAGAGGAAGAACAACAAGAAGAAGAAGTATCTCGAAATATGTCCGTCAGGCCCGTTCCTTTGAGCTGAATCTGCAAATATCTCGGAAACGAAGCGAGCTATGGCAAAATGTTAAGAGACGTTTTTTGTAGAGAATTATGTTTCCTACAATTTATGATCTATGATATTTTTTGATCAGAAGCGTAGTTTTCGAGATATATCGAGATATTTAAAAGTTCCGAAGCCGCACCAACATAATAGAGATACAGAAACACCGTGGCCCCTTTCTTTGAGATAACTCTGCAATAGTGCGAGCCGCAAATGCCATTCCCAGCTTAGCTGTGCAGAAGAAGAACAACAAGAAGAAGAAATATCTCGAAATATGTCCGACAGGCCCCTTCCCTTGAGATAAATCTGCAAATATCTCGGAAACGAAGCGAGCTATGGCGAAATGTTAAGAGACCTTTTTTGTAGAGAATTAAGTTTCCTACTTTTTATCTTCTATGATATTTTTTGATCAGATGCGTAGTTCTCGAGATGTATCAAGATATTTAAAAGTTCCGAAGCCGCACCAACATAATAGAGATACAGAAACACCGTGGCCCCTTTCTTTGAGATAACTCTGCACTATTGCGCGCTGCAAATGCCACTTCCAGCTTAGCAGTGCAGAAGAAGAACAACAAGAAGAAGAAATATCTCGAAATATGTCCATCAGGACCCTTCCCTTGAGATAAATCTGCAAATATCTCGGAAACGAAGCGAGCTATGGCAAAATGTTAAGAGACCTTTTTTGTAGAGAATAATGTTTCCTACAATTTATGTTCTATGACATTTTTTGATCAGAAGCGTAGTTTTCGAGATATATCGAGATATTTAAAAGTTCCGAAGCCGCACCAACATAATAGAGATACAGAAACACCGTGGCCCCTTTCTTTGAGATAACTCTGCACTATTGCGACCTGCAAATGCCACTTCCAGCTCAGCTGTGCAGAAGAAGAACAACAAGAAGAAGAAATATCTCGAAATATGTCCGTCAGGCCCCTTCCCTTGAGATAAATCTGCAAATATCTCGGAAACGAAGCGAGCTATGGCAAAATGTTAAGAGACCGTTTTTGTAGAGAATTAAGTTTCCTACTTTTTATGTTCTATGATATTTTTTGATCAGATGCGTAGTTCTCGCGATATATCAAGATATTTAAAAGTTCCGAAGCCGCACCAAAATAATAGAGATACAGAAACACCGTGGCCCCTTTCTTTGAGATAACTCTGCACTATTGCGAGATGCAAATGCCACTTCCAGCTTAGCTGTGCAGAGGAAGAACAACAAGAAGAAGAAGTATCTCGAAATATGTCCGTCAGGCCCGTTCCTTTGAGCTGAATCTGCAAATATCTCGGAAACGAAGCGAGCTATGGCAAAATGTTAAGAGACGTTTTTTGTAGAGAATTATGTTTCCTACAATTTATGTTCTATGATATTTTTTGATCAGAAGCGTAGTTTTCGAGATATATCGAGATATTTAAAAGTTCCGAAGCCGCACCAACATAATAGAGATACAGAAACACCGTGGCCCCTTTCTTTGAGATAACTCTGCACTATTGCGACCTGCAAATGCCACTTCCAGCTCAGCTGTGCAGAAGAAGAACAACAAGAAGAAGAAATATCTCGAAATATGTCCGTCAGGCCCCTTCCCTTGAGATATATCTGCAAATATCTCGGAAACCAAGCGAGCTATGGCAAAATGTTAAGAGACCTTTTTTGTAGAGAATTATGTTTCCTACAATTTAGGTTCTATGATATTTTTTGATCAGAAGCGTAGTTTTCGAGATATATCGAGATATTTAAAAGTTCCGAAGCCGCACCAACATAATAGAGATACAGAAACACCGTGGCCCCTTTCTTTGAGATAACTCTGCACTATTGCGACCTGCAAATGCCACTTCCAGCTCAGCTGTGCAGAAGAAGAACAACAAGAAGAAGAAATATCTCGAAATATGTCCGTCAGGCCCCTTCCCTTGAGATAAATCTGCAAATATCTCGGAAACGAAGCGAGCTATGGCAAAATGTTAAGAGACCTTTTTTGTAGAGAATTAAGTTTCCTACTTTTTATGTTCTATGATATTTTTTGATCAGATGCGTAGTTCTCGAGGTATATCAAGATATTTAAAAGTTCCGAAGCCGCACCAACATAATAGAGATACAGAAACACCGTGGCCCCTTTCTTTGAGATAACTCTGCACTATTGCGAGATGCAAATGCCACTTCCAGCTTAGCTGTGCAGAGGAAGAACAACAAGAAGAAGAAGTATCTCGAAATATGTCCGTCAGGCCCGTTCCTTTGAGCTGAATCTGCAAATATCTCGGAAACGAAGCGAGCTATGGCAAAATGTTAAGAGACGTTTTTTGTAGAGAATTATGTTTCCTACAATTTATGTTCTATCATATTTTTTGATCAGAAGCGTAGTTTTCGAGATATATCGAGATATTTAAAAGTTCCGAAGCCGCACCAACATAATAGAGATACAGAAACACCGTGGCCCCTTTCTTTGAGATAACTCTGCACTAGTGCGAGCCGCAAATGCCACTTCCAGCTTAGCTGTGCAGAAGAAGAACAACAAGAGGAAGAAATATCTCGAAATATGTCCGTCAGGCCCCTTCCCTTGAGATAAATCTGCAAATATCTCGGGAACGAAGCGAGCTATGGCAAAATGTTAAGAGACCTTTTTTGTAGAGAATTAAGTTTCCTACTTTTTATGTTCTATGATATTTTTTGATCAGATGCGTAGTTCTCGAGATATATCAAGATATTTAAAAGTTCCGAAGCCGCACCAACATAATAGAGATACAGAAACACCGTGGCCCCGTTCTTTGAGATAACTCTGCACGATTGCGAGCAGGAAATGCCACTTCCAGTTTAG
The DNA here is from genome assembly GCF_051020975.1 of Osmia lignaria lignaria. Taxonomy (NCBI): domain Eukaryota; kingdom Metazoa; phylum Arthropoda; class Insecta; order Hymenoptera; family Megachilidae; genus Osmia; species Osmia lignaria. Next base: position 4,578,974 of record NW_027478164.1, read on the forward strand.
CAGTGCAGAAGAAGAACAACAAGAAGAAGAAATATCTCGAAATATGTCCATCAGGACCCTTCCCTTGAGATAAATCTGCAAATATCTCGGAAACGAAGCGAGCTATGGCAAAATGTTAAGAGACCTTTTTTGTAGAGAATAATGTTTCCTACAATTTATGTTCTATGATATTTTTTGATCAGAAGCGTAGTTTTCGAGATATATCGAGATATTTAAAAGTTCCGAAGCCGCACCAACATAATAGAGATACAGAAACACCGTGGCCCCTTTCTTTGAGATAACTCTGCACTATTGCGACCTGCAAATGCCACTTCCAGCTCAGCTGTGCAGAAGAAGAACAACAAGAAGAAGAAATATCTCGAAATATGTCCGTCAGGCCCCTTCCCTTGAGATAAATCTGCAAATATCTCGGAAACGAAGCGAGCTATGGCAAAATGTTAAGAGACCGTTTTTGTAGAGAATTAAGTTTCCTACTTTTTATGTTGTATGATATTTTTTGATCAGATGCGTAGTTCTCGCGATATATCAAGATATTTAAAAGTTCCGAAGCCGCACCAAAATAATAGAGATACAGAAACACCGTGGCCCCTTTCTTTGAGATAACTCTGCACTATTGCGAGATGCAAATGCCACTTCCAGCTTAGCTGTGCAGAGGAAGAACAACAAGAAGAAGAAGTATCTCGAAATATGTCCGTCAGGCCCGTTCCTTTGAGCTGAATCTGCAAATATCTCGGAAACGAAGCGAGCTATGGCAAAATGTTAAGAGACGTTTTTTGTAGAGAATTATGTTTCCTACAATTTATGTTCTATGATATTTTTTGATCAGAAGCGTAGTTTTCGAGATATATCGAGATATTTAAAAGTTCCGAAGCCGCACCAACATAATAGAGATACAGAAACACCGTGGCCCCTTTCTTTGAGATAACTCTGCACTATTGCGACCTGCAAATGCCACTTCCAGCTCAGCTGTGCAGAAGAAGAACAACAAGAAGAAGAAATATCTCGAAATATGTCCGTCAGGCCCCTTCCCTTGAGATATATCTGCAAATATCTCGGAAACCAAGCGAGCTATGGCAAAATGTTAAGAGACCTTTTTTGTAGAGAATTATGTTTCCTACAATTTAGGTTCTATGATATTTTTTGATCAGAAGCGTAGTTTTCGAGATATATCGAGATATTTAAAAGTTCCGAAGCCGCACCAACATAATAGAGATACAGAAACACCGTGGCCCCTTTCTTTGAGATAACTCTGCACTAGTGCGAGCCGCAAATGCCACTTCCAGCTTAGCTGTGCAGAAGAAGAACAACAAGAGGAAGAAATATCTCGAAATATGTCCGTCAGGCCCCTTCCCTTGAGATAAATCTGCAAATATCTCGGGAACGAAGCGAGCTATGGCAAAATGTTAAGAGACCTTTTTTGTAGAGAATTAAGTTTCCTACTTTTTATGTTCTATGATATTTTTTGATCAGATGCGTAGTTCTCGAGATATATCAAGATATTTAAAAGTTCCGAAGCCGCACCAACATAATAGAGATACAGAAACACCGTGGCCCCTTTCTTTGAGATAACTCTGCACTATTGCGAGCTGCAAATGCCACTTCCAGCTTAGCTGTGCAGAGGAAGAACAACAAGAAGAAGAAGTATCTCGAAATATGTCCGTCAGGCCCGTTCCTTTGAGCTGAATCTGCAAATATCTCGGAAACGAAGCGAGCTATGGCAAAATGTTAAGAGACCTTTTTTGTAGAGAATTAAGTTTCCTACTTTTTACGTTCTATGATATTTTTCGATCAGAGGCGTAGTTCTCGAGATATATCAAGATATTTAAAAGTTCCGAAGCCGCACCAACATAATAGAGATACAGAAACACCGTGGCCCCGTTCTTTGAGATAACTCTGCACGATTGCGAGCAGGAAATGCCACTTCCAGTTTAGCTGTGCAGAAGAAGAACAACAAGAAGAAGAAATATCTCGAAATATGTCCATCAGGACCCTTCCCTTGAGATAAATCTGCAAATATCTCGGAAACGAAGCGAGCTATGGCAAAATGTTAAGAGACCTTTTTTGTAGAGAATAATGTTTCCTACAATTTATGTTCTATGATATTTTTTGATCAGAAGCGTAGTTTTCGAGATATATCGAGATATTTAAAAGTTCCGAAGCCGCACCAACATAATAGAGATACAGAAACACCGTGGCCCCTTTCTTTGAGATAACTCTGCACTATTGCGACCTGCAAATGCCACTTCCAGCTCAGCTGTGCAGAAGAAGAACAACAAGAAGACGAAATATCTCGAAATATGTCCGTCAGGCCCCTTCCCTTGAGATAAATCTGCAAATATCTCGGAAACGAAGCGAGCTATGGCAAAATGTTAAGAGACCGTTTTTGTAGAGAATTAAGTTTCCTACTTTTTATGTTCTATGATATTTTTTGATCAGATGCGTAGTTCTCGCGATATATCAAGATATTTAAAAGTTCCGAAGCCGCACCAAAATAATAGAGATACAGAAACACCGTGGCCCCTTTCTTTGAGATAACTCTGCACTATTGCGAGATGCAAATGCCACTTCCAGCTTAGCTGTGCAGAAGAAGAACAACAAGAAGAAGAAATATCTCGAAATATGTCCGTCAGGCCCCTTCCCTTGAGAAATATCTGCAAATATCTCGGAAAGGAAGCGAGCTATGGCAAAATGTTAAGAGACCTTTTTTGTAGAGAATTATGTTTCCTACAATTTAGGTTCTATGATATTTTTTGATCAGAAGCGTAGTTTTCGAGATATATCGAGATATTTAAAAGTTCCGAAGCCGCACCAACATAATAGAGATACAGAAACACCGTGGCCCCTTTCTTTGAGATAACTCTGCACTAGTGCGAGCCTCAAATGCCACGTCCAGCTTAGCTGTGCAGAAGAAGAACAACAAGAGGAAGAAATATCTCGAAATATGTCCGTCAGGCCCCTTCCCTTGAGATAAATCTGCAAATATCTCGGGAACGAAGCGAGCTATGGCAAAATGTTAAGAGACCTTTTTTGTAGAGAATTAAGTTTCCTACTTTTTATGTTCTATGATATTTTTTGATCAGATGCGTAGTTCTCGAGATATATCAAGATATTTAAAAGTTCCGAAGCCGCACCAACATAATAGAGATACAGAAACACCGTGGCCCCTTTCTTTGAGATAACTCTGCACTATTGCGAGCTGCAAATGCCACTTCCAGCTTAGCTGTGCAGAGGAAGAACAACAAGAAGAAGAAGTATCTCGAAATATGTCCGTCAGGCCCGTTCCTTTGAGCTGAATCTGCAAATATCTCGGAAACGAAGCGAGCTATGGCAAAATGTTAAGAGACGTTTTTTGTAGAGAATTATGTTTCCTACAATTTATGTTCTATGATATTTTTTGATCAGAAGCGTAGTTTTCGAGATATATCGAGATATTTAAAAGTTCCGAAGCCGCACCAACATAATAGAGATACAGAAACACCGTGGCCCCTTTCTTTGAGATAACTCTGCACTATTGCGACCTGCAAATGCCACTTCCAGCTTAGCTGTGCAGAAGAAGAACAACAAGAAGAAGAAATATCTCGAAATATGTCCGTCAGGCCCCTTCCCTTGAGATATATCTGCAAATATCTCGGAAACCAAGCGAGCTATGGCAAAATGTTAAGAGACCTTTTTTGTAGAGAATTATGTTTCCTACAATTTAGGTTCTATGATATTTTTTGATCAGAAGCGTAGTTTTCGAGATATATCGAGATATTTAAAAGTTCCGAAGCCGCACCAACATAATAGAGATACAGAAACACCGTGGCCCCTTTCTTTGAGATAACTCTGCACTAGTGCGAGCCGCAAATGCCACTTCCAGCTTAGCTGTGCAGAAGAAGAACAACAAGAGGAAGAAATATCTCGAAATATGTCCGTCAGGCCCTTTCCCTTGAGATAAATCTGCAAATATCTCGGGAACGAAGCGAGCTATGGCAAAATGTTAAGAAACCTTTTTTGTAGAGAATTAAGTTTCCTACTTTTTATGTTCTATGATATTTTTTGATCAGATGCGTAGTTCTCGAGATATATCAAGATATTTAAAAGTTCCGAAGCCGCACCAACATAATAGAGATACAGAAACACCGTGGCCCCTTTCTTTGAGATAACTCTGCACTATTGCGAGCTGCAAATGCCACTTCCAGCTTAGCTGCGCAGAGGAAGAACAACAAGAAGAAGAAGTATCTCGAAATATGTCCGTCAGGCCCGTTCCTTTGAGCTGAATCTGCAAATATCTCGGAAACGAAGCGAGCTATGGCAAAATGTTAAGAGACGTTTTTTGTAGAGAATTATGTTTCCTACAATTTATGTTCTATGATATTTTTTGATCAGAAGCGTAGTTTTCGAGATATATCGAGATATTTAAAAGTTCCGAAGCCGCACCAACATAATAGAGATACAGAAACACCGTGGCCCCTTTCTTTGAGATAACTCTGCACTATTGCGACCTGCAAATGCCACTTCCAGCTCAGCTGTGCAGAAGAAGAACAACAAGAAGAAGAAATATCTCGAAATATGTCCGTCAGGCCCCTTCCCTTGAGATAAATCTGCAAATATCTCGGAAACAAAGCGAGCTATGGCAAAATGTTAAGAGACCTTTTTTGTAGAGAATTAAGTTTCCTACTTTTTATGTTCTATGATATTTTTTGATCAGATGCGTAGTTCTCGAGGTATATCAAGATATTTGAAAGTTCCGAAGCCGCACCAACATAATAGAGATACAGAAACACCGTGGCCCCTTTCTTTGAGATAACTCTGCACTATTGCGAGCTGCAAATGCCACTTCCAGCTTAGCTGTGCAGAGGAAGAACAACAAGAAGAAGAAGTATCTCGAAATATGTCCGTCAGGCCCGTTCCTTTGAGCTGAATCTGCAAATATCTCGGAAACGAAGCGAGCTATGGCAAAATGTTAAGAGACGTTTTTTGTAGAGAATTATGTTTCCTACAATTTATGTTCTATGATATTTTTTGATCAGAAGCGTAGTTTTCGAGATATATCGAGATATTTAAAAGTTCCGAAGCCGCACCAACATAATAGAGATACAGAAACACCGTGGCCCCTTTCTTTGAGATAACTCTGCAATAGTGCGAGCCGCAAATGCCATTCCCAGCTTAGCTGTGCAGAAGAAGAACAACAAGAAGAAGAAATATCTCGAAATATGTCCGACAGGCCCCTTCCCTTGAGATAAATCTGCAAATATCTCGGAAACGAAGCGAGCTATGGCGAAATGTTAAGAGACCTTTTTTGTAGAGAATTAAGTTTCCTACTTTTTATCTTCTATGATATTTTTTGATCAGATGCGTAGTTCTCGAGATGTATCAAGATATTTAAAAGTTCCGAAGCCGCACCAACATAATAGAGATACAGAAACACCGTGGCCCCTTTCTTTGAGATAACTCTGCACTATTGCGCGCTGCAAATGCCACTTCCAGCTTAGCTGTGCCGAAGAAGAACAACAAGAAGAAGAAATATCTCGAAATATGTCCGTCAGGCCCCTTCCCTTGAGATAAATCTGCAAATATCTCGGAAACGAAGCGAGCTATGGCAAAATGTTAAGAGACCTTTTTTGTAGAGAATTAAGTTTCCTACTTTTTACGTTCTATGATATTTTTCGATCAGAGGCGTAGTTCTCGAGATATATCAAGATATTTAAAAGTTCCGAAGCCGCACCAACATAATCGAGATACAGAAACACCGTGGCCCCGTTCTTTGAGATAACTCTGCACGATTGCGAGCAGGAAATGCCACTTCCAGTTTAGCTGTGCAGAAGAAGAACAACAAGAAGAAGAAATATCTCGAAATATGTCCATCAGGACCCTTCCCTTGAGATAAATCTGCAAATATCTCGGAAACGAAGCGAGCTATGGCAAAATGTTAAGAGACCTTTTTTGTAGAGAATAATGTTTCCTACAATTTATGTTCTATGATATTTTTTGATCAGAAGCGTAGTTTTCGAGATATATCGAGATATTTAAAAGTTCCGAAGCCGCACCAACATAATAGAGATACAGAAACACCGTGGCCCCTTTCTTTGAGATAACTCTGCACTAGTGCGAGCCGCAAATGCCACTTCCAGCTTAGCTGTGCAGAAGAAGAACAACAAGAGGAAGAAATATCTCGAAATATGTCCGTCAGGCCCCTTCCCTTGAGATAAATCTGCAAATATCTCGGGAACGAAGCGAGCTATGGCAAAATGTTAAGAGACCTTTTTTGTAGAGAATTATGTTTCCTACAATTTGTGTTGTATGATATTTTTTGATCAGAAGCGTAGTTTTCGAGATATATCGAGATATTTAAAAGTTCCGAAGCCGCACCAACATAATAGAGATACAGAAACACCGTGGCCCCTTTCTTTGAGATAACTCTGCACTATTGCGACCTGCAAATGCCACTTCCAGCTCAGCTGTGCAGAAGAAGAACAACAAGAAGAAGAAATATCTCGAAATATGTCCGTCAGGCCCCTTCCCTTGAGATAAATCTGCAAATATCTCGGAAACGAAGCGAGCTATGGCAAAATGTTAAGAGACCTTTTTTGTAGAGAATTAAGTTTCCTACTTTTTATGTTCTATGATATTTTTTGATCAGATGCGTAGTTCTCGAGGTATATCAAGATATTTAAAAGTTCCGAAGCCGCACCAACATAATAGAGATACAGAAACACCGTGGTCCCTTTCTTTGAGATAACTCTGCACTATTGCGAGCTGCAAATGCCACTTCCAGCTTAGCTGTGCAGAGGGAGAACAACAAGAAGAAGAAGTATCTCGAAATATGTCCGTCAGGCCCGTTCCTTTGAGCTGAATCTGCAAATATCTCGGAAACGAAGCGAGCTATGGCAAAATGTTAAGAGACGTTTTTTGTAGAGAATTATGTTTCCTACAATTTATGTTCTATGATATTTTTTGATCAGAAGCGTAGTTTTCGAGATATATCGAGATATTTAAAAGTTCCGAAGCCGCACCAACATAATAGAGATACAGAAACACCGTGGCCCCTTTCTTTGAGATAACTCTGCAATAGTGCGAGCCGCAAATGCCATTCCCAGCTTAGCTGGGTAGAAGAAGAACAACAAGAAGAAGAAATATCTCGAAATATGTCCGACAGGCCCCTTCCCTTGAGATAAATCTGCAAATATCTCGGAAACGAAGCGAGCTATGGCGAAATGTTAAGAGACCTTTTTTGTAGAGAATTAAGTTTCCTACTTTTTATCTTCTATGATATTTTTTGATCAGATGCGTAGTTCTCGAGATGTATCAAGATATTTAAAAGTTCCGAAGCCGCACCAACATAATAGAGATACAGAAACACCGTGGCCCCTTTCTTTGAGATAACTCTGCACTATTGCGCGCTGCAAATGCCACTTCCAGCTTAGCTGTGCAGAAGAAGAACAACAAGAAGAAGAAATATCTCGAAATATGTCCGTCAGGCCCCTTCCCTTGAGATAAATCTGCAAATATCTCGGAAACGAAGCGAGCTATGGCAAAATGTTAAGAGACCTTTTTTGTAGAGAATTAAGTTTCCTACTTTTTACGTTCTATGATATTTTTCGATCAGAGGCGTAGTTCTCGAGATATATCAAGATATTTAAAAGTTCCGAAGCCGCACCAACATAATAGAGATACAGAAACACCGTGGCCCCGTTCTTTGAGATAACTCTGCACGATTGCGAGCAGGAAATGCCACTTCCAGTTTAGCTGTGCAGAAGAAGAACAACAAGAAGAAGAAATATCTCGAAATATGTCCATCAGGACCCTTCCCTTGAGATAAATCTGCAAATATCTCGGAAACGAAGCGAGCTATGGCAAAATGTTAAGAGACCTTTTTTGTAGAGAATAATGTTTCCTACAATTTATGTTCTATGATATTTTTTGATCAGAAGCGTAGTTTTCGAGATATATCGAGATATTTAAAAGTTCCGAAGCCGCACCAACATAATAGAGATACAGAAACACCGTGGCCCCTTTCTTTGAGATAACTCTGCACTATTGCGACCTGCAAATGCCACTTCCAGCTCAGCTGTGCAGAAGAAGAACAACAAGAAGAAGAAATATCTCGAAATATGTCCGTCAGGCCCCTTCCCTTGAGATAAATCTGCAAATATCTCGGAAACGAAGCGAGCTATGGCAAAATGTTAAGAGACCGTTTTTGTAGAGAATTAAGTTTCCTACTTTTTATGTTCTATGATATTTTTTGATCAGATGCGTAGTTCTCGCGATATATCAAGATATTTAAAAGTTCCGAAGCCGCACCAAAATAATAGAGATACAGAAACACCGTGGCCCCTTTCTTTGAGATAACTCTGCACTATTGCGAGATGCAAATGCCACTTCCAGCTTAGCTGTGCAGAAGAAGAACAACAAGAAGAAGAAATATCTCGAAATATGTCCGTCAGGCCCCTTCCCTTGAGATATATCTGCAAATATCTCGGAAACGAAGCGAGCTATGGCAAAATGTTAAGAGACCTTTTTTGTAGAGAATTATGTTTCCTACAATTTAGGTTCTATGATATTTTTTGATCAGAAGCGTAGTTTTCGAGATATATCGAGATATTTAAAAGTTCCGAAACCGCACCAACATAATAGAGATACAGAAACACCGTGGCCCCTTTCTTTGAGATAACTCTGCACTAGTGCGAGCCGCAAATGCCACTTCCAGCTTAGCTGTGCAGAAGAAGAACAACAAGAGGAAGAAATATCTCGAAATATGTCCGTCAGGCCCCTTCCCTTGAGATAAATCTGCAAATATCTCGGGAACGAAGCGAGCTATGGCTAAATGTTAAGAGACCTTTTTTGTAGAGAATTAAGTTTCCTACTTTTTATGTTCTATGATATTTTTTGATCAGATGCGTAGTTCTCGAGATATATCAAGATATTTAAAAGTTCCGAAGCCGCACCAACATAATAGAGATACAGAAACACCGTGGCCCCTTTCTTTGAGATAACTCTGCACTATTGCGAGCTGCAAATGCCACTTCCAGCTTAGCTGTGCAGAGGAAGAACAACAAGAAGAAGAAGTATCTCGAAATATGTCCGTCAGGCCCGTTCCTTTGAGCTGAATCTGCAAATATCTCGGAAACGAAGCGAGCTATGGCAAAATGTTAAGAGACGTTTTTTGTAGAGAATTATGTTTCCTACAATTTATGTTCTATGATATTTTTTGATCAGAAGCGTAGTTTTCGAGATATATCGAGATATTTAAAAGTTCCGAAGCCGCACCAACATAATAGAGATACAGAAACACCGTGGCCCCTTTCTTTGAGATAACTCTGCACTATTGCGACCTGCAAATGCCACTTCCAGCTCAGCTGTGCAGAAGAAGAACAACAAGAAGAAGAAATATCTCGAAATATGTCCGTCAGGCCCCTTCCCTTGAGATAAATCTGCAAATATCTCGGAAACGAAGCGAGCTATGGCAAAATGTTAAGAGACCTTTTTTGTAGAGAATTAAGTTTCCTACTTTTTATGTTCTATGATATTTTTTGATCAGATGCGTAGTTCTCGAGGTATATCAAGATATTTAAAAGTTCCGAAGCCGCACCAACATAATAGAGATACAGAAACACCGGGGCCCCCTTTCTTTGAGATAACTCTGCACTATTGCGAGCTGCAAATGCCACTTCCAGCTTAGCTGTGCAGGGGAAGAACAACAAGAAGAAGAAGTATCTCGAAATATGTCCGTCAGGCCCGTTCCTTTGAGCTGAATCTGCAAATATCTCGGAAACGAAGCGAGCTATGGCAAAATGTTAAGAGACGTTTTTTGTAGAGAATTATGTTTCCTACAATTTATGTTCTATGATATTTTTTGATCAGAAGCGTAGTTTTCGAGATATATCGAGATATTTAAAAGTTCCGAAGCCGCACCAACATAATAGAGATACAGAAACACCGTGGCCCCTTTCGTTGAGATAACTCTGCAATAGTGCGAGCCGCAAATGCCATTCCCAGCTTAGCTGTGCAGAAGAAGAACAACAAGAAGAAGAAATATCTCGAAATATGTCCGTCAGGCCCCTTCCCTTGAGATAAATCTGCAAATATCTCGGAAACGAAGCGAGCTATGGCAAAATGTTAAGAGACCTTTTTTGTAGAGAATTAAGTTTCCTACTTTTTATGTTCTATGATATTTTTTGATCAGATGCGTCGTTCTCGAGATATATCAAGATATTTAAAAGTTCCGAAGCCGCACCAACATAATAGAGATACAGAAACACCGTGGCCCCTTTCTTTGAGATAACTCTGCACTATTGCGAGCTGCAAATGCCACTTCCAGCTTAGCTGTGCAGAGGAAGAACAACAAGAAGAAGAAGTATCTCGAAATATGTCCGTCAGGCCCGTTCCTTTGAGCTGAATCTGCAAATATCTCGGAAACGAAGCGAGCTATGGCAAAATGTTAAGAGACGTTTTTTGTAGAGAAATATGTTTCCTACAATTTATGTTCTATGATATTTTTCGATCAGAGGCGTAGTTCTCGAGATATATCAAGATATTTAAAAGTTCCGAAGCCGCTCCAACATAATAGAGATACAGAAACACCGTGGCCCCTTTCTTTGAGATAACTCTGCACGATTGCGAGCTGGAAATGCCACTTCCAGTTTAGCTGTGCAGAAGAAGAACAACAAGAAGAAGAAATATCTCGAAATATGTCCATCAGGACCCTTCCCTTGAGATAAATCTGCAAATATCTCGGAAACGAAGCGAGCTATGGCAAAATGTTAAGAGACCTTTTTTGTAGAGAATAATGTTTCCTACAATTTACGTTCTATGATATTTTTTGATCAGAAGCGTAGTTTTCGAGATATATCGAGATATTTAAAAGTTCCGAAGCCGCACCAACATAATAGGGATACAGAAACACCGTGGCCCCTTTCTTTGAGATAACTCTGCACTAGTGCGAGCCGCAAATGCCACTTCCAGCTTAGCTGTGCAGAAGAAGAACAACAAGAAGAAGAAATATCTCGAAATATGTCCGTCAGGCGCCTTCCCTTGAGATAAATCTGCAAATATCTCGGAAACGAAGCGAGCTATGGCAAAATGTTAAGAGACCTTTTTTGTAGAAAATTAGGTTTCCTACTTTTTATGTTCTATGATATTTTTTGATCAGATGCGTAGTTCTCGAGATATATCAAGATATTTAAAAGTTCCGAAGCCGCACCAACATAATAGAGATACAGAAACACCGTGGCCCCTTTCTTTGAGATAACTCTGCACTATTGCGAGCTGTAAATGCCACTTCCAGCTTAGCTGTGCAGAAGAAGAACAACAAGAAGAAGAAATATCTCGAAATATTTTCGTCAGGCCAGTTCCTTTGAGCTGAATCTGCAAATATCTCGGAAACGAAGCGAGCTATGGCAAAATGTTAAGAGACCTTTTTTGTAGAAAATTAGGTTTCCTACTTTTTACGTTCTATGATATTTTTCGATCAGAGGCGTAGTTCTCGAGATATATCAAGATATTTAAAAGTTCCGAAGCCGCACCAACATAATAGAGATACAGAAACACCGTGGCCCCGTTCTTTGAGATAACTCTGCACGATTGCGAGCTGGAAATGCCACTTCCAGTTTAGCTGTGCAGAAGAAGAACAACAAGAAGAAGAAATATCTCGAAATATGTCCATCAGGACCCTTCCCTTGAGATAAATCTGCAAATATCTCGGAAACGAAGCGAGCTATGGCAAAATGTTAAGAGACCTTTTTTGTAGGGAATAATGTTTCCTACAATTTACGTTCTATGATATTTTTTGATCAGAGGCGTAGTTCTCGAGATATATCAAGATATTTAAAGGTTCCGAAGCCGCACCAACATAATAGAGATACAGAAACACCGTGGCCCCTTTCTTTGAGATAACTCTGCACTATTGCGAGCTGCAAATGCCACTTCCAGCTTAGCTGTGCAGAGGAAGAACAACAAGAAGAAGAAGTATCTCGAAATATGTCCGTCAGGCCCGTTCCTTTGAGCTGAATCTGCAAATATCTCGGAAACGAAGCGAGCTATGGCAAAATGTTAAGAGACGTTTTTTGTAGAGAATTATGTTTCCTACAATTTACGTTCTATGATATTTTTCGATCAGAGGCGTAGTTCTCGAGATATATCAAGATATTTAAAAGTTCCGAAGCCGCACCAACATAATAGAGATACAGAAACACCGTGGCCCCGTTGTTTGAGATAACTCTGCACGATTGCGAGCTGGAAATGCCACTTCCAGTTTAGCTGTGCAGAAGAAGAACAACAAGAAGAAGAAATATCTCGAAATATGTCCATCAGGACCCTTCCCTTGAGATAAATCTGCAAATATCTCGGAAACGAAGCGAGCTATGGCAAAATCTTAAGAGACCTTTTTTGTAGGGAATAATGTTTCCTACAATTTACGTTCTATGATATTTTTTGATCAGAGGCGTAGTTCTCGAGATATATCAAGATATTTAAAGGTTCCGAAGCCGCACCAACATAATAGAGATACAGAAACACCGTGGCCCCTTTCTTTGAGATAACTCTGCACTATTGCGAGCTGCAAATGCCACTTCCAGCTTAGCTGTGCAGAAGAAGAACAACAAGAAGAAGAAATATCTCGAAATATGTCCGTCAGGCCCCTTCCCTTGAGATAAATCTGCCAATATCTCGGAAACGAAGCGAGCTATGGCAAAATGTTAAGAGACCGTTTTTGTAGAGAATTAAGTTTCCTACTTTTTATGTTCTATGATATTTTTTGATCAGATGCGTAGTTCTCGCGATATATCAAGATATTTAAAAGTTCCGAAGCCGCACCAACATAATAGAGATACAGAAACACCGTGGCCCCTTTCTTTGAGATAACTCTGCACTATTGCGAGATGCAAATGCCACTTCCAGCTTAGCTGTGCAGAAGAAGAACAACAAGAAGAAGAAATATCTCGAAATATGTCCGTCAGGCCCCTTCCCTTGAGATATATCTGCAAATATCTCGGAAACGAAGCGAGCTATGGCAAAATGTTAAGAGACCTTTTTTGTAGAGAATTAGGTTTCCTACTTTTTATGTTCTACGATATTTTTTGATCAGATGCGTAGTTCTCGAGATATATCAAGATATTTAAAAGTTCCGAAGCCGCACCAACATAATAGAGATACAGAAACACCGTGGCCCCTTTCCTTGAGATAACTCTGCACTATTGCGCGCTGCAAATGCCACTTCCAGCTTAGCTGTGCAGAAGAAGAACAACAAGAAGAAGAAATATCTCGAAATATGTCCGTCAGGCCCCTTCCCTTGAGATAAATCTGCAAATATCTCGGAAACAAAGCGAGCTATGGCAAAATGTTAAGAGACCTTTTTTGTAGAGAATTAAGTTTCCTACTTTTTATGTTCTATGATATTTTTTGATCAGATGCGTAGTTCTCGAGATATAGCAAGATATTTAAAAGTTCCGAAGCCGCACCAACATAATAGAGATACAGAAACACCGTGGCCCCTTTCTTTGAGATAACTCTGCACTACTGCGAGCTGCAAATGCCACTTCCAGCTTAGCTGTGCAGAAGAAGAACAACAAGAAGAAGAAATATCTCGAAATATGTCCGTCAGGCCCCTTCCCTTGAGATAAATCTGCAAATATCTCGGAAACGATGCCAGCTATGGCAAAATGTTAAGAGACCTTTTTTGTAGAGAATTATGTTTCCTACAATTTACGTTCTCTGATATTTTTTGATCAGAAGCGTAGTTTTCGAGATATATCGAGATATTTAAAAGTTCCGAAGCCGCACCAACATAATAGAGATACAGAAACACCGTGGCCCCTTTCTTTGAGATAACTCTGCACTATTGCGACCTGCAAATGCCACTTCCAGCTTAGCTGTGCAGAAGAGGAACAACAAGAAGAAGAAATATCTCGGAATATGTCGTCAGGCCCCTTCCCTTGAGATAAATCTGCAAATATCTCGGAAACGAAGCGAGCTACGGCAAAATGTTAAGAGACCTTTTTTGTAGAGAATTATGTTTCCTACAATTTACGTTCTCTGATATTTTTTGATCAGAAGCGTAGTTTTCGAGATATATCGAGATATTTAAAAGTTCCGAAGCCGCACCAACATAATAGAGATACAGAAACACCGTGGCCCCTTTCTTTGAGATAACTCTGCACTATTGCGACCTGCAAATGCCACTTCCAGCTTAGCTGTGCAGAAGAGGAACAACAAGAAGAAGAAATATCTCGGAATATGTCGTCAGGCCCCTTCCCTTGAGATAAATCTGCAAATATCTCGGAAACGAAGCGAGCTACGGCAAAATGTTAAGAGACGTTTTTTGTAGAGAATTATGTTTCCTACAATTTACGTTCTATGATATTTTTCGATCAGAGGCGTAGTTCTCGAGATATATCAAGATATTTAAAAGTTCCGAAGCCGCACCAACATAATAGAGATACAGAAACACCGTGGCCCCGTTCTTTGAGATAACTCTGCACGATTGCGAGCTGGAAATGCCACTTCCAGTTTAGCTGTGCAGAAGAAGAACAACAAGAAGAAGAAATATCTCGAAATATGTCCATCAGGACCCTTCCCTTGAGATAAATCTGCAAATATCTCGGAAACGAAGCGAGCTATGGCAAAATCTTAAGAGACCTTTTTTGTAGGGAATAATGTTTCCTACAATTTACGTTCTATGATATTTTTTGATCAGAGGCGTAGTTCTCGAGATATATCAAGATATTTAAAGGTTCCGAAGCCGCACCAACATAATAGAGATACAGAAACACCGTGGCCCCTTTCTTTGAGATAACTCTGCACTATTGCGAGCTGCAAATGCCACTTCCAGCTTAGCTGTGCAGAAGAAGAACAACAAGAAGAAGAAATATCTCGAAATATGTCCGTCAGGCCCCTTCCCTTGAGATAAATCTGCCAATATCTCGGAAACGAAGCGAGCTATGGCAAAATGTTAAGAGACCGTTTTTGTAGAGAATTAAGTTTCCTACTTTTTATGTTCTATGATATTTTTTGATCAGATGCGTAGTTCTCGCGATATATCAAGATATTTAAAAGTTCCGAAGCCGCACCAACATAATAGAGATACAGAAACACCGTGGCCCCTTTCTTTGAGATAACTCTGCACTATTGCGAGATGCAAATGCCACTTCCAGCTTAGCTGTGCAGAAGAAGAACAACAAGAAGAAGAAATATCTCGAAATATGTCCGTCAGGCCCCTTCCCTTGAGATATATCTGCAAATATCTCGGAAACGAAGCGAGCTATGGCAAAATGTTAAGAGACCTTTTTTGTAGAGAATTAGGTTTCCTACTTTTTATGTTCTACGATATTTTTTGATCAGATGCGTAGTTCTCGAGATATATCAAGATATTTAAAAGTTCCGAAGCCGCACCAACATAATAGAGATACAGAAACACCGTGGCCCCTTTCCTTGAGATAACTCTGCACTATTGCGCGCTGCAAATGCCACTTCCAGCTTAGCTGTGCAGAAGAAGAACAACAAGAAGAAGAAATATCTCGAAATATGTCCGTCAGGCCCCTTCCCTTGAGATAAATCTGCAAATATCTCGGAAACAAAGCGAGCTATGGCAAAATGTTAAGAGACCTTTTTTGTAGAGAATTAAGTTTCCTACTTTTTATGTTCTATGATATTTTTTGATCAGATGCGTAGTTCTCGAGATATATCAAGATATTTAAAAGTTCCGAAGCCGCACCAACATAATAGAGATACAGAAACACCGTGGCCCCTTTCTTTGAGATAACTCTGCACTACTGCGAGCTGCAAATGCCACTTCCAGCTTAGCTGTGCAGAAGAAGAACAACAAGAAGAAGAAATATCTCGAAATATGTCCGTCAGGCCCCTTCCCTTGAGATAAATCTGCAAATATCTCGGAAACGATGCCAGCTATGGCAAAATGTTAAGAGACCTTTTTTGTAGAGAATTATGTTTCCTACAATTTACGTTCTCTGATATTTTTTGATCAGAAGCGTAGTTTTCGAGATATATCGAGATATTTAAAAGTTCCGAAGCCGCACCAACATAATAGAGATACAGAAACACCGTGGCCCCTTTCTTTGAGATAACTCTGCACTATTGCGACCTGCAAATGCCACTTCCAGCTTAGCTGTGCAGAAGAGGAACAACAAGAAGAAGAAATATCTCGGAATATGTCGTCAGGCCCCTTCCCTTGAGATAAATCTGCAAATATCTCGGAAACGAAGCGAGCTACGGCAAAATGTTAAGAGACCTTTTTTGTAGAGAATTATGTTTCCTACAATTTACGTTCTCTGATATTTTTTGATCAGAAGCGTAGTTTTCGAGATATATCGAGATATTTAAAAGTTCCGAAGCCGCACCAACATAATAGAGATACAGAAACACCGTGGCCCCTTTCTTTGAGATAACTCTGCACTATTGCGA
Source organism: Osmia lignaria lignaria (assembly GCF_051020975.1). NCBI lineage: Eukaryota > Metazoa > Arthropoda > Insecta > Hymenoptera > Megachilidae > Osmia > Osmia lignaria. The sequence continues at coordinate 4,595,369 of NW_027478164.1, forward strand.
CCTGCAAATGCCACTTCCAGCTTAGCTGTGCAGAAGAGGAACAACAAGAAGAAGAAATATCTCGGAATATGTCGTCAGGCCCCTTCCCTTGAGATAAATCTGCAAATATCTCGGAAACGAAGCGAGCTACGGCAAAATGTTAAGCGACCTTTTTTGTAGAGAATTAAGTTTCCTACTTTTTATGTTCTATGATATTTTTTGATCAGAAGCGTAGTTTTCGAGATATATCGAGATATTTAAAAGTTCCGAAGCCGCACCAACATAATAGAGATACGGAAACACCGTGGCCCCTTTCTTTGGGATAACTCTGCACTATTGCGAGCTGGAAATGCCACTTCCAGTTTAGCTGTGCAGAAGAAGAACAACAAGAAGAAGAAATATCTCGAAATATGTCCGTCAGGACCCTTCCCTTGAGATAAATCTGCAAATATCTCGGAAACGAAGCGAGCTATTGCAAAATGTTAAGAGACCTTTTTTGTAGAGAATTAAGTTTCCTACTTTTTATGTTCTATGATATTTTTTGATCAGATGCGTAGTTCTCGAGATATATCAAGATATTTAAAAGCTCCGAAGCTGCACCAACATAATAGAGGTACAGAAACACCGTGGCCCCTTTCTTTGAGATAACTCTGCACTATTGCGCGCTGCAAATGCCACTTCCAGCTTAGCTGTGCAGAAGAAGAACAACAAGAAGAAGAAATATCTCGAAATATGTCCGTCAGGCCCCTTCCCTTGAGATAAATCTGCAAATATCTCGGAAACGAAGCGAGCTATGGCAAAATGTTAAGAGACCTTTTTTGTAGAGAATTAAGTTTCCTACTTTTTATGTTCTATGATATTTTTTGATCAGATGCGTAGTTCTCGAGATATAGCAAGATATTTAAAAGTTCCGAAGCCGCACCAACATAATAGAGATACAGACACACCGTGGCCCCTTTCTTTGAGATAACTCTGCTCTACTGCGAGCTACAAATGCCACTTCCAGCTTAGCTGTGCAGAAGAAGAACAACAAGAAGAAGGAATATCTCGAAATATGTCCGTCAGGCCCCTTCCCTTGAGATAAATCTGCAAATATCTCGGAAACGAAGCGAGCTATGGCAAAATGTTAAGAGACCTTTTTTGTAGAGAATTAAGTTTCCTACTTTTTATGTTCTATGATATTTTTTGATCAGATGCGTAGTTCTCGAGATATATCCAGATATTTAAAAGTTCCGAAGCGGCACCAACATAATAGAGATACAGAAACACCGTGGCCCCTTTCTTTGAGGTAACTCTGCACTATTGCGAGCTGCAAATGCCACTTCCAGCTTAGCTGTGCAGAAGAAGAACAACAAGAAGTAGAAATATCTCGAAATATGTCCCTCAGGCCCCTTCCCTTGAGATAAATCTGCAAATACCTCGGAAACCAAGCGAGCTATGGCAAAATGTTAAGAGACCTTATTTGTAGAGAATTAAGTTTCCTACTTTTTATGTTCTACGATATTTTTTGATCAGATGCGTAGTTCTCGAGATATATCAAGATATTTAAAAGTTCCCAAGCCGCACCAACATAATAGAGATACAGAAACACCGTGGCCCCTTTCTTTGAGATAACTCTGCACTATTGCGAGCTGCAAATGCCACTTCCAGCTTAGCTGTGCAGAAGAAGAACAACAAGAACAAGAAATATCTCGAAATATGTCCGTCAGGCCCCTTCCCTTGAGATAAATCTGCAAATATCTCGGAAACGAAGCGAGCTATGGCAAAATGTTAAGAGACCTTTTTTGTAGAGAATTATGTTTCCTACAATTTACGTTCTCTGATATTTTTTGATCAGAAGCGTAGTTTTCGAGATATATCGAGATATTTAAAAGTTCCGAAGCCGCACCAACATAATAGAGATACAGAAACACCGTGGCCCCTTTCTTTGAGATAACTCTGCACTATTGCGACCTGCAAATGCCACTTCCAGCTTAGCTGTGCAGAAGAGGAACAACAAGAAGAAGAAATATCTCGGAATATGTCGTCAGGCCCCTTCCCTTGAGCTAAATCTGCAAATATCTCGGAAACGATGCCAGCTATGGGAAAATGTTAAGAGACCTTTTTTGTAGAGAATTAAGTTTCCTACTTCTTATGTTCCATGATATTTTTTGATCAGATGCGTAGTTTTCGAGATATATCGAGATATTTAAAAGTTCCGAAGCCGCACCAACATAATAGAGATACAGAAACATCGTGGCCCCTTTCTTTGGGATAACTCTGCACTATTGCGAGTTGGAAATGCCACTTCCAGTTTAGCTGTGCAGAAGAAGAACAACAAGAAGAAGAAATATCTCGAAATATGTCCGTCAGGCCCCTTCCCTTGAGATAAATCTGCAAATATCTCGGAAACGAAGCGAGCTATGGCAAAATGTTAAGAGACCTTTTTTGTAGAGAATTAAGTTTCCTACTTTTTATGTTCTATGATATTTTTTGATCAGATGCGTAGTTCTCGAGATATATCCAGATATTTAAAAGTTCCGAAGCGGCACCAACATAATAGAGATACAGAAACACCGTGGCCCCTTTCTTTGAGGTAACTCTGCACTATTGCGAGCTGCAAATGCCACTTCCAGCTTAGGTGTGCAGAAGAAGAACAACAAGAAGAAGAAATATCTCGAAATATGTCCGTCAGGCCCCTTCCCTTGAGATAAATCTGCAAATATCTCGGAAACGAAGCGAGCTACGGCAAAATGTTAAGCGACCTTTTTTGTAGAAAATTAGGTTTCCTACTTTTTATGTTCTACGATATTTTTTGATCAGATGCGTAGTTCTCGAGATATATCCAGATATTTAAAAGTTCCGAAGCGGCACCAACATAATAGAGATACAGAAACACCGTGGCCCCTTTCTTTGAGGTAACTCTGCACTATTGCGAGCTGCAAATGCCACTTCCAGCTTAGCTGTGCAGAAGAAGAACAACAAGAAGAAGAAATATCTCGAAATATGTCCCTCAGGCCCCTTCCCTTGAGATAAATCTGCAAATATCTCGGAAACGAAGCGAGCTATGGCCAAATGTTAAGAGACCTTTTTTGTAGAGAATTATGTTTCCTACAATTTACGTTCTCTGATGTTTTTTGATCAGAAGCGTAGTTTTCGAGATATATCGAGATATTTAAAAGTTCCGAAGCCGCACCAACATAATAGAGATACGGAAACACCGTGGCCCCTTTCTTTGGGATAACTCTGCACTATTGCGAGCTGGAAATGCCACTTCCAGTTTAGCTGTGCAGAAGAAGAACAACAAGAAGAAGAAATATCTCGAAATATGTCCGTCAGGCCCCTTCCCTTGAGATAAATCTGCAAATACCTCGGAAACCAAGCGAGCTATGGCAAAATGTTAAGAGACCTTATTTGTAGAGAATTAAGTTTCCTACTTTTTATGTTCTACGATATTTTTTGATCAGATGCGTAGTTCTCGAGATATATCAAGATATTTAAAAGTTCCCAAGCCGCACCAACATAATAGAGATACAGAAACACCGTGGCCCCTTTCTTTGAGATAACTCTGCACTATTGCGAGCTGCAAATGCCACTTCCAGCTTAGCTGTGCAGAAGAAGAACAACAAGAACAAGAAATATCTCGAAATATGTCCGTCAGGCCCCTTCCCTTGAGATAAATCTGCAAATATCTCGGAAACGAAGCGAGCTATGGCAAAATGTTAAGAGACCTTTTTTGTAGAGAATTATGTTTCCTACAATTTACGTTCTCTGATATTTTTTGATCAGAAGCGTAGTTTTCGAGATATATCGAGATATTTAAAAGTTCCGAAGCCGCACCAACATAATAGAGATACAGAAACACCGTGGCCCCTTTCTTTGAGATAACTCTGCACTATTGCGACCTGCAAATGCCACTTCCAGCTTAGCTGTGCAGAAGAGGAACAACAAGAAGAAGAAATATCTCGGAATATGTCGTCAGGCCCCTTCCCTTGAGCTAAATCTGCAAATATCTCGGAAACGATGCCAGCTATGGGAAAATGTTAAGAGACCTTTTTTGTAGAGAATTAAGTTTCCTACTTCTTATGTTCCATGATATTTTTTGATCAGATGCGTAGTTTTCGAGATATATCGAGATATTTAAAAGTTCCGAAGCCGCACCAACATAATAGAGATACAGAAACATCGTGGCCCCTTTCTTTGGGATAACTCTGCACTATTGCGAGTTGGAAATGCCACTTCCAGTTTAGCTGTGCAGAAGAAGAACAACAAGAAGAAGAAATATCTCGAAATATGTCCGTCAGGCCCCTTCCCTTGAGATAAATCTGCAAATATCTCGGAAACGAAGCGAGCTATGGCAAAATGTTAAGAGACCTTTTTTGTAGAGAATTAAGTTTCCTACTTTTTATGTTCTATGATATTTTTTGATCAGATGCGTAGTTCTCGAGATATATCCAGATATTTAAAAGTTCCGAAGCGGCACCAACATAATAGAGATACAGAAACACCGTGGCCCCTTTCTTTGAGGTAACTCTGCACTATTGCGAGCTGCAAATGCCACTTCCAGCTTAGGTGTGCAGAAGAAGAACAACAAGAAGAAGAAATATCTCGAAATATGTCCGTCAGGCCCCTTCCCTTGAGATAAATCTGCAAATATCTCGGAAACGAAGCGAGCTACGGCAAAATGTTAAGCGACCTTTTTTGTAGAAAATTAGGTTTCCTACTTTTTATGTTCTACGATATTTTTTGATCAGATGCGTAGTTCTCGAGATATATCAAGATATTTAAAAGTTCCGAAGCCGCACCAACATAATAGAGATACAGAAACACCGTGGCCCCTTTCCTTGAGATAACTCTGCACTATTGCGCGCTGCAAATGCCACTTCCAGCTTAGCTGTGCAGAAGAAGAACAACAAGAAGAAGAAATATCTCGAAATATGTCCGTCAGGCCCCTTCCCTTGAGATAAATCTGCAAATATCTCGGAAACGAAGCGAGCTATGGCAAAATGTTAAGAGACCTTTTTTGTAGAGAATTAAGTTTCCTACTTTTTATGTTCTATGATATTTTTTGATCAGATGCGTAGTTCTCGAGATATATCCAGATATTTAAAAGTTCCGAAGCGGCACCAACATAATAGAGATACAGAAACACCGTGGCCCCTTTCTTTGAGGTAACTCTGCACTATTGCGAGCTGCAAATGCCACTTCCAGCTTAGGTGTGCAGAAGAAGAACAACAAGAAGAAGAAATATCTCGAAATATGTCCGTCAGGCCCCTTCCCTTGAGATAAATCTGCAAATATCTCGGAAACGAAGCGAGCTATGGCAAAATGTTAAGAGACCTTTTTTGTAGAGAATTAAGTTTCCTACTTTTTATGTTCTATGATATTATTTGATCAGATGCGTAGTTCTCGAGATATATCCAGATATTTAAAAGTTCCGAAGCGGCACCAACATAATAGAGATACAGAAACACCGTGGCCCCTTTCTTTGAGGTAACTCTGCACTATTGCGAGCTGCAAATGCCACTTCCAGCTTAGCTGTGCAGAAGAAGAACAACAAGAAGAAGAAATATCTCGAAATATGTCCCTCAGGCCCCTTCCCTTGAGATAAATCTGCAAATATCTCGGAAACGAAGCGAGCTATGGCCAAATGTTAAGAGACCTTTTTTGTAGAGAATTATGTTTCCTACAATTTACGTTCTCTGATGTTTTTTGATCAGAAGCGTAGTTTTCGAGATATATCGAGATATTTAAAAGTTCCGAAGCCGCACCAACATAATAGAGATACAGAAACACCGTGGCCCCTTTCTTTGAGATAACTCTGCACTATTGCGACCTGCAAATGCCACTTCCAGCTTAGCTGTGCAGAAGAGGAACAACAAGAAGAAGAAATATCTCGGAATATGTCGTCAGGCCCCTTCCCTTGAGCTAAATCTGCAAATATCTCGGAAACGATGCCAGCTATGGGAAAATGTTAAGAGACCTTTTTTGTAGAGAATTAAGTTTCCTACTTTTTATGTTCGATGATATTTTTTGATCAGATGCGTAGTTTTCGAGATATATCGAGATATTTAAAAGTTCCGAAGCCGCACCAACATAATAGAGATACAGAAACATCGTGGCCCCTTTCTTTGGGATAACTCTGCACTATTGCGAGTTGGAAATGCCACTTCCAGTTTAGCTGTGCAGAAGAAGAACAACAAGAAGAAGAAATATCTCGAAATATGTCCGTCAGGACCCTTCCCTTGAGATAAATCTGCAAATATCTCGGAAACGAAGCGAGCTATTGCAAAACGTTAAGAGACCTTTTTTGTAGAGAATTAAGTTTCCTACTTTTTATGTTCTATGATATTTTTTGATCAGATGCGTAGTTCTCGAGATATATCAAGATATTTAAAAGTTCCGAAGCCGCACCAACATAATAGAGATACAGAAACACCGTGGCCCCTTTCTTTGAGATAACTCTGCACTACTGCGAGATGCAAATGCCACTTCCAGCTTAGCTGTGCAGAAGAAGAACAACAAGAAGAAGAAATATCTCGAAATATGTCCGTCGGGCCCCTTCCCTTGAGATACATCTGCAAATATCTCGGAAACGAAGCGAGCTATGGCAAAATGTTAAGAGACCTTTTTTGTAGAGAATTAAGTTTCCTACTTTTTATGTTCGATGATATTTTTTGATCAGATGCGTAGTTTTCGAGATATATCGAGATATTTAAAAGTTCCGAAGCCGCACCAACATAATAGAGATACAGAAACATCGTGGCCCCTTTCTTTGGGATAACTCTGCACTATTGCGAGTTGGAAATGCCACTTCCAGTTTAGCTGTGCAGAAGAAGAACAACAAGAAGAAGAAATATCTCGAAATATGTCCGTCAGGACCCTTCCCTTGAGATAAATCTGCAAATATCTCGGAAACGAAGCGAGCTATTGCAAAACGTTAAGAGACCTTTTTTGTAGAGAATTAAGTTTCCTACTTTTTATGTTCTATGATATTTTTTGATCAGATGCGTAGTTCTCGAGATATATCAAGATATTTAAAAGTTCCGAAGCCGCACCAACATAATAGAGATACAGAAACACCGTGGCCCCTTTCTTTGAGATAACTCTGCACTACTGCGAGATGCAAATGCCACTTCCAGCTTAGCTGTGCAGAAGAAGAACAACAAGAAGAAGAAATATCTCGAAATATGTCCGTCGGGCCCCTTCCCTTGAGATACATCTGCAAATATCTCGGAAACGAAGCGAGCTATGGCAAAATGTTAAGAGACCTTTTTTGTAGAGAATTAAGTTTCCTACTTTTTATGTTCTATGATATTTTTTGATCAGATGCGTAGTTCTCGAGATATATCCAGATATTTAAAAGTTCCGAAGCGGCACCAACATAATAGAGATACAGAAACATCGTGGCCCCTTTCTTTGGGATAACTCTGCACTATTGCGAGTTGGAAATGCCACTTCCAGTTTAGCTGTGCAGAAGAAGAACAAGAAGAAGAAGAAATATCTCGAAATATGTCCGTCAGGACCCTTCCCTTGAGATAAATCTGCAAATATCTCGGAAACGAAGCTAGCTATTGCAAAACGTTAAGAGACCTTTTTTGTAGAGAATTAAGTTTCCTACTTTTTATGTTCTATGATATTTTTTGATCAGATGCGTAGTTCTCGAGATATATCAAGATATTTAAAAGTTCCGAAGCCGCACCAACATAATAGAGATACAGAAACACCGTGGCCCCTTTCTTTGAGGTAACTCTGCACTATTGCGAGCTGCAAATGCCACTTCCAGCTTAGGTGTGCAGAAGAAGAACAACAAGAAGAAGAAATATCTCGAAATATGTCCGTCAGGCCCCTTCCCTTGAGATAAATCTGCAAATATCTCGGAAACGAAGCGAGCTATGGCAAAATGTTAAGAGACCTTTTTTGTAGAGAATTAAGTTTCCTACTTTTTATGTTCTATGATATTATTTGATCAGATGCGTAGTTCTCGAGATATATCCAGATATTTAAAAGTTCCGAAGCGGCACCAACATAATAGAGATACAGAAACACCGTGGCCCCTTTCTTTGAGGTAACTCTGCACTATTGCGAGCTGCAAATGCCACTTCCAGCTTAGCTGTGCAGAAGAAGAACAACAAGAAGAAGAAATATCTCGAAATATGTCCCTCAGGCCCCTTCCCTTGAGATAAATCTGCAAATATCTCGGAAACGAAGCGAGCTATGGCCAAATGTTAAGAGACCTTTTTTGTAGAGAATTATGTTTCCTACAATTTACGTTCTCTGATGTTTTTTGATCAGAAGCGTAGTTTTCGAGATATATCGAGATATTTAAAAGTTCCGAAGCCGCACCAACATAATAGAGATACAGAAACACCGTGGCCCCTTTCTTTGAGATAACTCTGCACTATTGCGACCTGCAAATGCCACTTCCAGCTTAGCTGTGCAGAAGAGGAACAACAAGAAGAAGAAATATCTCGGAATATGTCGTCAGGCCCCTTCCCTTGAGCTAAATCTGCAAATATCTCGGAAACGATGCCAGCTATGGGAAAATGTTAAGAGACCTTTTTTGTAGAGAATTAAGTTTCCTACTTTTTATGTTCGATGATATTTTTTGATCAGATGCGTAGTTTTCGAGATATATCGAGATATTTAAAAGTTCCGAAGCCGCACCAACATAATAGAGATACAGAAACATCGTGGCCCCTTTCTTTGGGATAACTCTGCACTATTGCGAGTTGGAAATGCCACTTCCAGTTTAGCTGTGCAGAAGAAGAACAACAAGAAGAAGAAATATCTCGAAATATGTCCGTCAGGACCCTTCCCTTGAGATAAATCTGCAAATATCTCGGAAACGAAGCGAGCTATTGCAAAACGTTAAGAGACCTTTTTTGTAGAGAATTAAGTTTCCTACTTTTTATGTTCTATGATATTTTTTGATCAGATGCGTAGTTCTCGAGATATATCAAGATATTTAAAAGTTCCGAAGCCGCACCAACATAATAGAGATACAGAAACACCGTGGCCCCTTTCTTTGAGATAACTCTGCACTACTGCGAGATGCAAATGCCACTTCCAGCTTAGCTGTGCAGAAGAAGAACAACAAGAAGAAGAAATATCTCGAAATATGTCCGTCGGGCCCCTTCCCTTGAGATACATCTGCAAATATCTCGGAAACGAAGCGAGCTATGGCAAAATGTTAAGAGACCTTTTTTGTAGAGAATTAAGTTTCCTACTTTTTATGTTCGATGATATTTTTTGATCAGATGCGTAGTTTTCGAGATATATCGAGATATTTAAAAGTTCCGAAGCCGCACCAACATAATAGAGATACAGAAACATCGTGGCCCCTTTCTTTGGGATAACTCTGCACTATTGCGAGTTGGAAATGCCACTTCCAGTTTAGCTGTGCAGAAGAAGAACAACAAGAAGAAGAAATATCTCGAAATATGTCCGTCAGGACCCTTCCCTTGAGATAAATCTGCAAATATCTCGGAAACGAAGCGAGCTATTGCAAAACGTTAAGAGACCTTTTTTGTAGAGAATTAAGTTTCCTACTTTTTATGTTCTATGATATTTTTTGATCAGATGCGTAGTTCTCGAGATATATCAAGATATTTAAAAGTTCCGAAGCCGCACCAACATAATAGAGATACAGAAACACCGTGGCCCCTTTCTTTGAGATAACTCTGCACTACTGCGAGATGCAAATGCCACTTCCAGCTTAGCTGTGCAGAAGAAGAACAACAAGAAGAAGAAATATCTCGAAATATGTCCGTCGGGCCCCTTCCCTTGAGATACATCTGCAAATATCTCGGAAACGAAGCGAGCTATGGCAAAATGTTAAGAGACCTTTTTTGTAGAGAATTAAGTTTCCTACTTTTTATGTTCTATGATATTTTTTGATCAGATGCGTAGTTCTCGAGATATATCCAGATATTTAAAAGTTCCGAAGCGGCACCAACATAATAGAGATACAGAAACATCGTGGCCCCTTTCTTTGGGATAACTCTGCACTATTGCGAGTTGGAAATGCCACTTCCAGTTTAGCTGTGCAGAAGAAGAACAAGAAGAAGAAGAAATATCTCGAAATATGTCCGTCAGGACCCTTCCCTTGAGATAAATCTGCAAATATCTCGGAAACGAAGCTAGCTATTGCAAAACGTTAAGAGACCTTTTTTGTAGAGAATTAAGTTTCCTACTTTTTATGTTCTATGATATTTTTTGATCAGATGCGTAGTTCTCGAGATATATCAAGATATTTAAAAGTTCCGAAGCCGCACCAACATAATAGAGATACAGAAACACCGTGGCCCCTTTCTTTGAGATAACTCTGCACTATTGCGCGCTGCAAATGCCACTTCCAGCTTAGCTGTGCAGAAGAAGAACAACAACAAGAAGAAATATCTCGAAATATGTCCGTCAGGCCCCTTCCCTTGAGATAAATCTGCAAATATCGCGGAAACGAAGCGAGCTATGGCAAAATGTTAAGAGACCTTTTTTGTAGAGAATTAAGTTTCCTACTTTTTATGTTCTATGATATTTTTTGATCAGATGCGTAGTTCTCGAGATATATCAAGATATTTAAAAGTTCCGAAGCCGCACCAACATAATAGAGATACAGAAACACCGTGGCCCCTTTCTTTGAGATAACTCTGCACTATTGCGAGCTGCAAATGCCACTTCCAGCTTAGGTGTGCAGAAGAAGAACAACAAGAAGAAGAAATATCTCGAAATATGTCCGTCAGGCCCCTTCCCTTGAGATAAATCTGCAAATATCTCGGAAACGAAGCGAGCTACGGCAAAATGTTAAGCGACCTTTTTTGTAGAAAATTAGGTTTCCTACTTTTTATGTTCTACGATATTTTTTGATCAGATGCGTAGTTCTCGAGATATATCAAGATATTTAAAAGTTCCGAAGCCGCACCAACATAATAGAGATACAGAAACACCGTGGCCCCTTTCCTTGAGATAACTCTGCACTATTGCGCGCTGCAAATGCCACTTCCAGCTTAGCTGTGCAGAAGAAGAACAACAAGAAGAAGAAATATCTCGAAATATGTCCGTCAGGCCCCTTCCCTTGAGATAAATCTGCAAATATCTCGGAAACGAAGCGAGCTATGGCAAAATGTTAAGAGACCTTTTTTGTAGAGAATTAAGTTTCCTACTTTTTATGTTCTATGATATTTTTTGATCAGATGCGTAGTTCTCGAGATATATCCAGATATTTAAAAGTTCCGAAGCGGCACCAACATAATAGAGATACAGAAACACCGTGGCCCCTTTCTTTGAGGTAACTCTGCACTATTGCGAGCTGCAAATGCCACTTCCAGCTTAGGTGTGCAGAAGAAGAACAACAAGAAGAAGAAATATCTCGAAATATGTCCGTCAGGCCCCTTCCCTTGAGATAAATCTGCAAATATCTCGGAAACGAAGCGAGCTATGGCAAAATGTTAAGAGACCTTTTTTGTAGAGAATTAAGTTTCCTACTTTTTATGTTCTATGATATTATTTGATCAGATGCGTAGTTCTCGAGATATATCCAGATATTTAAAAGTTCCGAAGCGGCACCAACATAATAGAGATACAGAAACACCGTGGCCCCTTTCTTTGAGGTAACTCTGCACTATTGCGAGCTGCAAAGGCCACTTCCAGCTTAGCTGTGCAGAAGAAGAACAACATGAAGAAGAAATATCTCGAAATATGTCCCTCAGGCCCCTTCCCTTGAGATAAATCTGCAAATATCTCGGAAACGAAGCGAGCTATGGCCAAATGTTAAGAGACCTTTTTTGTAGAGAATTATGTTTCCTACAATTTACGTTCTCTGATGTTTTTTGATCAGAAGCGTAGTTTTCGAGATATATCGAGATATTTAAAAGTTCCGAAGCCGCACCAACATAATAGAGATACAGAAACACCGTGGCCCCTTTCTTTGAGATAACTCTGCACTATTGCGACCTGCAAATGCCACTTCCAGCTTAGCTGTGCAGAAGAGGAACAACAAGAAGAAGAAATATCTCGGAATATGTCGTCAGGCCCCTTCCCTTGAGCTAAATCTGCAAATATCTCGGAAACGATGCCAGCTATGGGAAAATGTTAAGAGACCTTTTTTGTAGAGAATTAAGTTTCCTACTTTTTATGTTCGATGATATTTTTTGATCAGATGCGTAGTTTTCGAGATATATCGAGATATTTAAAAGTTCCGAAGCCGCACCAACATAATAGAGATACAGAAACATCGTGGCCCCTTTCTTTGGGATAACTCTGCACTATTGCGAGTTGGAAATGCCACTTCCAGTTTAGCTGTGCAGAAGAAGAACAACAAGAAGAAGAAATATCTCGAAATATGTCCGTCAGGACCCTTCCCTTGAGATAAATCTGCAAATATCTCGGAAACGAAGCGAGCTATTGCAAAACGTTAAGAGACCTTTTTTGTAGAGAATTAAGTTTCCTACTTTTTATGTTCTATGATATTTTTTGATCAGATGCGTAGTTCTCGAGATATATCAAGATATTTAAAAGTTCCGAAGCCGCACCAACATAATAGAGATACAGAAACACCGTGGCCCCTTTCTTTGAGATAACGCTGCACTACTGCGAGATGCAAATGCCACTTCCAGCTTAGCTGTGCAGAAGAAGAACAACAAGAAGAAGAAATATCTCGAAATATGTCCGTCGGGCCCCTTCCCTTGAGATACATCTGCAAATATCTCGGAAACGAAGCGAGCTATGGCAAAATGTTAAGAGACCTTTTTTGTAGAGAATTAAGTTTCCTACTTTTTATGTTCTATGATATTTTTTGATCAGATGCGTAGTTCTCGAGATATATCCAGATATTTAAAAGTTCCGAAGCGGCACCAACATAATAGAGATACAGAAACATCGTGGCCCCTTTCTTTGGGATAACTCTGCACTATTGCGAGTTGGAAATGCCACTTCCAGTTTAGCTGTGCAGAAGAAGAACAACAAGAAGAAGAAATATCTCGAAATATGTCCGTCAGGACCCTTCCCTTGAGATAAATCTGCAAATATCTCGGAAACGAAGCGAGCTTTGGCAAAATGTTAAGAGACCTTTTTTGTAGAGAATTAAGTTTCCTACTTTTTATGTTCTATGATATTTTTTGATCAGATGCGTAGTTCTCGAGATATATCCAGATATTTAAAAGTTCCGAAGCGGCACCAACATAATAGAGATACAGAAACATCGTGGCCCCTTTCTTTGGGATAACTCTGCACTATTGCGAGTTGGAAATGCCACTTCCAGTTTAGCTGTGCAGAAGAAGAACAACAAGAAGAAGAAATATCTCGAAATATGTCCGTCAGGACCCTTCCCTTGAGATAAATCTGCAAATATCTCGGAAACGAAGCGAGCTATTGCAAAACGTTAAGAGACCTTTTTTGTAGAGAATTAAGTTTCCTACTTTTTATGTTCTATGATATTTTTTGATCAGATGCGTAGTTCTCGAGATATATCAAGATATTTAAAAGTTCCGAAGCCGCACCAACATAATAGAGATACAGAAACACCGTGGCCCCTTTCTTTGAGATAACTCTGCACTATTGCGAGTTGGAAATGCCACTTCCAGTTTAGCTGTGCAGAAGAAGAACAACAAGAAGAAGAAATATCTCGAAATATGTCCGTCAGGACCCTTCCCTTGAGATAAATCTGCAAATATCTCGGAAACGAAGCGAGCTATTGCAAAACGTTAAGAGACCTTTTTTGTAGAGAATTAAGTTTCCTACTTTTTATGTTCTATGATATTTTTTGATCAGATGCGTAGTTCTCGAGATATATCAAGATATTTAAAAGTTCCGAAGCCGCACCAACATAATAGAGATACAGAAACACCGTGGCCCCTTTCTTTGAGATAACTCTGCACTATTGCGAGCTGCAGATGCCACTTCCAGCTTAGCTGTGCAGAAGAAGAACAACAAGAAGAAGAAATATCTCGAAATATGTCCGTCAGGCCCCTTCCCTTGAGATAAATCTGCAAATATCGCGGAAACGAAGCGAGCTATGGCAAAATGTTAAGAGACCTTTTTTGTAGAGAATTAAGTTTCCTACTTTTTATGTTCTATGATATTTTTTGATCAGATGCGTAGTTCTCGAGATATATCAAGATATTTAAAAGTTCCGAAGCCGCACCAACATAATAGAGATACAGAAACACCGTGGCCCCTTTCTTTGAGATAACTCTGCACTATTGCGAGCTGCAAATGCCACTTCCAGCTTAGCTGTGCTGAAGAAGAACAACAAGAACAAGAAATATCTCGAAATATGTCCGTCAGGACCCTTCCCTTGAGATAAATCTGCAAATATCTCGGAAACGAAGCGAGCTATTGCAAAACGTTAAGAGACCTTTTTTGTAGAGAATTAAGTTTCCTACTTTTTATGTTCTATGATATTTTTTGATCAGATGCGTAGTTCTCGAGATATATCAAGATATTTAAAAGTTCCGAAGCCGCACCAACATAATAGAGATACAGAAACACCGTGGCCCCTTTCTTTGAGATAACTCTGCACTATTGCGAGCTGCAGATGCCACTTCCAGCTTAGCTGTGCAGAAGAAGAACAACAAGAAGAAGAAATATCTGGAAATATGTCCGTCAGGCCCCTTCCCTTGAGATAAATCTGCAAATATCTCGGAAACGAAGCGAGCTACGGCAAAATGTTAAGAGACCTTTTTTGTAGAAAATTAGGATTGCTACTTTTTATGTTCTATGATATTTTTTGAACAGATGCGTAGTTCTCGAGATATATCAAGATATTTAAAAGTTCCGAAGCCGCACTAACATAATAGAGATACAGAAACACCGTGGCCCCTTTCTTTGAGATAACTCTGCACTATTGCGCGCTGCAAATGCCACTTCCAGCTTAGCTGTGCAGAAGAAGAACAACAACAAGAAGAAATATCTCGAAATATGTCCGTCAGGCCCCTTCCCTTGAGATAAATCTGCAAATATCGCGGAAACGAAGCGAGCTATGGCAAAATGTTAAGAGACCTTTTTTGTAGAGAATTAAGTTTCCTACTTTTTATGTTCTATGATATTTTTTGATCAGATGCGTAGTTCTCGAGATATATCAAGATATTTAAAAGTTCCGAAGCCGCACCAACATAATAGAGATACAGAAACACCGTGGCCCCTTTCTTTGAGATAACTCTGCACTACTGCGAGATGCAAATGCCACTTCCAGCTTAGCTGTGCAGAAGAAGAACAACAAGAAGAAGAAATATCTCGAAATATGTCCGTCAGGCCCCTTCCCTTGAGATAAATCTGCAAATATCTCGGAAACGAAGCGAGCTATGGCAAAATGTTAAGAGACCTTTTTTGTAGAGAATTAAGTATCCTACTTTTTATGTTCTATGATATTATTTGATCAGATGCGTAGTTCTCGAGATATATCCAGATATTTAAAAGTTCCGAAGCGGCACCAACATAATAGAGATACAGAAACACCGTGGCCCCTTTCTTTGAGGTAACTCTGCACTATTGCGAGCTGCAAATGCCACTTCCAGCTTAGCTGTGCAGAAGAAGAACAACAAGAAGAAGAAATATCTCGAAATATGTCCGTCAGGCCCCTTCCCTTGAGATAAATCTGCAAATATCGCGGAAACGAAGCGAGCTATGGCAAAATGTTAAGAGACCTTTTTTGTAGAGAATTAAGTTTCCTACTTTTTATGTTCTATGATATTTTTTGATCAGATGCGTAGTTCTCGAGATATATCAAGATATTTAAAAGTTCCGAAGCCGCACCAACATAATAGAGATACAGAAACACCGTGGCCCCTTTCTTTGAGATAACTCTGCACTATTGCGAGCTGCAAATGCCACTTCCAGCTTAGCTGTGCTGAAGAAGAACAACAAGAACAAGAAATATCTCGAAATATGTCCGTCAGGCCCCTTCCCTTGAGATAAATCTGCAAATATCTCGGAAACGAAGCGAGCTATGGCAAAATGTTAAGAGACCTTTTTTGTAGAGAATTAAGTTTCCTACTTTTTATGTTCTATGATATTTTTTGATCAGATGCGTAGTTTTCGAGATATATCGAGATATTTAAAAGTTCCGAAGCCGCACCAACATAATAGAGATACAGAAACATCGTGGCCCCTTTCTTTGGGATAACTCTGCACTATTGCGAGTTGGAAATGCCACTTCCAGTTTAGCTGTGCAGAAGAAGAACAACAAGAAGAAGAAATATCTCGAAATATGTCCGTCAGGACCCTTCCCTTGAGATAAATCTGCAAATATCTCGGAAACGAAGCGAGCTATGGCAAAATGTTAAGAGACCTTTTTTGTAGAGAATTAAGTTTCCTACTTTTTATGTTCTATGATATTTTTTGATCAGATGCGTAGTTCTCGAGATATATCCAGATATTTAAAAGTTCCGAAGCGGCACCAACATAATAGAGATACAGAAACATCGTGGCCCCTTTCTTTGGGATAACTCTGCACTATTGCGAGTTGGAAATGCCACTTCCAGTTTAGCTGTGCAGAAGAAGAACAACAAGAAGAAGAAATATCTCGAAATATGTCCGTCAGGACCCTTCCCTTGAGATAAATCTGCAAATATCTCGGAAACGAAGCGAGCTATTGCAAAACGTTAAGAGACCTTTTTTGTAGAGAATTAAGTTTCCTACTTTTTATGTTCTATGATATTTTTTGATCAGATGCGTAGTTCTCGAGATATATCAAGATATTTAAAAGTTCCGAAGCCGCACCAACATAATAGAGATACAGAAACACCGTGGCCCCTTTCTTTGAGGTAACTCTGCACTATTGCGAGCTGCAAATGCCACTTCCAGCTTAGCTGTGCAGAAGAAGAACAACAAGAAGAAGAAATATCTCGAAATATGTCCCTCAGGCCCCTTCCCTTGAGATAAATCTGCAAATATCTCGGAAACGAAGCGAGCTATTGCAAAACGTTAAGAGACCTTTTTTGTAGAGAATTAAGTTTCCTACTTTTTATGTTCTATGATATTTTTTGATCAGATGCGTAGTTCTCGAGATATATCAAGATATTTAAAAGTTCCGAAGCCGCACCAACATAATAGAGATACAGAAACACCGTGGCCCCTTTCTTTGAGATAACTCTGCACTATTGCGAGCTGCAGATGCCACTTCCAGCTTAGCTGTGCAGAAGAAGAACAACAAGAAGAAGAAATATCTGGAAATATGTCCGTCAGGCCCCTTCCCTTGAGATAAATCTGCAAATATCTCGGAAACGAAGCGAGCTACGGCAAAATGTTAAGAGACCTTTTTTGTAGAAAATTAGGATTGCTACTTTTTATGTTCTATGATATTTTTTGAACAGATGCGTAGTTCTCGAGATATATCAAGATATTTAAAAGTTCCGAAGCCGCACTAACATAATAGAGATACAGAAACACCGTGGCCCCTTTCTTTGAGATAACTCTGCACTATTGCGCGCTGCAAATGCCACTTCCAGCTTAGCTGTGCAGAAGAAGAACAACAACAAGAAGAAATATCTCGAAATATGTCCGTCAGGCCCCTTCCCTTGAGATAAATCTGCAAATATCGCGGAAACGAAGCGAGCTATGGCAAAATGTTAAGAGACCTTTTTTGTAGAGAATTAAGTTTCCTACTTTTTATGTTCTATGATATTTTTTGATCAGATGCGTAGTTCTCGAGATATATCAAGATATTTAAAAGTTCCGAAGCCGCACCAACATAATAGAGATACAGAAACACCGTGGCCCCTTTCTTTGAGATAACTCTGCACTACTGCGAGATGCAAATGCCACTTCCAGCTTAGCTGTGCAGAAGAAGAACAACAAGAAGAAGAAATATCTCGAAATATGTCCGTCAGGCCCCTTCCCTTGAGATAAATCTGCAAATATCTCGGAAACGAAGCGAGCTATGGCAAAATGTTAAGAGACCTTTTTTGTAGGGAATTAAGTTTCCTACTTTTTATGTTCTATGATATTTTTTGATCAGATGCGTAGTTCTCGAGATATATCGAGATATTTAAAAGTTCCGAAGCCGCACCAACATAATAGAGATACAGAAACACCGTGGCCCCTTTCTTTGAGATAACTCTGCACTATTGCGAGCTGCAAATGCCACTTCCAGCTTAGCTGTGCAGAAGAAGAACAACAAGAAGAAGAAATATCTGGAAATATGTCCGTCAGGCCCCTTCCCTTGAGATAAATCTGCAAATATCTCGGAAACGAAGCGAGCTACGGCAAAATGTTAAGAGACCTTTTTTGTAGAAAATTAGGATTCCTACTTTTTATGTTCTATGATATTTTTTGACCAGATGCGTAGTTCTCGAGATATATCAAGATATTTAAAAGTTCCGAAGCCGCACTAACATAATAGAGATACAGAAACACCGTGCCCCCTTTCTTTGAGATAACTCTGCACTATTGCGCGCTGCAAATGCCACTTCCAGCTTAGCTGTGCAGAAGAAGAACAACAAGAAGAAGAAATATCTCGAAATATGTCCCTCAGGCCCCTTCCCTTGAGATAAATCTGCAAATATCTCGGAAACCAAGCGAGCTATGGCAAAATGTTAAGAGACCTTATTTGTAGAGAATTAAGTTTCCAACTTTTTATGTTCTACGATATTTTTTGATCAGATGCGTAGTTCTCGAGATATATCAAGATATTTAAAAGTTCCGAAGCCGCACCAACATAATAGAGATACAGAAACACCGTGGCCCCTTTCTTTGAGATAACTCTGCACTATTGCGAGCTGCAAATCCCACTTCCAGCTTAGCTGTGCTGAAGAAGAACAACGAGAAGAAGAAATATCTCGAAATATGTCCGTCAGGCCCCTTCCCTTGAGATAAATCTGCAAATAT
Source organism: Osmia lignaria lignaria (assembly GCF_051020975.1). Classification (NCBI taxonomy): domain Eukaryota; kingdom Metazoa; phylum Arthropoda; class Insecta; order Hymenoptera; family Megachilidae; genus Osmia; species Osmia lignaria. Next base: position 4,614,149 of record NW_027478164.1, read on the forward strand.
CTCGGAAACGAAGCGAGCTATGGCAAAATCTTAAGAGACCTTTTTTGTAGAGAATTATGTTTCCTACAATTTACATTCTCTGATATTTTTTGATCAGAAGCGTAGTTTTCGAGATATATCGAGATATTTAAAAGTTCCGAAGCCGCACCAACATAATAGAGATACAGAAACACCGTGGCCCCTTTCTTTGAGATAACTCTGCACTATTGCGACCTGCAAATGCCACTTCCAGCTTAGCTGTGCAGAAGAGGAACAACAAGAAGAAGAAATATCTCGGAATATGTCCGTCAGGCCCCTTCCCTTGAGATAAATCTGCAAATATCTCGGAAACGAAGCGAGCTATGGCAAAATGTTAAGAGACCTTTTTTGTAGAGAATTATGTTTCCTACAAGTTACGTTCTCTGATATTTTTTGATCAGAAGCGTAGTTTTCGAGATATATCGAGATATTTAAAAGTTCCGAAGCCGCACCAACATAATAGAGATACAGAAACACCGTGGCCCCTTTCTTTGAGATAACTCTGCACTATTGCGACCTGCAAATGCCACTTCCAGCTTAGCTGTGCAGAAGAGGAACAACAAGAAGAAGAAATATCTCGGAATATGTCCGTCAGGCCCCTTCCCTTGAGATAAATCTGCAAATATCTCGGAAACGAAGCGAGCTATGGCAAAATGTTAAGAGACCTTTTTTGTAGAGAATTATGTTTCCTACAATTTATGTTCTATGATATTTTTTGATCAGAAGCGTAGTTTTCGAGATATATCGAGATATTTAAAAGTTCCGAAGCCGCACCAACATAATAGAGATACAGAAACATCGTGGCCCCTTTCTTTGGGATAACTCTGCACTATTGCGAGCTGGAAATGCCACTTCCAGTTTACCTGTGCAGAAGAAGAACAACAAGAAGAAGAAATATCTCGAAATATGTCCGTCAGGACCCTTCCCTTGAGATAAATCTGCAAATATCTCGGAAACGAAGCGAGCTATTGCAAAACGTTAAGAGACCTTTTTTGTAGAGAATTAAGTTTCCTACTTTTTATGTTCTATGATATTTTTTGATCAGATGCGTAGTTCTCGAGATATATCAAGATATTTAAAAGTTCCGAAGCCGCACCAACATAATAGAGATACAGAAACACCGTGGCCCCTTTCTTTGAGATAACTCTGCACTATTGCGAGCTGCAAATGCCACTTCCAGCTTAGCTGTGCAGAAGAAGAACAACAAGAAGAAGAAATATCTGGAAATATTTCCGTCAGGCCCCTTCCCTTGAGATAAATCTGCAAATATCTCGGAAACGAAGCGAGCTATGGCAAAATGTTAAGAGACCTTTTTTGTAGAGAATTAAGTTTCCTACTTTTTATGTTCTATGATATTTTTTGATCAGATGCGTAGTTCTCGAGATATATGAAGATATTTAAAAGTTCCGAAGCCGCACCAACATAATAGAGATACAGAAACACCGTGGCCCCTTTCTTTGAGATAACTCTGCACTACTGCGAGCTGCAAATGCCACTTCCAGCTTAGCTGTGCAGAAGAAGAACAACAAGAAGAAGAAATATCTCGAAATATGTCCGTCAGGCCCCTTCCCTTGGGATAAATCTGCAAATATCTCGGAAACGAAGCGAGCTATGGCAAAATGTTAAGAGACCTTTTTTGTAGAGAATTAAGTTTCCTACTTTTTATGTTCTATGATATTTTTTCATCAGATGCGTAGTTCTCGAGATATATCAAGATATTTAAAAGTTCCGAAGCCGCACCAACATAATAGAGATACAGAAACACCGTGGCCCCTTTCTTTGAGATAACTCTGCACTATTGCGAGCTGCAAATGCCACTTCCAGCTTAGCTGTGCAGAAGAAGAACAACAAGAAGAAGAAATATCTGGAAATATTTCCGTCAGGCCCCTTCCCTTGAGATAAATCTGCAAATATCTCGGAAACGAAGCGAGCTACGGCAAAATGTTAAGAGACCTTTTTTGTAGAAAATTAGGATTCCTACTTTTTATGTTCTATGATATTTTTTGAACAGATGCGTAGTTCTCGAGATATATCAAGATATTTAAAAGTTCCGAAGCCGCACCAACATAATAGAGATACAGAAACACCGTGGCCCCTTTCTTTGAGATAACTCTGCACTATTGCGCGCTGCAAATGGCACTTCCAGCTTAGCTGTGCAGAAGAACAACAACAAGAAGAAGAAATATCTCGAAATATGTCCGTCAGGCCCCTTCCCTTGAGATAAATCTGCAAATATCTCGGAAACGAAGCGAGCTATGGCAAAATGTTAAGAGACCTTTTTTGTAGAGAATTAAGTTTCCTACTTTTTATGTTCTATGATATTTTTTGATCAGATGCGTAGTTCTCGAGATATATGAAGATATTTAAAAGTTCCGAAGCCGCACCAACATAATAGAGATACAGAAACACCGTGGCCCCTTTCTTTGAGATAACTCTGCACTACTGCGAGCTGCAAATGCCACTTCCAGCTTAGCTGTGCAGAAGAAGAACAACAAGAAGAAGAAATATCTCGAAATATGTCCGTCAGGCCCCTTCCCTTGGGATAAATCTGCAAATATCTCGGAAACGAAGCGAGCTATGGCAAAATGTTAAGAGACCTTTTTTGTAGAGAATTAAGTTTCCTACTTTTTATGTTCTATGATATTTTTTGATCAGATGCGTAGTTCTCGAGATATATCCAGATATTTAAAAGTTCCGAAGCGGCACCAACATAATAGAGATACAGAAACACCGTGGCCCCTTTCTTTGAGGTAACTCTGCACTATTGCGTGCTGCAAATGCCACTTCCAGCTTAGCTGTGCAGAAGAAGAACAACAAGATGAAGAAATATCTCGAAATATGTCCCTCAGGCCCCTTCCCTTGAGACAAATCTGCAAATATCTCGGAAACGAAGCGAGCTACGGCAAAATGTTAAGAGACCTTTTTTGTAGAAAATTAGGATTCCTACTTTTTATGTTCTATGATATTTTTTGAACAGATGCGTAGTTCTCGAGATATATCAAGATATTTAAAAGTTCCGAAGCCGCACCAACATAATAGAGATACAGAAACACCGTGGCCCCTTTCTTTGAGATAACTCTGCACTATTGCGCGCTGCAAATGGCACTTCCAGCTTAGCTGTGCAGAAGAACAACAACAAGAAGAAGAAATATCTCGAAATATGTCCGTCAGGCCCCTTCCCTTGAGATAAATCTGCAAATATCTCGGAAACGAAGCGAGCTATGGCAAAATGTTAAGAGACCTTTTTTGTAGAGAATTAAGTTTCCTACTTTTTATGTTCTATGATATTTTTTGATCAGATGCGTAGTTCTCGAGATATATCAAGATATTTAAAAGTTCCGAAGCCGCACCAACATAATAGAGATACAGAAACACCGTGGCCCCTTTCTTTGAGATAACTCTGCACTACTGCGAGCTGCAAATGCCACTTCCAGCTTAGCTGTGCAGAAGAAGAACAACAAGAAGAAGAAATATCTCGAAATATGTCCGTCAGGCCCCTTCCCTTGGGATAAATCTGCAAATATCTCGGAAACGAAGCGAGCTATGGCAAAATGTTAAGAGACCTTTTTTGTAGAGAATTAAGTTTCCTACTTTTTATGTTCTATGATATTTTTTGATCAGATGCGTAGTTCTCGAGATATATCCAGATATTTCAAAGTTCCGAAGCGGCACCAACATAATAGAGATACAGAAACACCGTGGCCCCTTTCTTTGAGGTAACTCTGCACTATTGCGAGCTGCAAATGCCACTTCCAGCTTAGCTGTGCAGAAGAAGAACAACAAGATGAAGAAATATCTCGAAATATGTCCCTCAGGCCCCTTCCCTTGAGACAAATCTGCAAATATCTCGGAAACGAAGCGAGCTACGGCAAAATGTTAAGAGACCTTTTTTGTAGAAAATTAGGATTCCTACTTTTTATGTTCTATGATATTTTTTGAACAGATGCGTAGTTCTCGAGATATATCAAGATATTTAAAAGTTCCGAAGCCGCACCAACATAATAGAGATACAGAAACACCGTGGCCCCTTTCTTTGAGATAACTCTGCACTATTGCGCGCTGCAAATGGCACTTCCAGCTTAGCTGTGCAGAAGAAGAGCAACAAGAAGAAGAAATATCTCGAAATATGTCCGTCAGGCCCCTTCCCTTGAGATAAATCTGCAAATATCTCGGAAACGAAGCGAGCTATGGCAAAATGTTAAGAGACCTTTTTTGTAGAGAATTAAGTTTCCTACTTTTTATGTTCTATGATATTTTTTGATCAGATGCGTAGTTCTCGAGATATATCAAGATATTTAAAAGTTCCGAAGCCGCACCAACATAATAGAGATACAGAAACACCGTGGCCCCTTTCTTTGAGATAACTCTGCACTACTGCGAGCTGCAAATGCCACTTCCAGCTTAGCTGTGCAGAAGAAGAACAACAAGAAGACGAAATATCTCGAAATATGTCCGTCAGGCCCCTTCCCTTGGGATAAATCTGCAAATATCTCGGAAACGAAGCGAGCTATGGCAAAATGTTAAGAGACCTTTTTTGTAGAGAATTAAGTTTCCTACTTTTTATGTTCTATGATATTTTTTGATCAGATGCGTAGTTCTCGAGATATATCCAGATATTTAAAAGTTCCGAAGCGGCACCAACATAATAGAGATACAGAAACACCGTGGCCCCTTTCTTTGAGGTAACTCTGCACTATTGCGAGCTGCAAATGCCACTTCCAGCTTAGCTGTGCAGAAGAAGAACAACAAGAAGAAGAAATATCTCGAAATATGTCCCTCAGGCCCCTTCCCTTGAGATAAATCTGCAAATATCTCGGAAACCAAGCGAGCTATGGCAAAATGTTAAGAGACCTTATTTGTAGAGAATTAAGTTTCCTACTTTTTATGTTCTACGATATTTTTTGATCAGATGCGTAGTTCTCGAGATATATCAAGATATTTAAAAGTTCCGAAGCCGCACCAACATAATAGAGATACAGAAACACCGTGGCCCCTTTCTTTGAGATAACTCTGCACTATTGCGACCTGCAAATGCCACTTCCAGCTTAGCTGTGCAGAAGAAGAACAACAAGAAGAAGAAATATCTCGAAATATGTCCCTCAGGCCCCTTCCCTTGAGATAAATCTGCAAATATCTCGGAAACCAAGCGAGCTATGGCAAAATGTTAAGAGACCTTATTTGTAGAGAATTAAGTTTCCTACTTTTTATGTTGTACGATATTTTTTGATCAGATGCGTAGTTCTCGAGATATATCAAGATATTTAAAAGTTCCGAAGCCGCACCAACATAATAGAGATACAGAAACACCGTGGCCCCTCTCTTTGAGATAACTCTGCACAATTGCGAGCTGCAAATGCCACTTCCAGCTTAGCTGTGCAGAAGAAGAACAACAAGAAGAAGAAATATCTCGAAATATGTCCGTCAGGCCCCTTCCCTTGAGATAAATCTGCAAATATCTCGGAAACGAAGCGAGCTATGGCAAAATGTTAAGAGACCTTTTTTGTAGAGAATTAAGTTTCCTACTTTTTATGTTCTATGATATTTTTTGATCAGATGCGTAGTTCTCGAGATATATCCAGATATTTAAAAGTTCCGAAGCGGCACCAACATAATAGAGATACAGAAACACCGTGGCCCCTTTCTTTGAGGTAACTCTGCACTATTGCGAGCTGCAAATGCCACTTCCAGCTTAGCTGTGCAGAAGAAGAACAACAAGATGAAGAAATATCTCGAAATATGTCCCTCAGGCCCCTTCCCTTGAGACAAATCTGCAAATATCTCGGATACGAAGCGACCTACGGCAAAATGTTAAGAGACCTTTTTTGTAGAAAATTAGGATTCCTACTTTTTATGTTCTATGATATTTTTTGAACAGATGCGTAGTTCTCGAGATATATCAAGATATTTAAAAGTTCCGAAGCCGCACCAACATAATAGAGATACAGAAACACCGTGGCCCCTTTCTTTGAGGTAACTCTGCACTATTGCGAGCTGCAAATGCCACTTCCAGCTTAGCTGTGCAGAAGAAGAACAACAAGAAGAAGAAATATCTCGAAATATGTCCCTCAGGCCCCTTCCCTTGAGATAAATCTGCAAATATCTCGGAAACGAAGCGAGCTATGGCAAAATGTTAAGAGACCTTTTTTGTAGAGAATTATGTTTCCTACAATTTATGTTCTATGATATTTTTTGATCAGAAGCGTAGTTTTCGAGATATATCGAGATATTTAAAAGTTCCGAAGCCGCACCAACATAATAGAGATACAGAAACATCGTGGCCCCTTTCTTTGGGATAACTCTGCACTATTGCGAGCTGGAAATGCCACTTCCAGTTTACCTGTGCAGAAGAAGAACAACAAGAAGAAGAAATATCTCGAAATATGTCCGTCAGGACCCTTCCCTTGAGATAAATCTGCAAATATCTCGGAAACGAAGCGAGCTATTGCAAAACGTTAAGAGACCTTTTTTGTAGAGAATTAAGTTTCCTACTTTTTATGTTCTATGATATTTTTTAATCAGATGCGTAGTTCTCGAGATATATCAAGATATTTAAAAGTTCCGAAGCCGCACCAACATAATAGAGATACAGAAACACCGTGGCCCCTTTCTTTGAGATAACTCTGCACTATTGCGAGCTGCAAATGCCACTTCCAGCTTAGCTGTGCAGAAGAAGAACAACAAGAAGAAGAAATATCTGGAAATATTTCCGTCAGGCCCCTTCCCTTGAGATAAATCTGCAAATATCTCGGAAACGAAGCGAGCTATGGCAAAATGTTAAGAGACCTTTTTTGTAGAGAATTAAGTTTCCTACTTTTTATGTTCTATGATATTTTTTGATCAGATGCGTAGTTCTCGAGATATATGAAGATATTTAAAAGTTCCGAAGCCGCACCAACATAATAGAGATACAGAAACACCGTGGCCCCTTTCTTTGAGATAACTCTGCACTACTGCGAGCTGCAAATGCCACTTCCAGCTTAGCTGTGCAGAAGAAGAACAACAAGAAGAAGAAATATCTCGAAATATGTCCGTCAGGCCCCTTCCCTTGGGATAAATCTGCAAATATCTCGGAAACGAAGCGAGCTATGGCAAAATGTTAAGAGACCTTTTTTGTAGAGAATTAAGTTTCCTACTTTTTATGTTCTATGATATTTTTTGATCAGATGCGTAGTTCTCGAGATATATCAAGATATTTAAAAGTTCCGAAGCCGCACCAACATAATAGAGATACAGAAACACCGTGGCCCCTTTCTTTGAGATAACTCTGCACTATTGCGAGCTGCAAATGCCACTTCCAGCTTAGCTGTGCAGAAGAAGAACAACAAGAAGAAGAAATATCTGGAAATATTTCCGTCAGGCCCCTTCCCTTGAGATAAATCTGCAAATATCTCGGAAACGAAGCGAGCTACGGCAAAATGTTAAGAGACCTTTTTTGTAGAAAATTAGGATTCCTACTTTTTATGTTCTATGATATTTTTTGAACAGATGCGTAGTTCTCGAGATATATCAAGATATTTAAAAGTTCCGAAGCCGCACCAACATAATAGAGATACAGAAACACCGTGGCCCCTTTCTTTGAGATAACTCTGCACTATTGCGCGCTGCAAATGGCACTTCCAGCTTAGCTGTGCAGAAGAACAACAACAAGAAGAAGAAATATCTCGAAATATGTCCGTCAGGCCCCTTCCCTTGAGATAAATCTGCAAATATCTCGGAAACGAAGCGAGCTATGGCAAAATGTTAAGAGACCTTTTTTGTAGAGAATTAAGTTTCCTACTTTTTATGTTCTATGATATTTTTTGATCAGATGCGTAGTTCTCGAGATATATGAAGATATTTAAAAGTTCCGAAGCCGCACCAACATAATAGAGATACAGAAACACCGTGGCCCCTTTCTTTGAGATAACTCTGCACTACTGCGAGCTGCAAATGCCACTTCCAGCTTAGCTGTGCAGAAGAAGAACAACAAGAAGAAGAAATATCTCGAAATATGTCCGTCAGGCCCCTTCCCTTGGGATAAATCTGCAAATATCTCGGAAACGAAGCGAGCTATGGCAAAATGTTAAGAGACCTTTTTTGTAGAGAATTAAGTTTCCTACTTTTTATGTTCTATGATATTTTTTGATCAGATGCGTAGTTCTCGAGATATATCCAGATATTTAAAAGTTCCGAAGCGGCACCAACATAATAGAGATACAGAAACACCGTGGCCCCTTTCTTTGAGGTAACTCTGCACTATTGCGTGCTGCAAATGCCACTTCCAGCTTAGCTGTGCAGAAGAAGAACAACAAGATGAAGAAATATCTCGAAATATGTCCCTCAGGCCCCTTCCCTTGAGACAAATCTGCAAATATCTCGGAAACGAAGCGAGCTACGGCAAAATGTTAAGAGACCTTTTTTGTAGAAAATTAGGATTCCTACTTTTTATGTTCTATGATATTTTTTGAACAGATGCGTAGTTCTCGAGATATATCAAGATATTTAAAAGTTCCGAAGCCGCACCAACATAATAGAGATACAGAAACACCGTGGCCCCTTTCTTTGAGATAACTCTGCACTATTGCGCGCTGCAAATGGCACTTCCAGCTTAGCTGTGCAGAAGAACAACAACAAGAAGAAGAAATATCTCGAAATATGTCCGTCAGGCCCCTTCCCTTGAGATAAATCTGCAAATATCTCGGAAACGAAGCGAGCTATGGCAAAATGTTAAGAGACCTTTTTTGTAGAGAATTAAGTTTCCTACTTTTTATGTTCTATGATATTTTTTGATCAGATGCGTAGTTCTCGAGATATATCAAGATATTTAAAAGTTCCGAAGCCGCACCAACATAATAGAGATACAGAAACACCGTGGCCCCTTTCTTTGAGATAACTCTGCACTACTGCGAGCTGCAAATGCCACTTCCAGCTTAGCTGTGCAGAAGAAGAACAACAAGAAGAAGAAATATCTCGAAATATGTCCGTCAGGCCCCTTCCCTTGGGATAAATCTGCAAATATCTCGGAAACGAAGCGAGCTATGGCAAAATGTTAAGAGACCTTTTTTGTAGAGAATTAAGTTTCCTACTTTTTATGTTCTATGATATTTTTTGATCAGATGCGTAGTTCTCGAGATATATCCAGATATTTCAAAGTTCCGAAGCGGCACCAACATAATAGAGATACAGAAACACCGTGGCCCCTTTCTTTGAGGTAACTCTGCACTATTGCGAGCTGCAAATGCCACTTCCAGCTTAGCTGTGCAGAAGAAGAACAACAAGATGAAGAAATATCTCGAAATATGTCCCTCAGGCCCCTTCCCTTGAGACAAATCTGCAAATATCTCGGAAACGAAGCGAGCTACGGCAAAATGTTAAGAGACCTTTTTTGTAGAAAATTAGGATTCCTACTTTTTATGTTCTATGATATTTTTTGAACAGATGCGTAGTTCTCGAGATATATCAAGATATTTAAAAGTTCCGAAGCCGCACCAACATAATAGAGATACAGAAACACCGTGGCCCCTTTCTTTGAGATAACTCTGCACTATTGCGCGCTGCAAATGGCACTTCCAGCTTAGCTGTGCAGAAGAAGAGCAACAAGAAGAAGAAATATCTCGAAATATGTCCGTCAGGCCCCTTCCCTTGAGATAAATCTGCAAATATCTCGGAAACGAAGCGAGCTATGGCAAAATGTTAAGAGACCTTTTTTGTAGAGAATTACGTTTCCTACTTTTTATGTTCTATGATATTTTTTGATCAGATGCGTAGTTCTCGAGATATATCAAGATATTTAAAAGTTCCGAAGCCGCACCAACATAATAGAGATACAGAAACACCGTGGCCCCTTTCTTTGAGATAACTCTGCACTACTGCGAGCTGCAAATGCCACTTCCAGCTTAGCTGTGCAGAAGAAGAACAACAAGAAGAAGAAATATCTCGAAATATGTCCGTCAGGCCCCTTCCCTTGGGATAAATCTGCAAATATCTCGGAAACGAAGCGAGCTATGGCAAAATGTTAAGAGACCTTTTTTGTAGAGAATTAAGTTTCCTACTTTTTATGTTCTATGATATTTTTTGATCAGATGCGTAGTTCTCGAGATATATCCAGATATTTAAAAGTTCCGAAGCGGCACCAACATAATAGAGATACAGAAACACCGTGGCCCCTTTCTTTGAGGTAACTCTGCACTATTGCGAGCTGCAAATGCCACTTCCAGCTTAGCTGTGCAGAAGAAGAACAACAAGAAGAAGAAATATCTCGAAATATGTCCCTCAGGCCCCTTCCCATGAGATAAATCTGCAAATATCTCGGAAACCAAGCGAGCTATGGCAAAATGTTAAGAGACCTTATTTGTAGAGAATTAAGTTTCCTACTTTTTATGTTCTACGATATTTTTTGATCAGATGCGTAGTTCTCGAGATATATCAAGATATTTAAAAGTTCCGAAGCCGCACCAACATAATAGAGATACAGAAACACCGTGGCCCCTTTCTTTGAGATAACTCTGCACTATTGCGACCTGCAAATGCCACTTCCAGCTTAGCTGTGCAGAAGAAGAACAACAAGAAGAAGAAATATCTCGAAATATGTCCCTCAGGCCCCTTCCCTTGAGATAAATCTGCAAATATCTCGGAAACCAAGCGAGCTATGGCAAAATGTTAAGAGACCTTATTTGTAGAGAATTAAGTTTCCTACTTTTTATGTTGTACGATATTTTTTGATCAGATGCGTAGTTCTCGAGATATATCAAGATATTTAAAAGTTCCGAAGCCGCACCAACATAATAGAGATACAGAAACACCGTGGCCCCTCTCTTTGAGATAACTCTGCACAATTGCGAGCTGCAAATGCCACTTCCAGCTTAGCTGTGCAGAAGAAGAACAACAAGAAGAAGAAATATCTCGAAATATGTCCGTCAGGCCCCTTCCCTTGAGATAAATCTGCAAATATCTCGGAAACGAAGCGAGCTATGGCAAAATGTTAAGAGACCTTTTTTGTAGAGAATTAAGTTTCCTACTTTTTATGTTCTATGATATTTTTTGATCAGATGCGTAGTTCTCGAGATATATCCAGATATTTAAAAGTTCCGAAGCGGCACCAACATAATAGAGATACAGAAACACCGTGGCCCCTTTCTTTGAGGTAACTCTGCACTATTGCGAGCTGCAAATGCCACTTCCAGCTTAGCTGTGCAGAAGAAGAACAACAAGATGAAGAAATATCTCGAAATATGTCCCTCAGGCCCCTTCCCTTGAGACAAATCTGCAAATATCTCGGATACGAAGCGACCTACGGCAAAATGTTAAGAGACCTTTTTTGTAGAAAATTAGGATTCCTACTTTTTATGTTCTATGATATTTTTTGAACAGATGCGTAGTTCTCGAGATATATCAAGATATTTAAAAGTTCCGAAGCCGCACCAACATAATAGAGATACAGAAACACCGTGGCCCCTTTCTTTGAGGTAACTCTGCACTATTGCGAGCTGCAAATGCCACTTCCAGCTTAGCTGTGCAGAAGAAGAACAACAAGAAGAAGAAATATCTCGAAATATGTCCCTCAGGCCCCTTCCCTTGAGATAAATCTGCAAATATCTCGGAAACCAAGCGAGCTATGGCAAAATGTTAAGAGACCTTATTTGTAGAGAATTAAGTTTCCTACTTTTTATGTTCTACGATATTTTTTGATCAGATGCGTAGTTCTCGAGATATATCAAGATATTTAAAAGTTCCGAAGCCGCACCAACATAATAGAGATACAGAAACACCGTGGCCCCTTTCTTTGAGATAACTCTGCACTATTGCGACCTGCAAATGCCACTTCCAGCTTAGCTGTGCAGAAGAAGAACAACAAGAAGAAGAAATATCTCGAAATATGTCCCTCAGGCCCCTTCCCTTGAGATAAATCTGCAAATATCTCGGAAACCAAGCGAGCTATGGCAAAATGTTAAGAGACCTTATTTGTAGAGAATTAAGTTTCCTACTTTTTATGTTGTACGATATTTTTTGATCAGATGCGTAGTTCTCGAGATATATCAAGATATTTAAAAGTTCCGAAGCCGCACCAACATAATAGAGATACAGAAACACCGTGGCCCCTCTCTTTGAGATAACTCTGCACAATTGCGAGCTGCAAATGCCACTTCCAGCTTAGCTGTGCAGAAGAAGAACAACAAGAAGAAGAAATATCTCGAAATATGTCCGTCAGGCCCCTTCCCTTGAGATAAATCTGCAAATATCTCGGAAACGAAGCGAGCTATGGCAAAATGTTAAGAGACCTTTTTTGTAGAGAATTATGTTTCCTACAATTTATGTTCTATGATATTTTTTGATCAGAAACGTAGTTTTCGAGATATATCGAGATATTCAAAAGTTCCGAAGCCGCACCAACATAATAGAGATACAGAAACACCGTGGCCCCTTTCTTTGGGATAACTCTGCACTATTGCGAGCTGGAAATGCCACTTCCAGTTTAGCTGTGCAGAAGAAGAACAACAAGAAGAAGAAATATCTCGAAATATGTCCGTCAGGACCCTTCCCTTGAGATAAATCTGCAAATATCTCGGAAACGAAGCGAGCTATGGCAAAATGTTAAGAGACCTTTTTTGTAGAGAATTAAGTTTCCTACTTTTTATGTTCTATGATATTTTTTGATCAGATGCGTAGTTCTCGAGATATATCCAGATATTTAAAAGTTCCGAAGCGGCACCAACATAATAGAGATACAGAAACACCGTGGCCCCTTTCTTTGAGGTAACTCTGCACTATTGCGAGCTGCAAACGCCACTTCCAGCTTAGCTGTGCAGAAGAAGAACAACAAGATGAAGAAATATCTCGAAATATGTCCCTCAGGCCCCTTCCCTTGAGATAAATCTGCAAATATGTCGGAAACGAAGCGAGCTACGGCAAAATGTTAAGAGACCTTTTTTGTAGAAAATTAGGATTCCTACTTTTTATGTTCTATGATATTTTTTGAACAGATGCGTAGTTCTCGAGATATATCAAGATATTTAAAAGTTCCGAAGCCGCACCAACATAATAGAGATACAGAAACACCGTGGCCCCTTTCTTTGAGATAACTCTGCACTATTGCGCGCTGCAAATGGCACTTCCAGCTTAGCTGTGCAGAAGAAGAACAACAAGAAGAAGAAATATCTCGAAATATGTCCGTCAGGCCCCTTCCCTTCAGATAAATCTGCAAATATCTCGGAAACGAAGCGAGCTATGGCAAAATGTTAAGAGACCTTTTTTGTAGAGAATTAAGTTTCCTACTTTTTATGTTCTATGATATTTTTTGATCAGATGCGTAGTTCTCGAGATATATCCAGATATTTAAAAGTTCCGAAGCGGCACCAACATAATAGAGATACAGAAACACCGTGGCCCCTTTCTTTGAGGTAACTCTGCACTATTGCGAGCTGCAAATGCCACTTCCAGCTTAGCTGTGCAGAAGAAGAACAACAAGATGAAGAAATATCTCGAAATATGTCCCTCAGGCCCCTTCCCTTGAGATAAATCTGCAAATATCTCGGAAACCAAGCGAGCTATGGCAAAATGTTAAGAGACCTTATTTGTAGAGAATTAAGTTTCCTACTTTTTATGTTCTACGATATTTTTTGATCAGATGCGTAGTTCTCGAGATATATCAAGATATTTAAAAGTTCCGAAGCCGCACCAACATAATAGAGATACAGAAACACCGTGGCCCCTTTCTTTGAGATAACTCTGCACTATTGCGAGCTGCAAATGCCACTTCCAGCTTAGCTGTGCAGAAGAAGAACAACAAGAAGAAGAAATATCTCGAAATATGTCCGTCAGGCCCCTTCCCTTGAGATAAATCTGCAAATATCTCGGAAACGAAGCGAGCTATGGCAGAATCTTAAGAGAACTTTTTTGTAGAGAATTATGTTTCCTACAATTTACGTTCTCTGATATTTTTTGATCAGAAGCGTAGTTTTCGAGATATATCGAGATATTTAAAAGTTCCGAAGCCGCACCAACATAATAGAGATACAGAAACACCGTGGCCCCTTTCTTTGAGATAACTCTGCACTATTGCGACCTGCAAATGCCACTTCCAGCTTAGCTGTGCAGAAGAAGAACAACAAGAAGAAGAAATATCTCGAAATATGTCCCTCAGGCCCCTTCCCTTGAGATAAATCTGCAAATATCTCGGAAACCAAGCGAGCTATGGCAAAATGTTAAGAGACCTTATTTGTAGAGAATTAAGTTTCCTACTTTTTATGTTCTACGATATTTTTTGATCAGATGCGTAGTTCTCGAGATATATCAAGATATTTAAAAGTTCCGAAGCCGCACCAACATAATAGAGATACAGAAACACCGTGGCCCCTTTCTTTGAGATAACTCTGCACTATTGCGAGCTGCAAATGCCACTTCCAGCTTAGCTGTGCAGAAGAAGAACAACAAGAAGGAGAAATATCTCGAAATATGTGCGACAGGCCCCTTCCCTTGAGATAAATCTGCAATTATCTCGGAAACGAAGCGAGCTATGGCAAAATCTTAAGAGACCTTTTTTGTAGAGAATTATGTTTCCTACAATTTACGTTCTCTGATATTTTTTGATCAGAAGCGTAGTTTTCGAGATATATCGAGATATTTAAAAGTTCCGAAGCCGCACCAACATAATAGAGATACAGAAACACCGTGGCCCCTTTCTTTGAGATAACTCTGCAGTACTGCGAGCTGGAAATGCCACTTCCAGTTTAGCTGTGCAGAAGAAGAACAACAAGAAGAAGAAACATCTCGAAATATGTCCATCAGGACCCTTCCCTTGAGATAAATCTGCAAATATCTCGGAAACGAAGCGAGCTATGGCAAAATGTTAAGAGACCTTTTTTGTAGAGAATTATGTTTCCTACAATTTATGTTCTATGATATTTTTTGATCAGAAACGTAGTTTTCGAGATATATCGAGATATTCAAAAGTTCCGAAGCCGCACCAACATAATAGAGATACAGAAACACCGTGGCCCCTTTCTTTGGGATAACTCTGCACTATTGCGAGCTGGAAATGCCACTTCCAGTTTAGCTGTGCAGAAGAAGAACAACAAGAAGAAGAAATATCTCGAAATATGTCCGTCAGGACCCTTCCCTTGAGATAAATCTGCAAATATCTCGGAAACGAAGCGAGCTATTGCAAAACGTTAAGAGACCTTTTTTGTAGAGAATTAAGTTTCCTACTTTTTATGTTGTATGATATTTTTTGATCAGATGCCGTAGAAGCGGGCTATTGCGAAATGTTAAGAGACCTTTTTTGTAGAGAATTGAGTTTCCTACTTTTTATGTTCTATGAAATTTTTTGATCAGATGCGTAGTTCTCGAGATATATCAAGATATTTAAAAGTTAAGAAGCCGCACCAACATAATAGAGATACAGAAACACCGTGGCCCCTTTCTTTGAGATAACTCTGCACTATTGCGAGCTGCAAATGCCACTTCCAGCTTAGCTGTGCAGAAGAAGAACAACAAGAAGAAGAAATATCACGAAATATGTCCGTTAGGCCCCTTCCCTTGAGATAAATCTGCAAATATCTCGGAAACGAAGCGAGCTATGGCAAAATGTTAAGAGACCTTTTTTGTAGCGAATTAAGTTTCCTACTTTTTATGTCCTATGATATTTTTTGATCAGATGCGTAGTTCTCGAGATATATCAAGATATTTAAAAGTTCCGAAGCCGCACCAACATAATAGAGATACAGAAACACCGTGGCCCCTTTCTTTCAGATAGCTATGCACTATTGCGAGCTGCAAATGCCACTTCCAGCTTAGCTGTGCAGAAGAAGAACAACAAGAAGAAGAAATATCTCGAAATATGTCCGTCAGGCCCCTTACCTTGAGATAAATCTGCAAATATCTCGGAAACGAAGCGAGCTATGGCAAAATGTTAAGAGACCTTTTTTGTAGAGAATTAAGTTTCCTACTTTTTATCTTCTCTGATATTTTCTGATCAGATGCGTAGTTCTCGAGATATATCAAGATATTTAAAAGTTCCGAAGCCGCACCAACATAATAGAGATACAGAAACACCGTGGCCCCTCTCTTTGAGATAACTCTGCACAATTGCGAGCTGCAAATGCCACTTCCAGCTTAGCTGTGCAGAAGAGGAACATCAAGAAGAAGAAATATCTCGAAATATGTCCGTCAGGCCCCTTCCCTTGAGATAAATCTGCAAATATCTCGGAAACGAAGCGAGCTATGGCAAAATGTTAAGAGACCTTTTTTGTAGAGAATTATGTTTCCTACTTTTTATGTTCTATGATATTTTTTGATCAGACGCGTAGTTCTCGAGATATATCAAGATATTTAAAAGTTCCGAAGCCGCACCAACATAATAGAGATACAGAAACACCGTGGCTCCTTTCTTTGAGATAACTCTGCACTATTGCGACCTGGAAATGCCACTTCCAGTTTAGCTGTGCAGAAGAAGAACAACAAGAAGAAGAAATATCTCGAAATATGTCCGTTAGGCCCCTTCCCTTGAGATAAATCTGCAAATATCTCGAAAACGAAGCGAGCTATTGCAAAATCTTAAGAGACCTTTTTTGTAGAGAATTGAGTTTCCTACTTTTTATGTTCTATGAAATTTTTTGATCAGATGCGTAGTTCTCGAGATATATCAAGATATTTAAAAGTTAAGAAGCCGCACCAACATAATAGAGATACAGAAACACCGTGGCCCCTTTCTTTGAGATAACTCTGCACTATTGCGAGCTGCAAATGCCACTTCCAGCTTAGCTGTGCAGAAGAAGAACAACAAGAAGAAGAAATATCACGAAATATGTCCGTTAGGCCCCTTCCCTTGAGATAAATCTGCAAATATCTCGGAAACGAAGCGCGCTATGGCAAAATGTTAAGAGACCTTTTTTGTAGCGAATTAAGTTTCCTACTTTTTATGTTCTATGATATTTTCTGATCAGATGCGTAGTTCTCGAGATATATCAAGATATTTAAAAGTTCCGAAGCCGCACCAACATAATAGAGATACAGAAACACCGTGGCCCCTCTCTTTGAGATAACTCTGCACAATTGCGAGCTGCAAATGCCACTTCCAGCTTAGCTGTGCAGAAGAGGAACATCAAGAAGAAGAAATATCTCGAAATATGTCCGTCAGGCCCCTTCCCTTGAGATATATCTGCAAATATCTCGGAAACGAAGCGAGCTATTGCAAAATCTTAAGAGACCTTTTTTGTAGAGAATTGAGTTTCCTACTTTTTATGTTCTATGAAATTTTTTGATCAGATGCGTAGTTCTCGAGATATATCAAGATATTTAAAAGTTAAGAAGCCGCACCAACATAATAGAGATACAGAAACACCGTGGCCCCCTTCTTTGAGATAACTCTGCACTATTGCGAGCTGCAAATGCCACTTCCAGCTTAGCTGTGCAGAAGAAGAACAACAAGAAGAAGAAATATCACGAAATATGTCCGTTAGGCCCCTTCCCTTGAGATAAATCTGCAAATATCTCGGAAACGAAGCGAGCTATGGCAAAATGTTAAGAGACCTTTTTTGTAGCGAATTAAGTTTCCTACTTTTTATGTTCTATGATATTTTCTGATCAGATGCGTAGTTCTCGAGATATATCAAGATATTTAAAAGTTCCGAAGCCGCACCAACATAATAGAGATACAGAAACACCGTGGCCCCTCTCTTTGAGATAACTCTGCACAATTGCGAGCTGCAAATGCCACTTCCAGCTTAGCTGTGCAGAAGAGGAACATCAAGAAGAAGAAATATCTCGAAATATGTCCGTCAGGCCCCGTCCCTTGAGATAAATCTGCAAATATCTCGGAAACGAAGCGAGCTATGGCAAAATGTTAAGAGACCTTTTTTGTAGAGAATTATGTTTCCTACTTTTTATGTTCTATGATATTTTTTGATCAGACACGTAGTTCTCGAGATATATCAAGATATTTAAAAGTTCCGAAGCCGCACCAACATAATAGATATACAGAAACACCGTGGCTCCTTTCTTTGAGATAACTCTGCACTATTGCGACCTGGAAATGCCACTTCCAGTTTAGCTGTGCAGAAGAAGAACAACAAGAAGAAGAAATATCTCGAAATATGTCCCTCAGGCACCTTCCCTTGAGATAAATCTGCAAATATCTCGGAAACCAAGCGAGCTATGGCAAAATGTTAAGAGACCTTATTTGTAGAGAATTAAGTTTCCTACTTTTTATGTTCTACGATATTTTTTGATCAGATGCGTAGTTCTCGAGATATATCAAGATATTTAAAAGTTCCGAAGCCGCACCAACATAATAGAGATACAGAAACACCGTGGCCCCTTTCTTTGAGATAACTCTGCACTATTGCGAGCTGCAAATGCCACTTCCAGCTTAGCTGTGCAGAGGAAGAACAACAAGAAGAAGAAATATCTCGAAATATGTCCGTCAGGCCCCTTCCCTTGAGATAAATCTGCAAATATCTCGGAAACCAAGCGAGCTATGGCAAAATGTTAAGAGACCTTATTTGTAGAGAATTAAGTTTCCTACTTTTTATGTTGTACGATATTTTTTGATCAGATGCGTAGTTCTCGAGATATATCAAGATATTTAAAAGTTCCGAAGCCGCACCAACATAATAGAGATACAGAAACACCGTGGCCCCTCTCTTTGAGATAACTCTGCACAATTGCGAGCTGCAAATGCCACTTCCAGCTTAGCTGTGCAGAAGAAGAACAACAAGAAGAAGAAATATCTCGAAATATGTCCGTCAGGCCCCTTCCCTTGAGATAAATCTGCAAATATCTCGGAAACGAAGCGAGCTATGGCAAAATGTTAAGAGACCTTTTTTGTAGAGAATTATGTTTCCTACAATTTATGTTCTATGATATTTTTTGATCAGAAGCGTAGTTTTCGAGATATATCGAGATATTTAAAAGTCCCGAAGCCGCACCAACATAATAGAGATACAGAAACACCGTGGCCCCTTTCTTTGAGATAACTCTGCACTATTGCGAGCTGCAAATGCCACTTCCAGCTTAGCTGTGCAGAGGAAGAACAACAAGAAGAAGAAATATCTCGAAATATGTCCGTCAGGCCCCTTCCCTTGAGATAAATCTGCAAATATCTCGGAAACGAAGCGCGCTATGGCAAAATGTTAAGAGACCTTTTTTGTAGCGAATTAAGTTTCCTACTTTTTATGTTCTATGATATTTTCTGATCAGATGCGTAGTTCTCGAGATATATCAAGATATTTAAAAGTTCCGAAGCCGCACCAACATAATAGAGATACAGAAACACCGTGGCCCCTCTCTTTGAGATAACTCTGCACAATTGCGAGCTGCAAATGCCACTTCCAGCTTAGCTGTGCAGAAGAGGAACATCAAGAAGAAGAAATATCTCGAAATATGTCCGTCAGGCCCCTTCCCTTGAGATATATCTGCAAATATCTCGGAAACGAAGCGAGCTATTGCAAAATCTTAAGAGACCTTTTTTGTAGAGAATTGAGTTTCCTACTTTTTATGTTCTATGAAATTTTTTGATCAGATGCGTAGTTCTCGAGATATATCAAGATATTTAAAAGTTAAGAAGCCGCACCAACATAATAGAGATACAGAAACACCGTGGCCCCCTTCTTTGAGATAACTCTGCACTATTGCGAGCTGCAAATGCCACTTCCAGCTTAGCTGTGCAGAAGAAGAACAACAAGAAGAAGAAATATCACGAAATATGTCCGTTAGGCCCCTTCCCTTGAGATAAATCTGCAAATATCTCGGAAACGAAGCGAGCTATGGCAAAATGTTAAGAGACCTTTTTTGTAGCGAATTAAGTTTCCTACTTTTTATGTTCTATGATATTTTCTGATCAGATGCGTAGTTCTCGAGATATATCAAGATATTTAAAAGTTCCGAAGCCGCACCAACATAATAGAGATACAGAAACACCGTGGCCCCTCTCTTTGAGATAACTCTGCACAATTGCGAGCTGCAAATGCCACTTCCAGCTTAGCTGTGCAGAAGAGGAACATCAAGAAGAAGAAATATCTCGAAATATGTCCGTCAGGCCCCGTCCCTTGAGATAAATCTGCAAATATCTCGGAAACGAAGCGAGCTATGGCAAAATGTTAAGAGACCTTTTTTGTAGAGAATTATGTTTCCTACTTTTTATGTTCTATGATATTTTTTGATCAGACACGTAGTTCTCGAGATATATCAAGATATTTAAAAGTTCCGAAGCCGCACCAACATAATAGATATACAGAAACACCGTGGCTCCTTTCTTTGAGATAACTCTGCACTATTGCGACCTGGAAATGCCACTTCCAGTTTAGCTGTGCAGAAGAAGAACAACAAGAAGAAGAAATATCTCGAAATATGTCCCTCAGGCCCCTTCCCTTGAGATAAATCTGCAAATATCTCGGAAACCAAGCGAGCTATGGCAAAATGTTAAGAGACCTTATTTGTAGAGAATTAAGTTTCCTACTTTTTATGTTCTACGATATTTTTTGATCAGATGCGTAGTTCTCGAGATATATCAAGATATTTAAAAGTTCCGAAGCCGCACCAACATAATAGAGATACAGAAACACCGTGGCCCCTTTCTTTGAGATAACTCTGCACTATTGCGAGCTGCAAATGCCACTTCCAGCTTAGCTGTGCAGAGGAAGAACAACAAGAAGAAGAAATATCTCGAAATATGTCCGTCAGGCCCCTTCCCTTGAGATAAATCTGCAAATATCTCGGAAACCAAGCGAGCTATGGCAAAATGTTAAGAGACCTTATTTGTAGAGAATTAAGTTTCCTACTTTTTATGTTGTACGATATTTTTTGATCAGATGCGTAGTTCTCGAGATATATCAAGATATTTAAAAGTTCCGAAGCCGCACCAACATAATAGAGATACAGAAACACCGTGGCCCCTCTCTTTGAGATAACTCTGCACAATTGCGAGCTGCAAATGCCACTTCCAGCTTAGCTGTGCAGAAGAAGAACAACAAGAAGAAGAAATATCTCGAAATATGTCCGTCAGGCCCCTTCCCTTGAGATAAATCTGCAAATATCTCGGAAACGAAGCGAGCTATGGCAAAATGTTAAGAGACCTTTTTTGTAGAGAATTATGTTTCCTACAATTTATGTTCTATGATATTTTTTGATCAGAAGCGTAGTTTTCGAGATATATCGAGATATTTAAAAGTCCCGAAGCCGCACCAACATAATAGAGATACAGAAACACCGTGGCCCCTTTCTTTGAGATAACTCTGCACTATTGCGAGCTGCAAATCCCACTTCCAGTTTAGCTGTGCAGAAGAAGAACAACAAGAAGAAGAAATATCTCGAAATATGTCCGTCAGGACCCTTCCCTTGAGATAAATCTGCAAATATCTCGGAAACGAAGCGAGCTATTGCAAAACGTTAAGAGACCTTTTTTGTAGAGAATTAAGTTTCCTACTTTTTATGTTCTATGATATTTTTTGATCAGATGCGTAGTTCTCGAGATATATCAAGGTATTTAAAAGTTCCGAAGCCGCACCAACATAATAGAGATACAGAAACACCGTGGCCCCTTTCTTTGAGATAACTCTGCACTATTGCGAACTGCAAATGCCACTTCCAGCTTAGCTGTGCAGAAGAAGAACAACAAGAAGAAGAAATATCTGGAAATATTTCCGTCAGGCCCCTTCCCTTGAGATAAATCTGCAAATATCTCGGAAACGAAGCGAGCTACGGCAAAATGTTAAGAGACCTTTTTTGTAGAAAATTAGGATTCCTACTTTTTATGTTCTATGATATTTTTTGAACAGATGCGTAGTTCTCGAGATATATCAAGATATTTAAAAGTTAAGAAGCCGCACCAACATAATAGAGATACAGAAACACCGTGGCCCCTTTCTTTGAGATAACTCTGCACTATTGCGAGCTGCAAATGCCACTTCCAGCTTAGCTGTGCAGAAGAAGAACAACAAGAAGAAGAAATATCACGAAATATGTCCGTTAGGCCCCTTCCCTTGAGATAAATCTGCAAATATCTCGGAAACGAAGCGCGCTATGGCAAAATGTTAAGAGACCTTTTTTGTAGCGAATTAAGTTTCCTACTTTTTATGTTCTATGATATTTTCTGATCAGATGCGTAGTTCTCGAGATATATCAAGATATTTAAAAGTTCCGAAGCCGCACCAACATAATAGAGATACAGAAACACCGTGGCCCCTCTCTTTGAGATAACTCTGCACAATTGCGAGCTGCAAATGCCACTTCCAGCTTAGCTGTGCAGAAGAGGAACATCAAGAAGAAGAAATATCTCGAAATATGTCCGTCAGGCCCCTTCCCTTGAGATATATCTGCAAATATCTCGGAAACGAAGCGAGCTATTGCAAAATCTTAAGAGACCTTTTTTGTAGAGAATTGAGTTTCCTACTTTTTATGTTCTATGAAATTTTTTGATCAGATGCGTAGTTCTCGAGATATATCAAGATATTTAAAAGTTAAGAAGCCGCACCAACATAATAGAGATACAGAAACACCGTGGCCCCCTTCTTTGAGATAACTCTGCACTATTGCGAGCTGCAAATGCCACTTCCAGCTTAGCTGTGCAGAAGAAGAACAACAAGAAGAAGAAATATCACGAAATATGTCCGTTAGGCCCCTTCCCTTGAGATAAATCTGCAAATATCTCGGAAACGAAGCGAGCAATGGCAAAATGTTAAGAGACCTTTTTTGTAGCGAATTAAGTTTCCTACTTTTTATGTTCTATGATATTTTCTGATCAGATGCGTAGTTCTCGAGATATATCAAGATATTTAAAAGTTCCGAAGCCGCACCAACATAATAGAGATACAGAAACACCGTGGCCCCTCTCTTTGAGATAACTCTGCACAATTGCGAGCTGCAAATGCCACTTCCAGCTTAGCTGTGCAGAAGAGGAACATCAAGAAGAAGAAATATCTCGAAATATGTCCGTCAGGCCCCGTCCCTTGAGATAAATCTGCAAATATCTCGGAAACGAAGCGAGCTATGGCAAAATGTTAAGAGACCTTTTTTGTAGAGAATTATGTTTCCTACTTTTTATGTTCTATGATATTTTTTGATCAGACACGTAGTTCTCGAGATATATCAAGATATTTAAAAGTTCCGAAGCCGCACCAACATAATAGATATACAGAAACACCGTGGCTCCTTTCTTTGAGATAACTCTGCACTATTGCGACCTGGAAATGCCACTTCCAGTTTAGCTGTGCAGAAGAAGAACAACAAGAAGAAGAAATATCTCGAAATATGTCCCTCAGGCCCCTTCCCTTGAGATAAATCTGCAAATATCTCGGAAACCAAGCGAGCTATGGCAAAATGTTAAGAGACCTTATTTGTAGAGAATTAAGTTTCCTACTTTTTATGTTCTACGATATTTTTTGATCAGATGCGTAGTTCTCGAGATATATCAAGATATTTAAAAGTTCCGAAGCCGCACCAACATAATAGAGATACAGAAACACCGTGGCCCCTTTCTTTGAGATAACTCTGCACTATTGCGAGCTGCAAATGCCACTTCCAGCTTAGCTGTGCAGAGGAAGAACAACAAGAAGAAGAAATATCTCGAAATATGTCCGTCAGGCCCCTTCCCTTGAGATAAATCTGCAAATATCTCGGAAACCAAGCGAGCTATGGCAAAATGTTAAGAGACCTTATTTGTAGAGAATTAAGTTTCCTACTTTTTATGTTGTACGATATTTTTTGATCAGATGCGTAGTTCTCGAGATATATCAAGATATTTAAAAGTTCCGAAGCCGCACCAACATAATAGAGATACAGAAACACCGTGGCCCCTCTCTTTGAGATAACTCTGCACAATTGCGAGCTGCAAATGCCACTTCCAGCTTAGCTGTGCAGAAGAAGAACAACAAGAAGAAGAAATATCTCGAAATATGTCCGTCAGGCCCCTTCCCTTGAGATAAATCTGCAAATATCTCGGAAACGAAGCGAGCTATGGCAAAATGTTAAGAGACCTTTTTTGTAGAGAATTATGTTTCCTACAATTTATGTTCTATGATATTTTTTGATCAGAAGCGTAGTTTTCGAGATATATCGAGATATTTAAAAGTTCCGAAGCCGCACCAACATAATAGAGATACAGAAACACCGTGGCCCCTTTCTTTGAGATAACTCTGCACTATTGCGAGCTGCAAATCCCACTTCCAGTTTAGCTGTGCAGAAGAAGAACAACAAGAAGAAGAAATATCTCGAAATATGTCCGTCAGGACCCTTCCCTTGAGATAAATCTGCAAATATCTCGGAAACGAAGCGAGCTATTGCAAAACGTTAAGAGACCTTTTTTGTAGAGAATTAAGTTTCCTACTTTTTATGTTCTATGATATTTTTTGATCAGATGCGTAGTTCTCGAGATATATCAAGGTATTTAAAAGTTCCGAAGCCGCACCAACATAATAGAGATACAGAAACACCGTGGCCCCTTTCTTTGAGATAACTCTGCACTATTGCGAACTGCAAATGCCACTTCCAGCTTAGCTGTGCAGAAGAAGAACAACAAGAAGAAGAAATATCTGGAAATATTTCCGTCAGGCCCCTTCCCTTGAGATAAATCTGCAAATATCTCGGAAACGAAGCGAGCTACGGCAAAATGTTAAGAGACCTTTTTTGTAGAAAATTAGGATTCCTACTTTTTATGTTCTATGATATTTTTTGAACAGATGCGTAGTTCTCGAGATATATCAAGATATTTAAAAGTTCCGAAGCCGCACCAACATAATAGAGATACAGAAACACCGTGGCCCCTTTCTTTGAGATAACTCTGCACTATTGCGCGCTGCAAATGGCACTTCCAGCTTAGCTGTGCAGAAGAAGAACAACAAGAAGAAGAAATATCTCGAAATATGTCCGTCAGGCCCCTTCCCTTGAGATAAATCTGCAAATATCTCGGAAACGAAGCGAGCTATGGCAAAATGTTAAGAGACCTTTTTTGTAGAGAATTAAGTTTCCTACTTTTTATGTTCTATGATATTTTTTGATCAGATGCGTAGTTCTCGAGATATATCAAGATATTTAAAAGTTCCGAAGCCGCACCAACATAATAGAGATACAGAAACACCGTGGCCCCTTTCTTTGAAATAACTCTGCACTACTGCGAGCTGCAAATGCCACTTCCAGCTTAGCTGTGCAGAAGAAGAACAACAAGAAGAAGAAATATCTCGAAATATGTCCGTCAGGCCCCTTCCCTTGGGATAAATCTGCAAATATCTCGGAAACGAAGCGAGCTATGGCAAAATGTTAAGAGACCTTTTTTGTAGAGAATTAAGTTTCCTACTTTTTATGTTCTATGATATTTTTTGATCAGATGCGTAGTTCTCGAGATATATCCAGATATTTAAAAGTTCCGAAGCGGCACCAACATAATAGAGATACAGAAACACCGTGGCCCCTTTCTTTGAGGTAACTCTGCACTATTGCGAGCTGCAAACGCCACTTCCAGCTTAGCTGTGCAGAAGAAGAACAACAAGATGAAGAAATATCTCGAAATATGTCCCTCAGGCCCCTTCCCTTGAGATAAATCTGCAAATATCTCGGAAACGAAGCGAGCTACGGCAAAATGTTAAGAGACCCTTTTTGTAGAAAATTAGGATTCCTACTTTTTATGTTCTATGATATTTTTTGAACAGATGCGTAGTTCTCGAGATATATCAAGATATTTAAAAGTTCCGAAGCCGCACCAACATAATAGAGATACAGAAACACCGTGGCCCCTTTCTTTGAGATAACTCTGCACTATTGCGCGCTGCAAATGGCACTTCCAGCTTAGCTGTGCAGAAGAAGAACAACAAGAAGAAGAAATATCTCGAAATATGTCCGTCAGGCCCCTTCCCTTGAGATAAATCTGCAAATATCTCGGAAACGAAGCGAGCTATGGCAAAATGTTAAGAGACCTTTTTTGTAGAGAATTAAGTTTCCTACTTTTTATGTTCTATGATATTTTTTGATCAGATGCGTAGTTCTCGAGATATATCCAGATATTTAAAAGTTCCGAAGCGGCACCAACATAATAGAGACACAGAAACACCGTGGCCCCTTTCTTTGAGGTAACTCTGCACTATTGCGAGCTGCAAATGCCACTTCCAGCTTAGCTGTGCAGAAGAAGAACAACAAGATGAAGAAATATCTCGAAATATGTCCCTCAGGCCCCTTCCCTTGAGATAAATCTGCAAATATCTCGGAAACCAAGCGAGCTATGGCAAAATGTTAAGAGACCTTATTTGTAGAGAATTAAGTTTCCTACTTTTTATGTTCTACGATATTTTTTGATCAGATGCGTAGTTCTCGAGATATATCAAGATATTTAAAAGTTCCGAAGCCGCACCAACATAATAGAGATACAGAAACACCGTGGCCCCTTTCTTTGAGATAACTCTGCACTATTGCGAGCTGCAAATGCCACTTCCAGCTTAGCTGTGCAGAAGAAGAACAACAAGAAGAAGAAATATCTCGAAATATGTCCGTCAGGCCCCTTCCCTTGAGATAAATCTGCAAATATCTCGGAAACGAAGCGAGCTATGGCAAAATCTTAAGAGACCTTTTTTGTAGAGAATTATGTTTCCTACAATTTACGTTCTCTGATATTTTTTGATCAGAAGCGTAGTTTTCGAGATATATCGAGATATTTAAAAGTTCCGAAGCCGCACCAACATAATAGAGATACAGAAACACCGTGGCCCCTTTCTTTGAGATAACTCTGCACTATTGCGAGCTGCAAATCCCACTTCCAGTTTAGCTGTGCAGAAGAAGAACAACAAGAAGAAGAAATATCTCGAAATATGTCCGTCAGGACCCTTCCCTTGAGATAAATCTGCTAATATCTCGGAAACGAAGCGAGCTATTGCAAAACGTTAAGAGACCTTTTTTGTAGAGAATTAAGTTTCCTACTTTTTATGTTCTATGATATTTTTTGATCAGATGCGTAGTTCTCGAGATATATCAAGATATTTAAAAGTTCCGAAGCCGCACCAACATAATAGAGATACAGAAACACCGTGGCCCCTTTCTTTGAGATAACTCTGCACTATTGCGAGCTGCAAATGCCACTTCCAGCTTAGCTGTGCAGAAGAAGAACAACAAGAAGAAGAAATATCTCGAAATATGTCCGTCAGGCCCCTTCCCTTGAGATAAATCTGCAAATATCTCGGAAACGAAGCGAGCTATGGCAAAATGTTAAGAGACCTTTTCTGTAGAGAATTAAGTTTTCTACTTTTTATGTTCTATGATATTTTTTGATCAGATGCGTAGTTCTCGAGATACATCAAGATATTTAAAAGTTCTGAAGCTGCACCAACATAATAGAGATACAGAAACACCGTGGCCCCTTTCTTTGAGATAACTCTGCACTAGTGCGAGCCGCAAATGCCACTTCCAGCTTAGCTGTGCAGAAGAAGAACAACAAGAAGAAGAAATATCTCGAAATATGTCCCTCAGGCCCCTTCCCTTGAGATAAATCTGCAAATATCTCGGAAACCAAGCGAGCTATGGCAAAATGTTAAGAGACCTTATTTGTAGAGAATTAAGTTTCCTACTTTTTATGTTCTACGATATTTTTTGATCAGATGCGTAGTTCTCGAGATATATCAAGATATTTAAAAGTTCCGAAGCCGCACCAACATAATAGAGATACAGAAACACCGTGGCCCCTTTCTTTGAGATAACTCTGCACTATTGCGACCTGCAAATGCCACTTCCAGCTTAGCTGTGCAGAAGAAGAACAACAAGAAGAAGAAATATCTCGAAATATGTCCCTCAGGCCCCTTCCCTTGAGATAAATCTGCAAATATCTCGGAAACGAAGCGAGCTATGGCAAAATGTTCAGAGACCTTTCTTGTAGAGAATTAAGTTTCCTACTTTTTATGTAGTATGATATTTTTTGATCAGATGCCGTAGAAGCGGGCTATTGCAAAATGTTAAGAGACCTTTTTTGTAGAGAATTGAGTTTCCTACTTTTTATGTTCTATGAAATTTTTTGATCAGATGCGTAGTTCTCGAGATATATCAAGATATTTAAAAGTTAAGAAGCCGCACCAACATAATAGAGATACAGAAACACCGTGGCCCCTTTCTTTGAGATAACTCTGCACTATTGCGAGCTGCAAATGCCACTTCCAGCTTAGCTGTGCAGAAGAAGAACAACAAGAAGAAGAAATATCACGAAATATGTCCGTTAGGCCCCTTCCCTTGAGATACATCTGCAAATATCTCGGAAACGAAGCGAGCTATGGCAAAATGTTAAGAGACCTTTTTTGTAGCGAATTAAGTTTCCTACTTTTTATGTTCTATGATATTTTTTGATCAGATGCGTAGTTCTCGAGATATATCAAGATATTTAAAAGTTCCGAAGCCGCACCAACATAATAGAGATACAGAAACACCGTGGCCCCTTTCTTTCAGATAGCTATGCACTATTGCGAGCTGCAAATGCCACTTCCAGCTTAGCTGTGCAGAAGAAGAACAACAAGAAGAAGAAATATCTCGAAATATGTCCGTCAGGCCCCTTACCTTGAGATAAATCTGCAAATATCTCGGAAACGAAGCGAGCTATGGCAAAATGTTAAGAGACCTTTTTTGTAGCGAATTAAGTTTCCTACTTTTTATGTTCTATGATATTTTTTGATCAGATGCGTAGTTCTCGAGATATATCAAGATATTTAAAAGTTCCGAAGCCGCACCAACATAATAGAGATACAGAAACACCGTGGCCCCTTTCTTTCAGATAGCTATGCACTATTGCGAGCTGCAAATGCCACTTCCAGCTTAGCTGTGCAGAAGAAGAACAACAAGAAGAAGAAATATCTCGAAATATGTCCGTCAGGCCCCTTACCTTGAGATAAATCTGCAAATATCTCGGAAACGAAGCGAGCTATGGCAAAATGTTAAGAGACCTTTTTTGTAGAGAATTAAGTTTCCTACTTTTTATCTTCTATGATATTTTTTGATCAGACGCGTAGTTCTCGAGATATATCAAGATATTTAAAAGTTCCGAAGCCGCACCAACATAATAGAGATACAGAAACACCGTGGCTCCTTTCTTTGAGATAACTCTGCACTATTGCGACCTGGAAATGCCACTTCCAGTTCAGCTGTGCAGAAGAAGAACAACAAGAAGAAGAAATATCTCGAAATATATCCGTTAGGCCCCTTCCCTTGAGATAAATCTGCAAATATCTCGAAAACGAAGCGAGCTATAGCAAAATGTTAAGAGACCTTTTTTGTAGAGAATTAAGTTTCCTACGTTTTATGTTCTATGATATTTTTTGATCAGATGCGTAGTTCTCGAGATATATCAAGATCTTTAAAAGTTCCGAAGCCGCACCAACATAATAGAGATACAGAAACACCGTGGCCCCTTTCTTTGAGATAACTCTGCACTATTGCGAGCTGCAAATGCCACTTCCAGCTTAGCTGTGCAGAAGAAGAACAACAAGAAGAAGAAATATCTCGAAATATGTCCGTCAGGCCCCTTCCCTTGAGATAAATCTGCAAATATCTCGGAAACGAAGCGAGCTATTGCAAAATCTTAAGAGACCTTTTTTGTAGAGAATTGAGTTTCCTACTTTTTATGTTCTATGAAATTTTTTGATCAGATGCGTAGTTCTCGAGATATATCAAGATATTTAAAAGTTAAGAAGCCGCACCAACATAATAGAGATACAGAAACACCGTGGCCCCTTTCTTTGAGATAACTCTGCACTATTGCGAGCTGCAAATGCCACTTCCAGCTTAGCTGTGCAGAAGAAGAACAACAAGAAGAAGAAATATCACGAAATATGTCCGTTAGGCCCCTTCCCTTGAGATAAATCTGCAAATATCTCGGAAACGAAGCGAGCTATGGCAAAATGTTAAGAGACCTTTTTTGTAGCGAATTAAGTTTCCTACTTTTTATGTTCTATGATATTTTCTGATCAGATGCGTAGTTCTCGAGATATATCAAGATATTTAAAAGTTCCGAAGCCGCACCAACATAATAGAGATACAGAAACACCGTGGCCCCTCTCTTTGAGATAACTCTGCACAATCGCGAGCTGCAAATGCCACTTCCAGCTTAGCTGTGCAGAAGAGGAACATCAAGAAGAAGAAATATCTCGAAATATGTCCGTCAGGCCCCGTCCCTTGAGATAAATCTGCAAATATCTCGGAAACGAAGCGAGCTATGGCAAAATGTTAAGAGACCTTTTTTGTAGAGAATTATGTTTCCTACAATTTATGTTCTATGATATTTTTTGATCAGAAGCGTAGTTTTCGAGATATATCGAGATATTTAAAAGTTCCGAAGCCGCACCAACATAATAGAGATACAGAAACACCGTGGCCCCTTTCTTTCAGATAACTATGCACTATTGCGAGCTGCAAATGCCACTTCCAGCTTAGCTGTGCAGAAGAAGAACAACAAGAAGAAGAAATATCTCGAAATATGTCCGTCAGGCCCCTTACCATGAGATAAATCTGCAAATATCTCGGAAACGAAGCGAGCTATGGCAAAATGTTAAGAGACCTTTTTTGTAGAGAATTAAGTTTCCTACTTTTTATCTTCTATGATATTTTCTGATCAGATTCGTAGTTCTCGAGATATATCAAGATATTTAAAAGTTCCGAAGCCGCACCAACATAATAGAGATACAGAATCACCGTGGCCCCTCTCTTTGAGATAACTCTGCACAATTGCGAGCTGCAAATGCCACTTCCAGCTTAGCTGTGCAGAAGAAGAACAACAAGAAGAAGAAATATCTCGAAATATGTCCGTCAGGCCCCTTCCCTTGAGATAAATCGGCAAGTATCTCGGAAACGAAGCGAGCTATGGCAAAATGTTAAGAGACCTTTTTTGTAGACAATTATGTTTCCTACAATTTATGTTCTATGATATTTTTTGATCAGATGCGTAGTTCTCGAGATATATCAAGATATTTAAAAGTTCCGAAGCCGCACCAACATAATAGAGATACAGAAACACCGTGGCCCCTCTCTTTGAGATAACTCTGCACTATTGCGACCTGGAAATGCCACTTCCAGTTTAGCTGTGCAGAAGAAGAACAACAAGAAGAAGAAATATCTCGAAATATGTCCGTCAGGCCCCTTCCCTTGAGATATATCTGCAAATATCTCGGAAACGAAGCGAGCTATGGCAAAATGTGAAGAGACCTTTTTTGTAGAGAATTATGTTTCCTATAATTTATGTTCTATGATATTTTTTGATCAGAAGCGTAGTTTTCGAGATATATCGAGATATTTAAAAGTTCCGAAGCCGCACCAACATAATAGAGATACAGAAACACCGTGGCCCCTTTCTTTCAGATAACTATGCACTATTGCGAGCTGCAAATGCCACTTCCAGCTTAGCTGTGCAGAAGAAGAACAACAAGAAGAAGAAATATCTCGAAATATGTCCGTCAGGCCCCTTACCATGAGATAAATCTGCAAATATCTCGGAAACGAAGCGAGCTATGGCAAAATGTTAAGAGACCTTTTTTGTAGAGAATTAAGTTTCCTACTTTTTATCTTCTATGATATTTTCTGATCAGATTCGTAGTTCTCGAGATATATCAAGATATTTAAAAGTTCCGAAGCCGCACCAACATAATAGAGATACAGAAACACCGTGGCCCCTTTCTTTGAGATAACTCTGCACTAGTGCGAGCCGCAAATGCCACTTCCAGCTTAGCTGTGCAGAAGAGGAACATCAAGAAGAAGAAATATCTCGAAATATGTCCGTCAGGCCCCGTCCCTTGAGATAAATCTGCAAATATCTCGGAAACGAAGCGAGCTATGGCAAAATGTTAAGAGACCTTTTTTGTAGAGAATTATGTTTCCTACTTTTTATGTTCTATGATATTTTTTGATCAGACACGTAGTTCTCGAGATATATCAAGATATTTAAAAGTTCCGAAGCCGCACCAACATAATAGAGATACAGAAACACCGTGGCTCCTTTCTTTGAGATAACTCTGCACTATTGCGACCTGGAAATGCCACTTCCAGTTTAGCTGTGCAGAAGAAGAACAACAAGAAGAAGAAATATCTCGAAATATGTCCGTCAGGCCCCTTCCCTTGAGATATATCTGCAAATATCTCGGAAACGAAGCGAGCTATGGCAAAATGTGAAGAGACCTTTTTTGTAGAGAATTATGTTTCCTACAATTTATGTTCTATGATATTTTTTGATCAGAAGCGTAGTTTTCGAGATATATCGAGATATTTAAAAGTTCCGAAGCCGCACCAACATAATAGAGATACAGAAACACCGTGGCCCCTTTCTTTCAGATAACTATGCACTATTGCGAGCTGCAAATGCCACTTCCAGCTTAGCTGTGCAGAAGAAGAACAACAAGAAGAAGAAATATCTCGAAATATGTCCGTCAGGCCCCTTACCATGAGATAAATCTGCAAATATCTCGGAAACGAAGCGAGCTATGGCAAAATGTTAAGAGACCTTTTTTGTAGAGAATTAAGTTTCCTACTTTTTATCTTCTATGATATTTTCTGATCAGATTCGTAGTTCTCGAGATATATCAAGATATTTAAAAGTTCCGAAGCCGCACCAACATAATAGAGATACAGAAACACCGTGGCCCCTCTCTTTGAGATAACTCTGCACAATTGCGAGCTGCAAATGCCACTTCCAGCTTAGCTGTGCAGAAGAAGAACAACAAGAAGAAGAAATATCTCGAAATATGTCCGTCAGGCCCCTTCCCTTGAGATAAATCGGCAAGTATCTCGGAAACGAAGCGAGCTATGGCAAAATGTTAAGAGACCTTTTTTGTAGACAATTATGTTTCCTACAATTTATGTTCTATGATATTTTTTGATCAGATGCGTAGTTCTCGAGATATATCAAGATATTTAAAAGTTCCGAAGCCGCACCAACATAATAGAGATACAGAAACACCGTGGCCCCTCTCTTTGAGATAACTCTGCACTATTGCGAGCTGGAAATGCCACGTCCAGTTTAGCTGTGCAGAAGAAGAACAACAAGAAGAAGAAATATCTCGAAATATGTCCGTCAGGCTCCTTCCCTTGAGATAAATCTGCAAATATCTCGGAAACGAAGCGAGCTATGGCAAAATGTTAAGAGACCTTTTCTGTAGAGAATTAAGTTTTCTACTTTTTATGTTCCATGATATTTTTTGATCAGATGCGTAGTTCTCGAGATACATCAAGATATTTAAAAGTTCTGAAGCTGCACCAACATAATAGAGATACAGAAACACCGTGGCCCCTTTCTTTGAGATAACTCTGCACTAGTGCGAGCCGCAAATGCCACTTCCAGCTTAGCTGTGCAGAAGAAGAACAACAAGAAGAAGAAATATCTGGAAATATGTCCGTTAGGCCCCTTCCCTTGAGATAAATCTGCAAATATCTCGGAAACGAAGCGAGCTATGGCAAAATGTTAAGAGACCTTTTTTGTAGAGAATTAAGTTTCCTACTTTGTATGTTCTATGATATTTTTTGATCAGACGCGTAGTTCTCGAGATATATCAAGATATTTAAAAGTTCCGAAGCCGCACCAACATAATAGAGATACAGAAACACCGTGGCCCCTTTCTTTGAGATATCTC
This sequence comes from Osmia lignaria lignaria, assembly GCF_051020975.1. Classification (NCBI taxonomy): domain Eukaryota; kingdom Metazoa; phylum Arthropoda; class Insecta; order Hymenoptera; family Megachilidae; genus Osmia; species Osmia lignaria. Next base: position 4,647,706 of record NW_027478164.1, read on the forward strand.
TGCACTATTGCGAGCTGCAAATGCCACTTCCAGCTTAGCTGTGCAGAAGAAGAACAACAAGAAGAAGAAATATCTCGAAATATGTCCGTCAGGCCCCTTACCTTGAGATAAATCTGCAAATATCTCGGAAACGAAGCGAGCTATGGCAAAATGTTAAGAGACCTTTTTTGTAGAGAATTAAGTTTCCTACTTTTTATCTTCTATGATATTTTCTGATCAGATGCGTAGTTCTCGAGATATATCAAGATATTTAAAAGTTCCGAAGCCGCACCAACATAATAGAGATACAGAAACACCGTGGCCCCTTTCTTTGAGATAACTCTGCACTATTGCGAGCTGCAAATGCCACTCTCAGCTTAGCTGTGCAGAAGAAGAACAACAAGAAGAAGAAATATCTCGAAATATGTCCGTCAGACCCCTTCCCTTGAGATAAATCTGCAAATATCTCGGAAACGAAGCGAGCTATGGCAAAATGTTAAGAGACCTTTTTTGTAGAGAATTATGTTTCCTACAATTTATGTTCTATGATATTTTTTGATCAGAAGCATAGTTTTCGAGATATATCGAGATATTTAAAAGTTCCGAAGCCGCACCAACATAATAGAGATACAGAAACACCGTGGCCCCTTTCGTTGAGATAACTCTGCACTATTGCGAGCCGCAAATGCCACTTCCAGCTTAGCTGTGCAGAAGAAGAACAACAAGAAGAAGAAATATCTCGAAATATGTCCGTCAGGCCCCTTCCCTTCAGATAAATCTGCAAATATCTCGGAAACGAAGCGAGCTATGGCAAAATGTTAAGAGACCTTTTTTGTAGAGAATTATGTTTCCTACAATTTATGTTCTATGATATTTTTTGATCAGAAGCGTAGTTCTCGAGATATATCAAGATATTTAAAAGTTCCGAAGCCGCACCAACATAATAGGGATACAGAAACACCGTGGCCCCTTTCTTTGAGATAACTCTGCACTATTGCGAGCTGTAAATGCCACTTCCAGCTTAGCTGTGCAGAAGAAGAACAACAAGAAGAAGAAATATCTCGAAATATGTCCGTCAGGCCCCTTCCCTTGAGATATATCTGCAAATATCTCGGAAACGAAGCGAGCTATGGCAAAATGTTAAGAGACGTTTTTTGTAGAGAATTATGTTTCCTACAATTTATGTTCTATGATATTTTTTGATCAGAAGCGTAGTTCTCGAGATATATCAAGGTATTTAAAAGTGCCGAAGCCGCACCAACATAATAGGGATACAGAAACACCGTGGCCCCGTTCTTTGAGATAACTCTGCACTAGTGCGAGCCGCAAATGCCACTTCCAGCTTAGCTGTGCAGAAGAAGAACAACAAGAAGAAGAAATATCTCGAAATATGTCCGTCAGGCCCCTTCCCTTGAGATAAATATGCAAATATCTCGGAAACGAAGCGAGCTATGGCAAAATGTTAAGAGACCTTTTTTGTAGAGAATTATGTTTCCTACAATTTATGTTCTATGATATTTTTTATCAGAAGCGTAGTTTTCGAGATATATCGAGATATTTAAAAGTTCCGAAGCCGCACCAACATAATAGAGATACAGAAACACTGTGGCCCCTTTCGTTGAGATAACTCTGCACTAGTGCGAGCCGCAAATGCCACTTCCAGCTTAGCTGTGCAGAAGAAGAACAACAAGAAGAAGAAATATCTCGAAATATGTCCGTCAGGCCCCTTCCCTTGAGATAAATCTGCAAATATCTCGGAAACGAAGCGAGCTATGGCAAAATGTTAAGAGACCTTTTTTGTAGAGAATTAAGTTTCCTACTTTTGATGTTCTATGATATTTTTTGATCAGATGCGTAGTTCTCGAGATATATCAAGATATTTAAAAGTTCCGAAGCCGCACCAACATAATAGAGATACAGAAACACCGTGGCCCCTTTCTTTGAGATAACTCTGCACTATTGCGAGCTGCAAATGCCACTTCCAGCTTAGCTGTGCAGAGGAAGAACAACAAGAAGAAGAAATATCTCGAAATATGTCCGTCAGGCCCCTTCCCTTGAGATAAATCTGCAAATATCTCGGAAACGAAGCGAGCTATGGCAAAATGTTAAGAGACCTTTTTTGTAGAGAATTAAGTTTGCTACTTTTTACGTTGTATGATATTTTTCGATCAGAGGCGTAGTTCTCGAGATATATCAAGATATTTAAAAGTTCCGAAGCCGCACCAACATAATAGAGATACAGAAACACCGTGGCCCCTTTCTTTGAGATAACTCTGCACTATTGCGAGCTGTAAATGCCACTTCCAGCTTAGCTGTGCAGAAGAAGAACAACAAGAAGAAGAAATATCTCGAAATATGTCCGTCAGGCCCCTTCCCTTGAGATAAATCTGCAAATATCTCGGAAACGAAGCGAGCTATGGCAAAATGTTAAGAGACCTTTTTTGTAGAGAATTAAGTTTCCTACTTTTTATGTTCTATGATATTTTTTGATCAGATGCGTAGTTCTCGAGATATATCAAGATATTTAAAAGTTCCGAAGCCGCACCAACATAATAGAGATACAGAAATACCGTGGCCCCTTTCTTTGAGATAACTCTGCACTATTGCGAGCTGCAAATGCCACTTCCAGCTTAGCTGTGCAGAGGAAGAACAACAAGAAGAAGAAATATCTCGAAATATGTCCGTCAGGCCAGTTCCTTTGAGCTGAATCTGCAAATATCTCGGAAACGAAGCGAGCTATGGCAAAATGTTAAGAGACGTTTTTTGTAGAGAATTATGTTTCCTACAATTTATGTTCTATGATATTTTTTGATCAGAAGCGTAGTTTTCGAGATATATCGAGATATTTAAAAGTTCCGAAGACGCATCAACATAATAGAGATACAGAAACACCGTGGCCCCTTTCTTTGAGATAACTGTGCACTATTGCGAGCTGCAAATGCCACTTCCAGCTTAGCTGTGCAGAAGAAGAACAACAAGAAGAAGAAATATCTCGAAATATGTCCGTCAGGCCCCTTCCCTTGAGATAAATCTGCAAATATCTCGGAAACGAAGAGAGCTATGGCAAAATGTTAAGAGACCTTTTTTGTAGAGAATTATGTTTCCTACAATTTATGTTCTATGATATTTTTTCATCAGAAGCGTAGTTTTCGAGATATATCGAGATATTTAAAAGTTCCGAAGACGCACCAACATAATAGAGATACAGAAACACCGTGGCCCCTTTCTTTGAGATAACTGTGCACCAGTGCGAGCCGCAAATGCCACTTCCAGCTTAGCTGTGCAGAAGAAGAACAACAAGAAGAAGAAATATCTCGAAATATGTCCGTCAGGCCCCTTCCCTTGAGATATATCTGCAAATATCTCGGAAACGAAGCGAGCTATGGCAAAATGTTAAGAGACCGTTTTTGTAGAGAATTATGTTTCCTACTTTTTATGTTCTATGATATTTTTTGATCAGACGCGTAGTTCTCGAGATATATCAAGATATTTAAAAGTTCCGAAGCCGCACCAACATAATAGAGATACAGAAACACCGTGGCCCCTTTCTTTGAGATAACTCTGCACTATTCCGAGCTGCAAATGCCACTTCCAGCTTAGCTGTGCAGAAGAAGAACAACAAGAAGAAGAAATATCTCGAAATATGTCCGTCAGGCCCCTTCCCTTGAGATAAATCTGCAAATATCTCGGAAACGAAGAGAGCTATGGCAAAATGTTAAGAGACCTTTTTTGTAGAGAATTAAGTTTCCTACTTTTGATGTTCTATGATATTTTTTGATCAGTTGTGTAGTTCTCGAGATATATCAAGATATTTAAAAGTTCCGAAGCCGCACCAACATAATAGAGATACAGAAACACCGTGGCCCCTTTCTTTGAGATAACTCTGCACTATTGCGAGCTGTAAATGCCACTTCCAGCTTAGCTGTGCAGAAGAAGAACAACAAGAAGAAGAAATATCTCGAAATATGTCCGTCAGGCCCCTTCCCTTGAGATATATCTGCAAATATCTCGGAAACGAAGCGAGCTATGGCAAAATGTTAAGAGACCTTTTTTGTAGAGAATTATGTTTCCTACAATTTATGTTCTATGATATTTTTTGATCAGAAGCGTAGTTTTCGAGATATATCGAGATATTTAAAAGTTCCGAAGCCGCACCAACATAATAGAGATACAGAAACACCGTGGCCCCTTTCTTTGAGATAACTCTGCACTAGTGCGAGCCGCAAATGCCACTTCCAGCTTAGCTGTGCAGAAGAAGAACAACAAGAAGAAGAAATATCTCGAAATATGTCCGTCAGGCCCCTTCCCTTGAGATAAATCTGCAAATATCTCGGAAACGAAGCGAGCTATGGCAAAATGTTAAGAGACCTTTTTTGTAGAGAATTATGTTTCCTACAATTTATGTTCTATGCTATTTTTTGATCAGAAGCGTAGTTTTCGAGATATATCGAGATATTTAAAAGTTCCGAAGCCGCACCAACATAATAGGGATACAGAAACACCGTGGCCCCTTTCTTTGAGATAACTCTGCACTAGTGCGAGCCGCAAATGCCACTTCCAGCTTAGCTGTGCAGAAGAAGAGCAACAAGAAGAAGAAATATCTCGAAATATGTCCGTCAGGCCAGTTCCTTTGAGCTGAATCTGCAAATATCTCGGAAACGAAGCGAGCTATGGCAAAATGTTAAGAGACGATTTTTGTAGAGAATTATGTTTCCTACAATTTATGTTCTATGACATTTTTTGATCAGAAGCGTAGTTTTCGAGATATATCGAGATATTTAAAAGTTCCGAAGCCGCACCAACATAATAGAGATACAGAAACATCGTGGCCCCTTTCTTTGGAATAACTCTGCACTATTGCGAGCTGGAAATGCCACTTCCAGTTTAGCTGTGCAGAAGAAGAACAACAAGAAGAAGAAATATCTCGAAATATGTCCGTCAGACCCCTTCCCTTGAGATAAATCTGCAAATATCTCGGAAACGAAGCGAGCTATGGCAAAATGTTAAGAGACCTTTTTTGTAGAGAATTAAGTTTCCTACTTTTTATGTTCTATGATATTTTTTGATCAGATGCATAGTTCTCGAGATATATCAAGATATTTAAAAGTTCCGAAGCCGCACCAACATAATAGAGATACAGAAACACCGTGGCCCCTTTCTTTGAGATAACTCTGCACTATTGCGAGCTGCAAATGCCACTTCCAGCTTAGCTGTGCAGAGGAAGAACAACAAGAAGAAGAAATATCTCGAAATATGTCCGTCAAGCCAGTTCATTTGAGCTGAATCTGCAAATATCTCGGAAACGAAGTGAGCTATGGCAAAATGTTAAGAGACGTTTTTTGTAGAGAATTATGTTTCCTACAATTTATGTTCTATGATATTTTTTGATAAGAAGCGTAGTTTTCGAGATATATCGAGATATTTAAAAGTTCCGAAGACGCACCAACATAATAGAGATACAGAAACACCGTGGCCCCTTTCTTTGAGATAACTGTGCACCAGTGCGAGCCGCAAATGCCACTTCCAGCTTAGCTGTGCAGAAGAAGAACAACAAGAAGAAGAAATATCTCGAAATATGTCCGTCAGGCCCCTTCCCTTGAGATATATCTGCAAATATCTCGGAAACGAAGCGAGCTATGGCAAAATGTTAAGAGACCGTTTTTGTAGAGAATTATGTTTCCTACTTTTTATGTTCTATGATATTTTTTGATCAGACGCGTAGTTCTCGAGATATATCAAGATATTTAAAAGTTCCGAAGCCGCACCAACATAATAGAGATACAGAAACACCGTGGCCCCTTTCTTTGAGATAACTCTGCACTATTCCGAGCTGCAAATGCCACTTCCAGCTTAGCTGTGCAGAAGAAGAACAACAAGAAGAAGAAATATCTCGAAATATGTCCGTCAGGCCCCTTCCCTTGAGATAAATCTGCAAATATCTCGGAAACGAAGAGAGCTATGGCAAAATGTTAAGAGACCTTTTTTGTAGAGAATTAAGTTTCCTACTTTTGATGTTCTATGATATTTTTTGATCAGATGCGTAGTTCTCGAGATATATCAAGATATTTAAAAGTTCCGAAGCCGCACCAACATAATAGAGATACAGAAACACCGTGGCCCCTTTCTTTGAGATAACTCTGCACTATTGCGAGCTGTAAATGCCACTTCCAGCTTAGCTGTGCAGAAGAAGAACAACAAGAAGAAGAAATATCTCGAAATATGTCCGTCAGGCCCCTTCCCTTGAGATATATCTGCAAATATCTCGGAAACGAAGCGAGCTATGGCAAAATGTTAAGAGACCTTTTTTGTAGAGAATTATGTTTCCTACAATTTATGTTCTATGATATTTTTTGATCAGAAGCGTAGTTTTCGAGATATATCGAGATATTTAAAAGTTCCGAAGCCGCACCAACATAATAGAGATACAGAAACACCGTGGCCCCTTTCTTTGAGATAACTCTGCACTAGTGCGAGCCGCAAATGCCACTTCCAGCTTAGCTGTGCAGAAGAAGAACAACAAGAAGAAGAAATATCTCGAAATATGTCCGTCAGGCCCCTTCCCTTGAGATAAATCTGCAAATATCTCGGAAACGAAGCGAGCTATGGCAAAATGTTAAGAGACCTTTTTTGTAGAGAATTATGTTTCCTACAATTTATGTTCTATGCTATTTTTTGATCAGAAGCGTAGTTTTCGAGATATATCGAGATATTTAAAAGTTCCGAAGCCGCACCAACATAATAGGGATACAGAAACACCGTGGCCCCTTTCTTTGAGATAACTCTGCACTAGTGCGAGCCGCAAATGCCACTTCCAGCTTAGCTGTGCAGAAGAAGAACAACAAGAAGAAGAAATATCTCGAAATATGTCCGTCAGGCCACTTCCCTTGAGATAAATCTGCAAATATCTCGGAAACGAAACGAGCTATGGCAAAATGTTAAGAGACGTTTTTTGTAGAGAATCATGTTTCCTACAATTTATGTTCTATGATATTTTTTGATCAGAAGCGTAGTTTTCGAGATATATCGAGATGTTTAAAAGTTCCGAAGCCGCACCAACATAATAGAGATACAGAAACACCGTGGCCCCTTTCTTTGAGATAACTCTGCACTAGTGCGAGCCGCAAATGCCACTTCCAGCTTAGCTGTGCAGAAGAAGAGCAACAAGAAGAAGAAATATCTCGAAATATGTCCGTCAGGCCAGTTCCTTTGAGCTGAATCTGCAAATATCTCGGAAACGAAGCGAGCTATGGCAAAATGTTAAGAGACGATTTTTGTAGAGAATTATGTTTCCTACAATTTATGTTCTATGACATTTTTTGATCAGAAGCGTAGTTTTCGAGATATATCGAGATATTTAAAAGTTCCGAAGCCGCACCAACATAATAGAGATACAGAAACATCGTGGCCCCTTTCTTTGGAATAACTCTGCACTATTGCGAGCTGGAAATGCCACTTCGAGCTTAGCTGTGCAGAGGAAGAACAACAAGAAGAAGAAATATCTCGAAATATGTCCGTCAGACCCCTTCCCTTGAGATGAATCTGCAAATATCTCGGAAACGAAGCGAGCTATGGCAAAATGTTAAGAGACCTTTTTTGTAGAGAATTAAGTTTCCTACTTTTTATGTTCGATGATATTTTTTGATCAGATGCGTAGTTCTCGAGATATATCAAGATATTTAAAAGTTCCGAAGCTGCACCAACATAATAGAGGTACAGAAACACCGTGGCCTCTTTCTTTGAGATAACTCTGCACTATTGCGAGGTGCAAATGCCACTTCGAGCTTAGCTGTGCAGAGGAAGAACAACAAGAAGAAGAAATATCTCGAAATATGTCCGTCAGACCCCTTCCCTTGAGATGAATCTGCAAATATCTCGGAAACAAAGCAAGCTATGGCAAAATGTTAAGAGACCTTTTTTGTAGAGAATTAAGTTTCCTACTTTTTATGTTCTATGATATTTTTTGATCAGATGCGTAGTTCTCGAGATATATCAAGATATTTAAAAGTTCCGAAGCCGCACCAACATAATAGAGATACAGAAACACCGTGGCCCCTTTCTTTGAGATAACTCTGCACTAGTGCGAGCCGCAAATGCCACTTCCAGCTTAGCTGTGCAGAAGAAGAACAACAAGAAGAAGAAATATCTCGAAATATGTCCGTCAGGCCCCTTCCCTTGAGATAAATATGCAAATATCTCGGAAACGAAGCGAGCTATGGCAAAATGTTAAGAGACCTTTTTTGTAGAGAATTAAGTTTCCTACTTTTTATGTTCTATGATATTTTTTGATCAGAAGCGTAGTTTTCGAGATATATCGAGATATTTAAAAGTTCCGAAGCCGCACCAACATAATAGAGATACAGAAACACCGTGGCCCCTTTCTTTGAGATAACTCTGCACTAGTGCGAGCCGCAAATGCCACTTCCAGCTTAGCTGTGCAGAAGAAGAACAACAAGAAGAGGAAATATCTCGAAATACGTCCGTCAGGCCCCTTCCCTTGAGATAAATCTGCAAATATCTCGGAAACGAAGCGAGCTATGGCAAAATGTTAAGAGACCTTTTTTGTAGAGAATTAAGTTTCCTACTTTTTATGTTCTATGATATTTTTTGATCAGATGCGCAGTTCTCGAGATATATCAAGATATTTAAAAGTTCCGAAACCGCACCAACATAATAGAGATACAGAAACACCGTGGCCCCTTTCTTTGGGATAACTCTGCACTATTGCGAGCTGCAAATGCCACTTCCAGCTTAGCTGTGCAGAAGAAGAACAACAAGAAGAAGAAATATCTCGAAATACGTCCGTCAGGCCCCTTCCCTTGAGATAAATCTGCAAATATCTCGGAAACGAAGCGAGCTATGGCAAAATGTTAAGAGACCTTTTTTGTAGAGAATTAAGTTTCCTACTTTTTATGTTCTATGATATTTTTTGATCAGATGCGTAGTTCTCGAGATATATCAAGATATTTAAAAGTTCCGAAACCGCACCAACATAATAGAGATACAGAAACACCGTGGCCCCTTCCTTTGAGATAACTCTGCACTATTGCGAGCTGAAAATGCCACTTCCAGCTTAGCTGTGCAGAGGAAGAACAACAAGAAGAAGAGATATCTCGAAATATGTCCGTCAGCCCAGTTCCTTTGAGCTGAATCTGCAAATATCTCGGAAACGAAGCGAGCTATGGCAAAATGTTAAGAGACGATTTTGTAGAGAATTAAGTTTCCTACTTTTTATGTTGTATGATATTTTTTATCAGAAGCGTAGTTTTCGAGATATATCGAGATATTTAAAAGTTCCGAAGCCGCACCAACATAATAGAGATACAGAAACACCGTGGCCCCTTTCTTTGGGATAACTCTGCACTATTGCGAGCTGCAAATGCCACTTCCAGCTTAGCTGTGCAGAAGAAGAACAACAAGAAGAAGAAATATCTCGGAATATGTCCGTCAGGCCACTTCCCTTGAGATAAATCTGCAAATATCTCGGAAACGAAGCGAGCTATGGCAAAATGTTAAGAGACCTTTTTTGTAGAGAATTAAGTTTCCTACTTTTTATGTTCTATGATATTTTTTGATCAGATGCGTAGTTCTCGAGATATATCAAGATATTTAAAAGTTCCGAAACCGCACCAACATAATAGAGATACAGAAACACCGTGGCCCCTTTCTTTGAGATAACTCTGCACTATTGCGAGCTGCAAATGCCACTTCCAGCTTAGCTGTGCAGAGGAAGAACAACAAGAAGAAGAAATATATTCGAAATATGTCCGTCAGGCCCCTTCCCTTGAGATAAATCTGCAAATATCTCGGAAACGAAGCGAGCTATGGCAAAATGTTTAGAGACCTTTCTTGTAGAGAATTAAGTTTCCTACTTTTTATGTAGTATGATACCTTTTGATCAGATGCGTAGTTCTCGAGATATATCAAGATATTTAAAAGTTCCGAAGCCGCACCAACATAATAGAGATACAGAAACACCGTGGCCCCTTTCTTTGGGATAACTCTGCACTATTGCGAGCTGCAAATGCCACTTCCAGCTTAGCTGTGCAGAACAAGAACAACAAGAAGAAGAAATATCTCGAAATATGTCCGTCAGGCCACTTCCCTTGAGATAAATCTGCAAATATCTCGGAAACGAAGCGAGCTATGGCAAAATGTTAAGAGACCTTTTTTGTAGAGAATTAAGTTTCCTACTTTTTTTGTTCGATGATATTTTTTGATCAGATGCGTAGTTCCCGAGATATATCAAGATATTTAAAAGTTCCGAAGCTGCACCAACATAATAGAGGTACAGAAACACCGTGGCCTCGTTCTTTGAGATAACTCTGCACTATTGCGAGCTGCAAATGCCGCTTCGAGCTTAGCTGTGCCGAAGAAGAACAACAAGAAGAAGAAATATCTCGAAATATGTCCGTCAGACCCCTTCCCTTGAGATGAATCTGCAAATATCTCGGAAACGAAGCGAGCTATGGCAAAATGTTAAGAGACCATTTTTGTAGAGAATAATGTTTCCTACAATTTACGTTCTATGATATTTTTTGATCAGAAGCGTAGTTTTCGAGATATATCGAGATATTTAAAAGTTCCGAAGCCGCACCAACATAATAGAGATACAGAAACACCGTGGCCCCTTTCTTTGAGATAACTCTGCACTATTGCGAGCTGCAAATGCCACTTCCAGCTTAGCTGTGCAGAGGAAGAACAACAAGAAGAAGAAATATCTCGAAATATGTCCGTCAGGCCAGTTCCTTTGAGCTGAATCTGCAAATATCTCGGAAACGAAGCGAGCTATGGCAAAATGTTAAGAGACGTTTTTTGTAGAGAATTAAGTTTCCTACTTTTATGTTCTATGATATTTTTTGATCAGATGCGTAGTTCTCGAGATATATCAAGATATTTAAAAGTTCCGAAACCGCACCAACATAATAGAGATACAGAAACACCGTGGCCCCTTTCTTTGAGATAACTCTGCACTATTGCGAGCTGGAAATGCCACTTCCAGTTTAGCTGTGCAGAAGAAGAACAACAAGAAGAAGAAATATCTCGAAATATGTCCGTTAGGCCCCTTCCCTTGAGATAAATCTGCAAATATCTCGGAAACGAAGCGAGCTATGGCAAAATGTTAAGAGACCTTTTTTGTAGAGAATTAAGTTTCCTACTTTTTATGTTCTATGATATTTTTTGATCAGAAGCGTAGTTTTCGAGATATATCGAGATATTTAAAAGTTCCGAAGACGCACCAACATATTAGAGATACAGAAACACCGTGGCCCCTTTCTTTGAGATAACTGTGCACCAGTGCGAGCCGCAAATGCCACTTTCAGCTTAGCTGTGCAGAAGAAGAACAACAAGAAGAAGAAATATCTCGAAATATGTCCGTCAGGCCCCTTCCCTTGAGATATATCTGCAAATATCTCGGAAACGAAGCGAGCTATGGCGAAATGTTAAGAGACCTTTTTTGTAGAGAATTAAGTTTCCTACTTTTTATCTTCTATGATATTTTTTGATCAGATGCGTAGTTCTCGAGATATATCAAGATATTTAAAAGTTCCGAAGCCGCACCAACATAATAGAGATACAGAAACACCGTGGCCCCTCTCTTTGAGATAACTCTGCACTATTGCGAGCTGCAAATGCCACTTCCAGCTTAGCTGTGCAGAAGAAGAACAACAAGAAGAAGAAATATCTCGAAATATGTCCGTCAGGCCCCTTCCCTTGAGATAAATCTGCAAATATCTCGGAAACGAAGCGAGCTATGGCAAAATGTTTAGAGACCTTTCTTGTAGAGAATTAAGTTTCCTACTTTTTATGTAGTATGATATTTTTTGATCAGATGCGTAGTTCTCGAGATATATCAAGATATTTAAAAGTTCCGAAGCCGCACCAACATAATAGAGATACAGAAACACCGTGGCCCCTTTCTTTGGGATAACTCTGCACTATTGCGAGCTGCAAATGCCACTTCCAGCTTAGCTGTGCAGAACAAGAACAACAAGAAGAAGAAATATCTCGAAATATGTCCGTCAGGCCACTTCCCTTGAGATAAATCTGCAAATATCTCGGAAACGAAGCGAGCTATGGCAAAATGTTTAGAGACCTTTTTTGTAGAGAATTAAGTTTCCTACTTTTTATGTTCGATGATATTTTTTGATCAGATGCGTAGTTCTCGAGATATATCAAGATATTTAAAAGTTCCGAAGCTGCACCAACATAATAGAGGTACAGAAACACCGTGGCCTCTTTCTTTGAGATAACTCTGCACTATTGCGAGCTGCAAATGACGCTTCGAGCTTAGCTGTGCAGAAGAAGAACAACAAGAAGAAGAAATATCTCGAAATATGTCCGTCAGACCCCTTCCCTTGAGATGAATCTGCAAATATCTCGGAAACGAAGCGAGCTATGGCAAAATGTTAAGAGACCTTTTTTGTAGAGAATAATGTTTCCTACAATTTACGTTCTATGATATTTTTTGATCAGAAGCGTAGTTTTCGAGATATATCGAGATATTTAAAAGTTCCGAAGCCGCACCAACATAATAGAGATACAGAAACACCGTGGCCCCTTTCTTTGAGATAACTCTGCACTATTGCGAGCTGCAAATGCCACTTCCAGCTTAGCTGTGCAGAGGAAGAACAACAAGAAGAAGAAATATCTCGAAATATGTCCGTCAGGCCAGTTCCTTTGAGCTGAATCTGCAAATATCTCGGAAACGAAGCGAGCTATGGCAAAATGTTAAGAGACGTTTTTTGTAGAGAATTAAGTTTCCTACTTTTTATGTTCTACGATATTTTTTGATCAGATGCGTAGTTCTCGAGATATATCAAGATATTTAAAAGTTCCGAAACCGCACCAACATAATAGAGATACAGAAACACCGTGGCCCCTTTCTTTGAGATAACTCTGCACTATTGCGAGCTGGAAATGCCACTTCCAGTTTAGCTGTGCAGAAGAAGAACAACAAGAAGAAGAAATATCTCGAAATATGTCCGTTAGGCCCCTTCCCTTGAGATAAATCTGCAAATATCTCGGAAACGAAGCGAGCTATGGCAAAATGTTAAGAGACCTTTTTTGTAGAGAATTAAGTTTCCTACTTTTTATGTTCTATGATATTTTTTGATCAGAAGCGTAGTTTTCGAGATATATCGAGATATTTAAAAGTTCCGAAGCCGCACCAACATAATAGAGATACAGAAACACCGTGGCCCCTTTCTTTGAGATAACTCTGCACTAGTGCGAGCCGCAAATGCCACTTCCAGCTTAGCTGTGCAGAAGAAGAACAACAAGAAGAGGAAATATCTCGAAATACGTCCGTCAGGCCCCTTCCCTTGAGATAAATCTGCAAATATCTCGGAAACGAAGCGAGCTATGGCAAAATGTTAAGAGACCTTTTTTGTAGAGAATTAAGTTTCCTACTTTTTATGTTCTATGATATTTTTTGATCAGATGCGTAGTTCTCGAGATATATCAAGATATTTAAAAGTTCCGAAACCGCACCAACATAATAGAGATACAGAAACACCGTGGCCCCTTTCTTTGAGATAACTCTGCACTATTGCGAGCTGCAAATGACACTTCCAGCTTAGCTGTGCAGAAGAAGAACAACAAGAAGAAGAAATATCTCGAAATACGTCCGTCAGGCCCCTTCCCTTGAGATAAATCTGCAAATATCTCGGAAACGAAGCGAGCTATGGCAAAATGTTAAGAGACCTTTTTTGTAGAGAATAATGTTTCCTACAATTTACGTTCTATGATATTTTTTGATCAGAAGCGTAGTTTTCGAGATATATCGAGATATTTAAAAGTTCCGAAGCCGCACCAACATAATAGAGATACAGAAACACCGTGGCCCCTTTCTTTGAGATAACTCTGCACTATTGCGAGCTGCAAATGCCACTTCCAGCTTAGCTGTGCAGAGGAAGAACAACAAGAAGAAGAAATATCTCGAAATATGTCCGTCAGGCCAGTTCCTTTGAGCTGAATCTGCAAATATCTCGGAAACGAAGCGAGCTATGGCAAAATGTTAAGAGACGTTTTTTGTAGAGAATTAAGTTTCCTACTTTTTATGTTCTATGATATTTTTTGATCAGATGCGTAGTTCTCGAGATATATCAAGATATTTAAAAGTTCCGAAACCGCACCAACATAATAGAGATACAGAAACACCGTGGCCCCTTTCTTTGAGATAACTCTGCACTATTGCGAGCTGGAAATGCCACTTCCAATTTAGCTGTGCAGAAGAAGAACAACAAGAAGAAGAAATATCTCGAAATATGTCCGTTAGGCCCCTTCCCTTGAGATAAATCTGCAAATATCTCGGAAACGAAGCGAGCTATGGCAAAATGTTAAGAGACCTTTTTTGTAGAGAATTAAGTTTCCTACTTTTTATGTTCTATGATATTTTTTGATCAGAAGCGTAGTTTTCGAGATATATCGAGATATTTAAAAGTTCCGAAGCCGCACCAACATAATAGAGATACAGAAACACCGTGGCCCCTTTCTTTGAGATAACTCTGCACTAGTGCGAGCCGCAAATGCCACTTCCAGCTTAGCTGTGCAGAAGAAGAACAACAAGAAGAGGAAATATCTCGAAATACGTCCGTCAGGCCCCTTCCCTTGAGATAAATCTGCAAATATCTCGGAAACGAAGCGAGCTATGGCAAAATGTTAAGAGACCTTTTTTGTAGAGAATTAAGTTTCCTACTTTTTATGTTCTATGATATTTTTTGATCAGATGCGTAGTTCTCGAGATATATCAAGATATTTAAAAGTTCCGAAACCGCACCAACATAATAGAGATACAGAAACACCGTGGCCCCTTTCTTTGAGATAACTCTGCACTATTGCGAGCTGCAAATGACACTTCCAGCTTAGCTGTGCAGAAGAAGAACAACAAGAAGAAGAAATATCTCGAAATACGTCCGTCAGGCCCCTTCCCTTGAGATAAATCTGCAAATATCTCGGAAACGAAGCGAGCTATGGCAAAATGTTAAGAGACCTTTTTTGTAGAGAATTAAGTTTCCTACTTTTTATGTTCTATGATATTTTTTGATCAGATGCGTAGTTCTCGAGATATATCAAGATATTTAAAAGTTCCGAAACCGCACCAACATAATAGAGATACAGAAACACCGTGGCCCCTTTCTTTGGGATAACTCTGCACTATTGCGAGTTGCAAATGCCACTTCCAGCTTAGCTGTGGAGAAGAAGAACAACAAGAAGAAGAAATATCTCGAAATACGTCCGTCAGGCCCCTTCCCTTGAGATAAATCTGCAAATATCTCGGAAACGAAGCGAGCTATGGCAAAATGTTAAGAGACCTTTTTTGTAGAGAATTAAGTTTCCTACTTTTTATGTTCTATGATATTTTTTGATCAGATGCGTAGTTCTCGAGATATATCAAGATATTTAAAAGTTCCGAAACCGCACCAACATAATAGAGATACAGAAACACCGTGGCCCCTTTCTTTGAGATAACTCTGCACTATTGCGAGCTGCAAATGCCACTTCCAGCTTAGCTGTGCAGAGGAAGAACAACAAGAAGAAGAAATATCTCGAAATATGTCCGTCAGGCCAGTTCCTTTGAGCTGAATCTGCAAATATCTCGGAAACGAAGCGAGCTATGGCAAAATGTTAAGAGACGATTTTGTAGAGAATTAAGTTTCCTACTTTTTATGTTGTATGATATTTTTTATCAGAAGCGTAGTTTTCGAGATATATCGAGATATTTAAAAGTTCCGAAACCGCACCAACATAATAGAGATACAGAAACACCGTGGCCCCTTTCTTTGAGATAACTCTGCACTATTGCGAGCTGCAAATGCCACTTCCAGCTTAGCTGTGCAGAGGAAGAACAACAAGAAGAAGAAATATCTCGAAATATGTCCGTCAGGCCAGTTCCTTTGAGCTGAATCTGCAAATATCTCGGAAACGAAGCGAGCTATGGCAAAATGTTAAGAGACGATTTTGTAGAGAATTAAGTTTCCTACTTTTTATGTTGTATGATATTTTTTATCAGAAGCGTAGTTTTCGAGATATATCGAGATATTTAAAAGTTCCGAAGCCGCACCAACATAATAGAGATACAGAAACACCGTGGCCCCTTTCTTTGGGATAACTCTGCACTATTGCGAGCTGCAAATGCCACTTCCAGCTTAGCAGTGCAGAAGAAGAACAACAAGAAGAAGAAATATCTCGAAATATGTCCGTCAGGCCACTTCCCTTGAGATAAATCTGCAAATATCTCGGAAACGAAGCGAGCTATGGCAAAATGTTAAGAGACCTTTTTTGTAGAGAATTAAGTTTCCTACTTTTTATGTTCTATGATATTTTTTGATCAGATGCGTAGTTCTCGAGATATATCAAGATATTTAAAAGTTCCGAAACCGCACCAACATAATGGAGATACAGAAACACCGTGGCCCCTTTCTTTGAGATAACTCTGCACTATTGCGAGCTGCAAATGCCACTTCCAGCTTAGCTGTGCAGAGGAAGAACAACAAGAAGAAGAAATATCTCGAAATATGTCCGTCAGGCCCCTTCCCTTGAGATAAATCTGCAAATATCTCGGAAACGAAGCGAGCTATGGCAAAATGTTTAGAGACCTTTCTTGTAGAGAATTAAGTTTCCTACTTTTTATGTAGTATGATATTTTTTGATCAGATGCGTAGTTCTCGAGATATATCAAGATATTTAAAAGTTCCGAAGCCGCACCAACATAATAGAGATACAGAAACACCGTGGCCCCTTTCTTTGGGATAACTCTGCACTATTGCGAGCTGCAAATGCCACTTCCAGCTTAGCTGTGCAGAACAAGAACAACAAGAAGAAGAAATATCTCGAAATATGTCCGTCAGGCCACTTCCCTTGAGATAAATCTGCAAATATCTCGGAAACGAAGCGAGCTATGGCAAAATGTTCAGAGACCTTTTTTGTAGAGAATTAAGTTTCCTACTTTTTTTGTTCGATGATATTTTTTGATCAGATGCGTAGTTCCCGAGATATATCAAGATATTTAAAAGTTCCGAAGCTGCACCAACATAATAGAGGTACAGAAACACCGTGGCCTCTTTCTTTGAGATAACTCTGCACTATTGCGAGCTGCAAATGCCGCTTCGAGCTTAGCTGTGCAGAAGAAGAACAACAAGAAGAAGAAATATCTCGAAATATGTCCGTCAGACCCCTTCCCTTGAGATGAATCTGCAAATATCTCGGAAACGAAGCGAGCTATGGCAAAATGTTAAGAGACCTTTTTTGTAGAGAATAATGTTTCGTACAATTTACGTTCTATGATATTTTTTGATCAGAAGCGTAGTTTTCGAGATATATCGAGATATTTAAAAGTTCCGAAGCCGCACCAACATAATAGAGATACAGAAACACCGTGGCCCCTTTCTTTGAGATAACTCTGCACTATTGCGAGCTGCAAATGCCACTTCCAGCTTAGCTGTGCAGAGGAAGAACAACAAGAAGAAGAAATATCTCGAAATATGTCCGTCAGGCCAGTTCCTTTGAGCTGAATCTGCAAATATCTCGGAAACGAAGCGAGCTATGGCAAAATGTTCAGAGACGTTTTTTGTAGAGAATTAAGTTTCCTACTTTTTATGTTCTATGATATTTTTTGATCAGATGCGTAGTTCTCGAGATATATCAAGATATTTAAAAGTTCCGAAACCGCACCAACATAATAGAGATACAGAAACACCGTGGCCCCTTTCTTTGAGATAACTCTGCACTATTGCGAGCTGGAAATGCCACTTCCAGTTTAGCTGTGCAGAAGAAGAACAACAAGAAGAAGAAATATCTCGAAATATGTCCGTTAGGCCCCTTCCCTTGAGATAAATCTGCAAATATCTCGGAAACGAAGCGAGCTATGGCAAAATGTTAAGAGACCTTTTTTGTAGAGAATTAAGTTTCCTACTTTTTATGTTCTATGATATTTTTTGATCAGAAGCGTAGTTTTCGAGATATATCGAGATATTTAAAAGTTCCGAAGCCGCACCAACATAATAGAGATACAGAAACACCGTGGCCCCTTTCTTTGAGATAACTCTGCACTAGTGCGAGCCGCAAATGCCACTTCCAGCTTAGCTGTGCAGAAGAAGAACAACAAGAAGAGGAAATATCTCGAAATACGTCCGTCAGGCCCCTTCCCTTGAGATAAATCTGCAAATATCTCGGAAACGAAGCGAGCTATGGCAAAATGTTAAGAGACCTTTTTTGTAGAGAATTAAGTTTCCTACTTTTTATGTTCTATGATATTTTTTGATCAGATGCGTAGTTCTCGAGATATATCAAGATATTTAAAAGTTCCGAAACCGCACCAACATAATAGAGATACAGAAACACCGTGGCCCCTTTCTTTGAGATAACTCTGCACTATTGCGAGCTGCAAATGCCACTTCCAGCTTAGCTGTGCAGAGGAAGAACAACAAGAAGAAGAAATATCTCGAAATATGTCCGTCAGGCCAGTTCCTTTGAGCTGAATCTGCAAATATCTCGGAAACGAAGCGAGCTATGGCAAAATGTTAAGAGACGTTTTTTGTAGAGAATTAAGTTTCCTACTTTTTATGTTGTATGATATTTTTTATCAGAAGCGTAGTTTTCGAGATATATCGAGATATTTAAAAGTTCCGAAGCCGCACCAACATAATAGAGATACAGAAACACCGTGGCCCCTTTCTTTGGGATAACTCTGCACTATTGCGAGCTGCAAATGCCACTTCCAGCTTAGCTGTGCAGAAGAAGAACAACAAGAAGAAGAAATATCTCGAAATACGTCCGTCAGGCCCCTTCCCTTGAGATAAATCTGCAAATATCTCGGAAACGAAGCGAGCTATGGCAAAATGTTAAGAGACCTTTTTTGTAGAGAATAATGTTTCGTACAATTTACGTTCTATGATATTTTTTGATCAGAAGCGTAGTTTTCGAGATATATCGAGATATTTAAAAGTTCCGAAGCCGCACCAACATAATAGAGATACAGAAACACCGTGGCCCCTTTCTTTGAGATAACTCTGCACTATTGCGAGCTGCAAATGCCACTTCCAGCTTAGCTGTGCAGAGGAAGAACAACAAGAAGAAGAAATATCTCGAAATATGTCCGTCAGGCCAGTTCCTTTGAGCTGAATCTGCAAATATCTCGGAAACGAAGCGAGCTATGGCAAAATGTTGAGAGACGTTTTTTGTAGAGAATTAAGTTTCCTACTTTTTATGTTCTATGATATTTTTTGATCAGATGCGTAGTTCTCGAGATATATCAAGATATTTAAAAGTTCCGAAGCCGCACCAACATAATAGAGATACAGAAACACCGTGGCCCCTTTCTTTGAGATAACTCTGCACTATTGCGAGCTGCAAATGCCACTTCCAGCTTAGCTGTGCAGAGGAAGAACAACAAGAAGAAGAAATATCTCGAAATATGTCCGTCAGGCCCCTTCCCTTGAGATAAATCTGCAAATATCTCGGAAACGAAGAGAGCTATGGCAAAATGTTAAGAGACCTTTTTTGTAGAGAATTATGTTTCCTACAATTTATGTTCTATGATATTTTTTCATCAGAAGCGTAGTTTTCGAGATATATCGAGATATTTAAAAGTTCCGAAGCCGCACCAACATAATAGAGATACAGAAACACTGTGGCCCCTTTCTTTGAGATAGCTCTGCACTATTGCGAGCTGCAAATGCCACTTCCAGCTTAGCTGTGCAGAAGAAGAACAACAAGAAGAAGAAATATCTCGAAATATGTCCGTCAGGCCCCTTCCCTTGAGATAAATCTGCAAATATCTCGGAAACGAAGCGAGCTATGGCAAAATGTTAAGAGACCTTTTTTGTAGAGAATTAAGTTTCCTACTTTTTATGTTCTATGATATTTTTTGATCAGATGCATAGTTCTCGAGATATATCAAGATATTTAAAAGTTCCGAAGCCGCACCAACATAATAGAGATACAGAAACACCGTGGCCCCTTTCTTTGAGATAACTCTGCACTATTGCGAGCTGCAAATGCCACTTCCAGCTTAGCTGTGCAGAGGAAGAACAACAAGAAGAAGAAATATCTCGAAATATGTCCGTCAGGCCAGTTCCTTTGAGCTGAATCTGCAAATATCTCGGAAACGAAGCGAGCTATGGCAAAATGTTAAGAGACGTTTTTTGTAGAGAATTAAGTTTCCTACTTTTTATGTTGTATGATATTTTTTATCAGAAGCGTAGTTTTCGAGATATATCGAGATATTTAAAAGTTCCGAAGCCGCACCAACATAATAGAGATACAGAAACACCGTGGCCCCTTTCTTTGGGATAACTCTGCACTATTGCGAGCTGCAAATGCCACTTCCAGCTTAGCTGTGCAGAAGAAGAACAACAAGAAGAAGAAATATCTCGAAATACGTCCGTCAGGCCCCTTCCCTTGAGATAAATCTGCAAATATCTCGGAAACGAAGCGAGCTATGGCAAAATGTTAAGAGACCTTTTTTGTAGAGAATTAAGTTTCCTACTTTTTATGTTCTATGATATTTTTTGATCAGATGCGTAGTTCTCGAGATATATCAAGATATTTAAAAGTTCCGAAACCGCACCAACATAATAGAGATACAGAAACACCGTGGCCCCTTTCTTTGAGATAACTCTGCACTATTGCGAGCTGCAAATGCCACTTCCAGCTTAGCTGTGCAGAGGAAGAACAACAAGAAGAAGAAATATCTCGAAATATGTCCGTCAGGCCCCTTCCCTTGAGATAAATCAGCAAATATCTCGGAAACGAAGCGAGCTATGGCAAAATGTTAAGAGACCTTTTTTGTAGAGAATTAAGTTTCCTACTTTTTATGTTCTATGATATTTTTTGATCAGATGCGTAGTTCTCGAGATATATCAAGATATTTAAAAGTTCCGAAACCGCACCAACATAATAGAGATACAGAAACACCGTGGCCCCTTTCTTTGAGATAACTCTGCACTATTGCGAGCTGGAAATGCCACTTCCAGTTTAGCTGTGCAGAAGAAGAACAACAAGAAGAAGAAATATCTCGAAATATGTCCGTTAGGCCCCTTCCCTTGAGATAAATCTGCAAATATCTCGGAAACGAAGCGAGCTATGGCAAAATGTTAAGAGACCTTTTTTGTAGAGAATTAAGTTTCCTACTTTTTATGTTCTATGATATTTTTTGATCAGAAGCGTAGTTTTCGAGATATATCGAGATATTTAAAAGTTCCGAAGCCGCACCAACATAATAGAGATACAGAAACACCGTGGCCCCTTTCTTTGAGATAACTCTGCACTAGTGCGAGCCGCAAATGCCACTTCCAGCTTAGCTGTGCAGAAGAAGAACAACAAGAAGAGGAAATATCTCGAAATACGTCCGTCAGGCCCCTTCCCTTGAGATAAATCTGCAAATATCTCGGAAACGAAGCGAGCTATGGCAAAATGTTAAGAGACCTTTTTTGTAGAGAATTAAGTTTCCTACTTTTTATGTTCTATGATATTTTTTGATCAGATGCGTAGTTCTCGAGATATATCAAGATATTTAAAAGTTCCGAAACCGCACCAACATAATAGAGATACAGAAACACCGTGGCCCCTTTCTTTGAGATAACTCTGCACTATTGCGAGCTGCAAATGCCACTTCCAGCTTAGCTGTGCAGAGGAAGAACAACAAGAAGAAGAAATATCTCGAAATATGTCCGTCAGGCCAGTTCCTTTGAGCTGAATCTGCAAATATCTCGGAAACGAAGCGAGCTATGGCAAAATGTTAAGAGACGTTTTTTGTAGAGAATTAAGTTTCCTACTTTTTATGTTGTATGATATTTTTTATCAGAAGCGTAGTTTTCGAGATATATCGAGATATTTAAAAGTTCCGAAGCCGCACCAACATAATAGAGATACAGAAACACCGTGGCCCCTTTCTTTGGGATAACTCTGCACTATTGCGAGCTGGAAATGCCACTTCCAGTTTAGCTGTGCAGAAGAAGAACAACAAGAAGAAGAAATATCTCGAAATATGTCCGTCAGGCCCCTTCCCTTGAGATAAATCAGCAAATATCTCGGAAACGAAGCGAGCTATGGCAAAATGTTAAGAGACCTTTTTTGTAGAGAATTAAGTTTCCTACTTTTTATGTTCTATGATATTTTTTGATCAGAAGCGTAGTTTTCGAGATATATCGAGATATTTAAAAGTTCCGAAGCCGCACCAACATAATAGAGATACAGAAACACCGTGGCCCCTTTCTTTGGGATAACTCTGCACTATTGCGAGCTGCAAATGCCACTTCCAGCTTAGCTGTGCAGAAGAAGAACAACAAGAAGAAGAAATATCTCGAAATATGTCCGTCAGGCCACTTCCCTTGAGATAAATCTGCAAATATCTCGGAAACGAAGCGAGCTATGGCAAAATGTTAAGAGACCTTTTTTGTAGAGAATTAAGTTTCCTACTTTTTATGTTCGATGATATTTTTTGATCAGATGCGTAGTTCTCGAGATATATCAAGATATTTAAAAGTTCCGAAGCTGCACCAACATAATAGAGGTACAGAAACACCGTGGCCTCTTTCTTTGAGATAAATCTGCACTATTGCGAGCTGCAAATGCCACTTCGAGCTTAGCTGTGCAGAGGAAGAACAACAAGAAGAAGAAATATCTCGAAATATGTCCGTCAGACCCCTTCCCTTGAGATGAATCTGCAAATATCTCGGAAACGAAGCGAGCTATGGCAAAATGTTAAGAGACGTTTTTTGTAGAGAATTATGTTTCCTACAATTTATGTTCTATGATATTTTTTGATCAGATGCGTAGTTCTCGAGATATATCAAGATATTTAAAAGTTCCGAAGCCGCACCAACATAATAGAGATACAGAAACACCGTGGCCCCTTTCTTTGAGATAACTCTGCACTATTGCGAGCTGCAAATGCCACTTCCAGCTTAGCTGTGCAGAGGAAGAACAACAAGAAGAAGAAATATCTCGAAATATGTCCGTCAGGCCCCTTCCCTTGAGATAAATCTGCAAATATCTCGGAAACGAAGAGAGCTATGGCAAAATGTTAAGAGACCTTTTTTGTAGAGAATTATGTTTCCTACAATTTATGTTCTATGATATTTTTTCATCAGAAGCGTAGTTTTCGAGATATATCGAGATATTTAAAAGTTCCGAAGCCGCACCAACATAATAGAGATACAGAAACACTGTGGCCCCTTTCTTTGAGATAGCTCTGCACTATTGCGAGCTGCAAATGCCACTTCCAGCTTAGCTGTGCAGAAGAAGAACAACAAGAAGAAGAAATATCTCGAAATATGTCCGTCAGGCCCCTTCCCTTGAGATAAATCTGCAAATATCTCGGAAACGAAGCGAGCTATGGCAAAATGTTAAGAGACCTTTTTTGTAGAGAATTAAGTTTCCTACTTTTTATGTTCTATGATATTTTTTGATCAGATGCATAGTTCTCGAGATATATCAAGATATTTAAAAGTTCCGAAGCCGCACCAACATAATAGAGATACAGAAACACCGTGGCCCCTTTCTTTGAGATAACTCTGCACTATTGCGAGCTGCAAATGCCACTTCCAGCTTAGCTGTGCAGAGGAAGAACAACAAGAAGAAGAAATATCTCGAAATATGTCCGTCAAGCCAGTTCATTTGAGCTGAATCTGCAAATATCTCGGAAACGAAGCGAGCTATGGCAAAATGTTAAGAGACGTTTTTTGTAGAGAATTATGTTTCCTACAATTTATGTTCTATGATATTTTTTGATAAGAAGCGTAGTTTTCGAGATATATCGAGATATTTAAAAGTTCCGAAGACGCACCAACATAATAGAGATACAGAAACACCGTGGCCCCTTTCTTTGAGATAACTGTGCACCAGTGCGAGCCGCAAATGCCACTTCCAGCTTAGCTGTGCAGAAGAAGAACAACAAGAAGAAGAAATATCTCGAAATACGTCCGTCAGGCCCCTTCCCTTGAGATAAATCTGCAAATATCTCGGAAACGAAGCGAGCTATGGCAAAATGTTAAGAGACCTTTTTTGTAGAGAATTAAGTTTCCTACTTTTTATGTTCTATGATATTTTTTGATCAGATGCGTAGTTCTCGAGATATATCAAGATATTTAAAAGTTCCGAAACCGCACCAACATAATAGAGATACAGAAACACCGTGGCCCCTTTCTTTGAGATAACTCTGCACTATTGCGAGCTGGAAATGCCACTTCCAGTTTAGCTGTGCAGAAGAAGAACAACAAGAAGAAGAAATATCTCGAAATATGTCCGTTAGGCCCCTTCCCTTGAGATAAATCTGCAAATATCTCGGAAACGAAGCGAGCTATGGCAAAATGTTAAGAGACCTTTTTTGTAGAGAATTAAATTTCCTACTTTTTATGTTCTATGATATTTTTTGATCAGAAGCGTAGTTTTCGAGATATATCGAGATATTTAAAAGTTCCGAAGACGCACCAACATATTAGAGATACAGAAACACCGTGGCCCCTTTCTTTGAGATAACTGTGCACCAGTGCGAGCCGCAAATGCCACTTTCAGCTTAGCTGTGCAGAAGAAGAACAACAAGAAGAAGAAATATCTCGAAATATGTCCGTCAGGCCCCTTCCCTTGAGATATATCTGCAAATATCTCGGAAACGAAGCGAGCTATGGCGAAATGTTAAGAGACCTTTTTTGTAGAGAATTAAGTTTCCTACTTTTTATCTTCTATGATATTTTTTGATCAGATGCGTAGTTCTCGAGATATATCAAGATATTTAAAAGTTCCGAAGCCGCACCAACATAATAGAGATACAGAAACACCGTGGCCCCTCTCTTTGAGATAACTCTGCACTATTGCGAGCTGCAAATGCCACTTCCAGCTTAGCTGTGCAGAAGAAGAACAACAAGAAGAAGAAATATCTCGAAATATGTCCGTCAGGCCCCTTCCCTTGAGATAAATCTGCAAATATCTCGGAAACGAAGCGAGCTATGGCAAAATGTTTAGAGACCTTTCTTGTAGAGAATTAAGTTTCCTACTTTTTATGTAGTATGATATTTTTTGATCAGATGCGTAGTTCTCGAGATATATCAAGATATTTAAAAGTTCCGAAGCCGCACCAACATAATAGAGATACAGAAACACCGTGGCCCCTTTCTTTGGGATAACTCTGCACTATTGCGAGCTGCAAATGCCACTTCCAGCTTAGCTGTGCAGAACAAGAACAACAAGAAGAAGAAATATCTCGAAATATGTCCGTCAGGCCACTTCCCTTGAGATAAATCTGCAAATATCTCGGAAACGAAGCGAGCTATGGCAAAATGTTTAGAGACCTTTTTTGTAGAGAATTAAGTTTCCTACTTTTTATGTTCGATGATATTTTTTGATCAGATGCGTAGTTCTCGAGATATATCAAGATATTTAAAAGTTCCGAAGCTGCACCAACATAATAGAGGTACAGAAACACCGTGGCCTCTTTCTTTGAGATAACTCTGCACTATTGCGAGCTGCAAATGCCGCTTCGAGCTTAGCTGTGCAGAAGAAGAACAACAAGAAGAAGAAATATCTCGAAATATGTCCGTCAGACCCCTTCCCTTGAGATGAATCTGCAAATATCTCGGAAACGAAGCGAGCTATGGCAAAATGTTAAGAGACCTTTTTTGTAGAGAATAATGTTTCCTACAATTTACGTTCTATGATATTTTTTGATCAGAAGCGTAGTTTTCGAGATATATCGAGATATTTAAAAGTTCCGAAGCCGCACCAACATAATAGAGATACAGAAACACCGTGGCCCCTTTCTTTGAGATAACTCTGCACTATTGCGAGCTGCAAATGCCACTTCCAGCTTAGCTGTGCAGAGGAAGAACAACAAGAAGAAGAAATATCTCGAAATATGTCCGTCAGGCCAGTTCCTTTGAGCTGAATCTGCAAATATCTCGGAAACGAAGCGAGCTATGGCAAAATGTTAAGAGACGTTTTTTGTAGAGAATTAAGTTTCCTACTTTTTATGTTCTATGATATTTTTTGATCAGATGCGTAGTTCTCGAGATATATCAAGATATTTAAAAGTTCCGAAACCGCACCAACATAATAGAGATACAGAAACACCGTGGCCCCTTTCTTTGAGATAACTCTGCACTATTGCGAGCTGGAAATGCCACTTCCAGTTTAGCTGTGCAGAGGAAGAACAACAAGAAGAAGAAATATCTCGAAATATGTCCGTCAGGCCCCTTCCCTTGAGATAAATCTGCAAATATCTCGGAAACGAAGCGAGCTATGGCAAAATGTTTAGAGACCTTTCTTGTAGAGAATTAAGTTTCCTACTTTTTATGTAGTATGATATTTTTTGATCAGATGCGTAGTTCTCGAGATATATCAAGATATTTAAAAGTTCCGAAGCCGCACCAACATAATAGAGATACAGAAACACCGTGGCCCCTTTCTTTGGGATAACTCTGCACTATTGCGAGCTGCAAATGCCACTTCCAGCTTAGCTGTGCAGAGGAAGAACAACAAGAAGAAGAAATATCTCGAAATATGTCCGTCAGGCCACTTCCCTTGAGATAAATCTGCAAATATCTCGGAAACGAAGCGAGCTATGGCAAAATGTTAAGAGACCTTTTTTGTAGAGAATTAAGTTTCCTACTTTTTTTGTTCGATGATATTTTTTGATCAGATGCGTAGTTCCCGAGATATATCAAGATATTTAAAAGTTCCGAAGCTGCACCAACATAATAGAGGTACAGAAACACCGTGGCCTCTTTCTTTGAGATAACTCTGCACTATTGCGAGCTGCAAATGCCGCTTCGAGCTTAGCTGTGCAGAAGAAGAACAACAAGAAGAAGAAATATCTCGAAATATGTCCGTCAGACCCCTTCCCTTGAGATGAATCTGCAAATATCTCGGAAACGAAGCGAGCTATGGCAAAATGTTAAGAGACCTTTTTTGTAGAGAATAATGTTTCCTACAATTTACGTTCTATGATATTTTTTGATCAGAAGCGTAGTTTTCGAGATATATCGAGATATTTAAAAGTTCCGAAGCCGCACCAACATAATAGAGATACAGAAACACCGTTGCCCCTTTCTTTGAGATAACTCTGCACTATTGCGAGCTGCAAATGCCACTTCCAGCTTAGCTGTGCAGAGGAAGAACAACAAGAAGAAGAAATATCTCGAAATATGTCCGTCAGGCCAGTTCCTTTGAGCTGAATCTGCAAATATCTCGGAAACGAAGCGAGCTATGGCAAAATGTTAAGAGACGATTTTGTAGAGAATTAAGTTTCCTACTTTTTATGTTGTATGATATTTTTTGATCAGATGCGTAGTTCTCGAGATATATCAAGATATTTAAAAGTTCCGAAGCCGCACCAACATAATAGAGATACAGAAACACCGTGGCCCCTTTCTTTGGGATAACTCTGCACTATTGCGAGCTGCAAATGCCACTTCCAGCTTAGCTGTGCAGAACAAGAACAACAAGAAGAAGAAATATCTCGAAATATGTCCGTCAGGCCACTTCCCTTGAGATAAATCTGCAAATATCTCGGAAACGAAGCGAGCTATGGCAAAATGTTTAGAGACCTTTTTTGTAGAGAATTAAGTTTCCTACTTTTTATGTTCGATGATATTTTTTGATCAGATGCGTAGTTCTCGAGATATATCAAGATATTTAAAAGTTCCGAAGCTGCACCAACATAATAGAGGTACAGAAACACCGTGGCCTCTTTCTTTGAGATAACTCTGCACTATTGCGAGCTGCAAATGCCGCTTCGAGCTTAGCTGTGCAGAAGAAGAACAACAAGAAGAAGAAATATCTCGAAATATGTCCGTCAGACCCCTTCCCTTGAGATGAATCTGCAAATATCTCGGAAACGAAGCGAGCTATGGCAAAATGTTAAGAGACCTTTTTTGTAGAGAATAATGTTTCCTACAATTTACGTTCTATGATATTTTTTGATCAGAAGCGTAGTTTTCGAGATATATCGAGATATTTAAAAGTTCCGAAGCCGCACCAACATAATAGAGATACAGAAACACCGTGGCCCCTTTCTTTGAGATAACTCTGCACTATTGCGAGCTGCAAATGCCACTTCCAGCTTAGCTGTGCAGAGGAAGAACAACAAGAAGAAGAAATATCTCGAAATATGTCCGTCAGGCCAGTTCCTTTGAGCTGAATCTGCAAATATCTCGGAAACGAAGCGAGCTATGGCAAAATGTTAAGAGACGTTTTTTGTAGAGAATTAAGTTTCCTACTTTTTATGTTCTATGATATTTTTTGATCAGATGCGTAGTTCTCGAGATATATCAAGATATTTAAAAGTTCCGAAACCGCACCAACATAATAGAGATACAGAAACACCGTGGCCCCTTTCTTTGAGATAACTCTGCACTATTGCGAGCTGGAAATGCCACTTCCAGTTTAGCTGTGCAGAGGAAGAACAACAAGAAGAAGAAATATCTCGAAATATGTCCGTCAGGCCCCTTCCCTTGAGATAAATCTGCAAATATCTCGGAAACGAAGCGAGCTATGGCAAAATGTTTAGAGACCTTTCTTGTAGAGAATTAAGTTTCCTACTTTTTATGTAGTATGATATTTTTTGATCAGATGCGTAGTTCTCGAGATATATCAAGATATTTAAAAGTTCCGAAGCCGCACCAACATAATAGAGATACAGAAACACCGTGGCCCCTTTCTTTGGGATAACTCTGCACTATTGCGAGCTGCAAATGCCACTTCCAGCTTAGCTGTGCAGAGGAAGAACAACAAGAAGAAGAAATATCTCGAAATATGTCCGTCAGGCCACTTCCCTTGAGATAAATCTGCAAATATCTCGGAAACGAAGCGAGCTATGGCAAAATGTTAAGAGACCTTTTTTGTAGAGAATTAAGTTTCCTACTTTTTTTGTTCGATGATATTTTTTGATCAGATGCGTAGTTCCCGAGATATATCAAGATATTTAAAAGTTCCGAAGCTGCACCAACATAATAGAGGTACAGAAACACCGTGGCCTCTTTCTTTGAGATAACTCTGCACTATTGCGAGCTGCAAATGCCGCTTCGAGCTTAGCTGTGCAGAAGAAGAACAACAAGAAGAAGAAATATCTCGAAATATGTCCGTCAGACCCCTTCCCTTGAGATGAATCTGCAAATATCTCGGAAACGAAGCGAGCTATGGCAAAATGTTAAGAGACCTTTTTTGTAGAGAATAATGTTTCCTACAATTTACGTTCTATGATATTTTTTGATCAGAAGCGTAGTTTTCGAGATATATCGAGATATTTAAAAGTTCCGAAGCCGCACCAACATAATAGAGATACAGAAACACCGTGGCCCCTTTCTTTGAGATAACTCTGCACTATTGCGAGCTGCAAATGCCACTTCCAGCTTAGCTGTGCAGAGGAAGAACAACAAGAAGAAGAAATATCTCGAAATATGTCCGTCAGGCCAGTTCCTTTGAGCTGAATCTGCAAATATCTCGGAAACGAAGCGAGCTATGGCAAAATGTTAAGAGACGTTTTTTGTAGAGAATTAAGTTTCCTACTTTTTATGTTGTATGATATTTTTTATCAGAAGCGTAGTTTTCGAGATATATCGAGATATTTAAAAGTTCCGAAGCCGCACCAACATAATAGAGAAACAGAAACACCGTGGCCCCTTTCTTTGGGATAACTCTGCACTATTGCGAGCTGCAAATGCCACTTCCAGCTTAGCTGTGCAGAAGAAGAACAACAAGAAGAAGAAATATCTCGAAATACGTCCGTCAGGCCCCTTCCCTTGAGATAAATCTGCAAATATCTCGGAAACGAAGCGAGCTATGGCAAAATGTTAAGAGACCTTTTTTGTAGAGAATTAAGTTTCCTACTTTTTATGTTCTATGATATTTTTTGATCAGATGCGTAGTTCTCGAGATATATCAAGATATTTAAAAGTTCCGAAACCGCACCAACATAATAGAGATACAGAAACACCGTGGCCCCTTTCTTTGAGATAACTCTGCACTATTGCGAGCTGCAAATGCCACTTCCAGCTTAGCTGTGCAGAGGAAGAACAACAAGAAGAAGAAATATCTCGAAATATGTCCGTCAGGCCAGTTCCTTTGAGCTGAATCTGCAAATATCTCGGAAACGAAGCGAGCTATGGCAAAATGTTAAGAGACGATTTTGTAGAGAATTAAGTTTCCTACTTTTTATGTTGTATGATATTTTTTATCAGAAGCGTAGTTTTCGAGATATAGCGAGATATTTAAAAGTTCCGAAGCCGCACCAACATAATAGAGATACAGAAACACCGTGGCCCCTTTCTTTGGGATAACTCTGCACTATTGCGAGCTGCAAATGCCACTTCCAGCTTAGCTGTGCAGAAGAAGAACAACAAGAAGAAGAAATATCTCGAAATATGTCCGTCAGGCCACTTCCCTTGAGATAAATCTGCAAATATCTCGGAAACGAAGCGAGCTATGGCAAAATGTTAAGAGACCTTTTTTGTAGAGAATTAAGTTTCCTACTTTTTATGTTCTATGATATTTTTTGATCAGATGCGTAGTTCTCGAGATATATCAAGATATTTAAAAGTTCCGAAACCGCACCAACATAATAGAGATACAGAAACACCGTGGCCCCTTTCTTTGAGATAACTCTGCACTATTGCGAGCTGCAAATGCCACTTCCAGCTTAGCTGTGCAGAGGAAGAACAACAAGAAGAAGAAATATCTCGAAATATGTCCGTCAGGCCCCTTCCCTTGAGATAAATCTGCAAATATCTCGGAAACGAAGCGAGCTATGGCAAAATGTTTAGAGACCTTTCTTGTAGAGAATTAAGTTTCCTACTTTTTATGTAGTATGATATTTTTTGATCAGATGCGTAGTTCTCGAGATATATCAAGATATTTAAAAGTTCCGAAGCCGCACCAACATAATAGAGATACAGAAACACCGTGGCCCCTTTCTTTGGGATAACTCTGCACTATTGCGAGCTGCAAATGCCACTTCCAGCTTAGCTGTGCAGAACAAGAACAACAAGAAGAAGAAATATCTCGAAATATGTCCGTCAGGCCACTTCCCTTGAGATAAATCTGCAAATATCTCGGAAACGAAGCGAGCTATGGCAAAATGTTAAGAGACCTTTTTTGTAGAGAATTAAGTTTCCTACTTTTTTTGTTCGATGATATTTTTTGATCAGATGCGTAGTTCCCGAGATATATCAAGATATTTAAAAGTTCCGAAGCTGCACCAACATAATAGAGGTACAGAAACACCGTGGCCTCTTTCTTTGAGATAACTCTGCACTATTGCGAGCTGCAAATGCCGCTTCGAGCTTAGCTGTGCAGAAGAAGAACAACAAGAAGAAGAAATATCTCGAAATATGTCCGTCAGACCCCTTCCCTTGAGATGAATCTGCAAATATCTCGGAAACGAAGCGAGCTATGGCAAAATGTTAAGAGACCTTTTTTGTAGAAAATAATGTTTCCTACAATTTACGTTCTATGATATTTTTTGACCAGAAGCGTAGTTTTCGAGATATATCGAGATATTTAAAAGTTCCGAAGCCGCACCAACATAATAGAGATACAGAAACACCGTGGCCCCTTTCTTTGAGATAACTCTGCACTATTGCGAGCTGGAAATGCCACTTCCAGTTTAGCTGTGCAGAAGAAGAACAACAAGAAGAAGAAATATCTCGAAATATGTCCGTCAGGCCCCTTCCCTTGAGATAAATCAGCAAATATCTCGGAAACGAAGCGAGCTATGGCAAAATGTTAAGAGACCTTTTTTGTAGAGAATTAAGTTTCCTACTTTTTATGTTCTATGATATTTTTTGATCAGAAGCGTAGTTTTCGAGATATATCGAGATATTTAAAAGTTCCGAAGCCGCACCAACATAATAGAGATACAGAAACACCGTGGCCCCTTTCTTTGGGATAACTCTGCACTATTGCGAGCTGCAAATGCCACTTCCAGCTTAGCTGTGCAGAAGAAGAACAACAAGAAGAAGAAATATCTCGAAATATGTCCGTCAGGCCACTTCCCTTGAGATAAATCTGCAAATATCTCGGAAACGAAGCGAGCTATGGCAAAATGTTAAGAGACCTTTTTTGTAGAGAATTAAGTTTCCTACTTTTTATGTTCGATGATATTTTTTGATCAGATGCGTAGTTCCCGAAATATATCAAGATATTTAAAAGTTCCGAAGCTGCACCAACATAATAGAGGTACAGAAACACCGTGGCCTCTTTCTTTGAGATAACTCTGCACTATTGCGAGCTGCAAATGCCGTTTCGAG